>NC_062214.1:195308158-195608158 GCF_902686445.1 Sciurus carolinensis
TGCTTATGGTAGTTCAGAATTCAGGAAGAATTATTTATTTGATTGATGGCTTGATTTTTTTTTTTTTTTTTTGCAATACTGGGAATTGAACCCAGTGGCACTCTACAACTGAGCTACATTCCCAGTCCTTATTATTTTTTATTTTGAGATAGGGCCTCATTAGGTTTCCCAGGTTGGCCTCAAACTTGTGATCCTCCTACCTCAGCCTCCCGAGTAGCTGGGATTACAGGCATGAGCCACTAACTCAGCAGGAAGAATTTTTTTAAAAGAGGAAATTCCTTGCTGTGTGAATATGTGCATTTGGGGTGAAACGGGTGGATTTGGATTATATGTTCAGAATTTCTCCCACCACTGTTGGGTGGATTCCTTAGGACCTCAACCTCTTCTTGTGGGTCTGTCTCTCTGACTGACTTCTGGCAGGCGGAGGAAAAACAGGGAAGGGCTACTGCTCATGGGGGAGGACAGGATAGCGGTATGCCTTTCCACCTGGTGATTCTGGACCTCCTTCCTCTTCAGTGTTTCGGAGCTTGCCTCACTCCTGCTGGTGAATGTGTTTTTCTCATTCGTTGTTCATAAATAGTGCCAAGGCTTCTTCAGACATGTGCCATCATGGATGTGTATGTTTAGAAAACGTGATAGGATTTGTGTGGGGTAGAGTTCTAAAGTGGCCTGGGATGTGGGGTAGAAACAGCATTTAAAGTTGTATTTATGCCACACTGACCTTCCACAGGCTTCCTCTCAAGTGTCAGGCATGTGTCTCCATTTGGTCAGGCCTTTTTATGTCCTTCAGTAAAAGTTTTCATTTTCTTCATGTAGGCCTTGTACTTTTGGTGGATTTATTCCCAGAGATTCCATAGTCGTCTTATTTACTTATTTCTTTATTGGTACCAAGGATTGAACCCAGGGATTCTTAACCACTTAGCCAAATCCCCAGCCCTTTTCATTTAGAGTCAGGGTCTTGCCGAGTTGCTCAGGGCCTTGCAAAGTTGCTGAGGCTGACTTTGAACTTGGAATTCTCTTGCCTCAGTCTCCCGAGCTGCTGGGATTACAGGTGTGCACCAACATGCATGGCCATAGTCTTCATTTTAAAATGCCATCTTTGTACCTGGTGTACAGGAAAGTCCTTTTTCTATATGTTGTCCAATTCTTTATATATCGTGGGGTTTAATGGGGGGGGGAACACACCTGTCTCTTCAAACATGTATCCTTATGTTGCAAACATTCAGAGTCTTAAAAGATCTTAAAAGGGCTTTTCAAAAAGCCCTTAGTATTTAAATTCTTTTGTTGTTGTTGGTGCTGGGAATTGAACCCAGGAGTGCTTAACCACTGAACCACATCTCCAGGCCTTTTTGTTTTTTATTTTGAGATAGGGCCTCAGTAAGTTGCTGAGGCTGGTCTTGAACTTGCAATCCTCTTGCCTTTGCCTCCTGAACTGCTGGGATTACAGATGTGCACCACTGTGCCTGGCCCCTTTTCTGATTCTTGACTTGTTTTGGTCTTAGGTAGTTTGCTGTGGAGGGACAAGAACCCAGGTCTTCGATGGCTTCACTGGTGGCATATGATGACTCTGATTCAGAGGCAGAGCCTGAGCCTGCTGGAAGTGTGAATGCTTCTGAGCAGATGAAAGACGCTTTTGGTGTGGCTGCATCTCTCAGGCAGGACTTCACATCTGGTGTAGTGGATGTGACAAAAGAGGAGACACAGGGTACAGAGCATGGTCCTCGTGAAGTTGCTGGGGAACATCGACTCCCCCTGGTTCGGCTCTGGAGAAGGGATCCGGGATCTTGCCCCAGCCAGAGGCTACAGTGGCCTGCAAAGGAGCCGGAAGTCGCCTTCCCCACCAGTGAACCTTCTCGCCCCTCTTCTCTGTGGACATGCCATGCTCCTGCTGGCCACGTGCCCCTGGCAGCTGCCTGCTTGAAGCAAGTCAAACTCTCCTGGGACTCCCCTAAGCCAGCCTTCTGTGCCCCAAACAGATCTGAAGCCACAGGTAAAAATGCCAGCTCTTTTCAGAGGAAAAGGTGTGAGGACTGTATTACACCATATACCCCGAAGAGACTGAGACAGCTGCAGGCGTTCAACACAGAAGCAGGCCAGAGGAAAGACGGGGAACCCCAGGGCCCCTCCACAGGGTGTGCCCCAGCCCCTTTCTGTGTGGCCCCCAGAGTGTCTGAGTTGATTCAACCGTATTTGAACAGTCAGTGCAGAGAAACCAGGGTGCCCAGGACGGTGCTTTTCCACCTGTGCGGCCATAGGGGCCCCGTCAACAGCATTCAGTGGTGTCCAGTCCTCTCCAGGAGCCACATGCTCCTCTCCATGTCTATGGACAAAACCTTCAAGGTAAGGCCAAGTGAGCTCTTCTCAGATGCTCTCAGGAACAAACTCCTGGGATCCTTGTGGGCTGGGGTGTGGCTCTGTGGTAGAGTGCTGGCCTGGAGCACGCAAGGCCCTGGGTTCAATCCCCAGCACGGCAAAAATCCAAAGAGACAGAAAAATCTCCACTGGGGTGTTTTATCTGTTGGAGGCCCAGGCTCCAAGTTCCTTGTTGGAAATTCCCATCATTGTCTTTGGCCCCTTCTGCCCTCTGCCTTTTCCTGATGCACCCTTGTCTGGGCCACCAGAGCATTCAACAAGTTAGGGTACAGCTGGAAGCTAGACCCTTGTTTATTCTGTAATGATGCTACATTATTTTACCATTTGATTATGTCATGATTCGTTGAACCCCTTTTGTGTCGTAAGGCATTCATGTAGTTTCTAATGTCAAGTCAGGCTGCAGCAATGAGTTCACCTTCCTGACCTGGTGCTTCCCTCTGATAGCACCCAACAGTCATGCTGGGAGGACTGCAGGGTTCCTGGCTCCTCTGAAGAGTGGCCAGTGTGTAAGCACCCACTCGCCTTGCTCACCAGCACTTGCTCACTTGCTCTTCTCTGTCTCTCTGTTTTTACATATATGTGTGTGTGTGTGTGTGTATATATATATATGTTTTTTTAGTTGTAGGTGGACACAATACCTTTATTTAATTTTTATTAAAAATTGTTTGTATAGTTGTAATATGGACAGAATGCCTTTGTTTTATTTGTTTATTTCTATGTGTTGCTGAGAATCGAACCCAGTGCCTCACTCAAGCTAGGTGAGTGCCCTGCCACTGAGCTACAGCCTCAGCCCCCTTTATTTTATTATTATGTGGTGCTGAGGATTGAACTCCGGGTCTCATGTGTGCTAGGTGAGGGCTCTACCACTGAGCCCCAGCCCCAGCCCCTGTTATCTCTTTTTAATCTTTTGATAATATATTACAATGCTTCTTTGTGGATTACCTTGAATACTAGTGAGGATAATCAGCACTCAGGTTTTGATAACCTGACTTTGGAGGTTAAAAAAAAAAAAAAAGTAGGACAAACATTCTGTTGAAGCTGGGCGCGGTGGTGCAGGCCTGTAATCCCAGCTACTCAGGAAGTTGAGAAAGGCAGAGCCCAAGTTCCAGGCCAGCCTGGGCCACTTATCAAGCCCTGGTCTCAAAATAAAATTAGAAAGGATTGGGGTACCCCATAGTGGTAGGGTGCCTGCCTAGCACATGCGAGGCCAGGCACCAGCACCACAAGGGCACGCACACATGAAAGAAGTTCCATTGAATTAAATATTCATTTTCAAGAAATGCAGTGTTACTGTGTTTAATTGGAATTTGTGATGCTAACTTATGGCTAGCAAAATAAAAAAGCAGAGGCTTGAAGAGGTTAACTTTATAGAACAGACCAGCTAAAGGGAAGGTAGATACCAGTATTTCTTGAGCAGCTCTTAACTAGCTGAACTGAAACCTCCTGGAAATCACATGACTTTCCCATTGGAGGTTCTTGGCTTCAAATTGATTTTTGCTGCCGATATGTGGTCGTTGGCCCGTGCTGTCCTGAGTTTGGCGTCTCACCTGTGAAGAGCATAACTATGCCTGTGTTGTGATCAGGTGAGAAAAATGCTCTTAAAAGCCCCTGGTGCAGAGCTGGTACTCACAGGTGTTCAGTAAATGTTGCCTTCTCCCCCTCCTTTCCTCAGAGTTCTGGAACCTGATTATCTAAGTCCTTTTATCTGCATGTTATGTTCTGAGCCTGTGTTCCTGGAGGTGTGTCCTTGCACTCCTGCCTTAGCCTCCTGAGTAGTTGGGTGGCAGGTGTGTGCCTGGCCTTGGAGGCACTTCCTCATGTAAAGAAAGGAAGCTTCGAGAGTAGTGATGTCTTAGAACTGAGCTGAATTTGTGGGTGTCATTATTAGGCAGCCGGTCCACATTCTGAAGGAACTCGTCTGGGCTCTGCTCTGGCGGGTGGATGGAGCCATGCTCATGCTCTGCCTTCTGTTGGAGTCTGGGACTCTTTGCTCAGGTCTTCGTTGCTTCTCTCGCCAAACTGAGTCTATGAGGCTGCATAGGAGGCCCTGACTGCGTCTTAACATGCTTGGATTGATTTGAGGTTGTGGGGTCTCTCAGCTCCCCTCCTGAGAGTCTGCACCTGCGGAGGTCAGGAGGCCAAGGGAGTCCTTTGGGTGAGTTTCTGGGGGCTTGGTGGGTGTGTTGTGCCTGGGAAGTGTTTGGCTGGCTCTGGAGTCCAGGGATGTCTTTGAGCTTACCTGGATGCTGGGGCCTTCTTCTCTGCCCTTCCCTCTCTCTCAGGTACCTGCCTGTGGATTCCTGCTGCACAGTTGAGCTTCCGCATTGTTGCCGTCTGAAGTGTGGCTGCATGTGAGGCCATGCTCCAGGTGCAGGGAAGGTGTGGGGCAAGTTCCTGGCTTAGGGGCCCGACATGTTGGTAGGTGTTTTCACATCCAGGCTTGCCCCTCCCTGTGTCGGGCAGTGGGCTGTCCACTGTTCGGTGTGGACCTCCTTTCTGCTGTGAGTGCTGGTCTTAGTCCCCTGGTTCCCTTTCTTGTCTCCCATTGCAGAGGTACAGGTGTGGGTGCAGTTAGAGTGGACTGGGCTTGGGGTCTGGCTCTGCCTCTAGCAGCATTTTGACACTGGGCAAGGCCTGTGGCCTCTGGTGGGACAGAGGTCTGGTGCTGTGTGTACACAGCACCTAGTGTGATCCTTGGCCCCTGGCAGTTTTGTGGAGGGCAGCTCTGTTTACAGGGTGGGCCACCTAAGGCATGGGGGTCACCTCTCTAGGACAGGGCAGTCTGGCAGCCATTGATGGGTAGTATGGCCTGCTACCCACAGTGTCTTCTGCTGAGGCTCTGCCTGGGAAGAGATGTGGTTGGACTGAGTGTGACCTGGCCCCCTGTTGGTGGACTGCACTCTTGTCTCCTGATGCACTGGGCAGCCCCAGAGCCCAGAGAGGACCAGCCCCGCCTGGCAGCATATTGAAGTGCTCTCTGGAGTGGAGCAACTTGGCCAGGGGGGTCCTTTTTGCCCAGGAAATGTAGGTTTCCTCAACGAAGCATCTCCATAATAGTTTTTGGTCACAGGGCTTCTGAGTGGGAGAAGTGGTATCTGGGTGCTGGGGAGCCAAAGGACGTCAGGCCTGGTGTCCCAGAGAGTGCTGGAGGGCTGCTGCTGCCCGCGCCGACCTGACAGGAAACCCTGAGCAGCCAGTCAACAGTGACACCTTGTGACCAGAAGAGGGTGCAGTTGGTCCGACTTGGAGTGGCAGGAAGCCCGGCTGCTGTTGCTATGCCCGCCTGTCCAGAGGAGCGGGTGTGTGCTGCAGATGACAATGCTGGCCTGGGACCCCTTGGGCATCCAGCAGCTTCCAGGGAGCTCTACCCACTCTGCTTTGTAGCCCTCAGGTCACAGCCCCCAGGGTGGCACTGGAGGTGGCCCATGGGCAGAGGACATGTTTAGTTCTGGTGTTGGGGCAGTGCTGTCTGTGGCTGCTAGGGTCATATCTCCTGGAGTGTTTTGGAAATCAAGGCTTTCGTGTGCTGTGGGTACAAACCTCATGTGGGGTCCTCTGCTTTAGGACACCTGACAGTTTTCAGGCATTGGGTTATTTGGCAAATCAGTTTTGGGCAAGTTGACTCTGAGCAACTTGGATGCCAAGACTTGAACTTCAATCCTCGCTCTCTGCCTCCTGGGTTGTGGCCTCTTGCAAGTCATTTCACTTCTCTAGGCTTCAGTTTGTATATCTGTGAAGGGGACACAATATGCATACCTTGGTGGGTTTTGTGCACAGTAAATGTCCTGGGTGTGAATTCTGTGGGGTGGCGCTGGGTTGGTGTCTGTGCTTAGGGTCTTGTTCTCTCCAGGAATCGGCTCCCTTCCCTGCTAAGCAGAGGCGACTTACTTTGCCTTAGTAGCTTGCTCGATTCTTAAGCTTCTTGAGCATGGGAACCCTGCCAGACCCATTTTTATATTCTCTGTAGCATCTGGCACAAAATTTTGTACATGTTAAGTGATCAATAAAGATTTTAAAACATTTTCTGGATTTTATTGCACAGCTTTGGGGAAATGGTTGTGTTTGTGTACATAAATCCTGTTCGCCACTAGGGGGCACAGTAAGACTTCACATCTGGGCTCATCCAAGCTTCTAGAATGTGGAAGAATCCTTGATTCAAGGTAACATTTACTGAGAGATGATTTCTTTTCTGATCAGGAGAAAAACAACCCAATCCATCTGATTAATCTAAAGAACGTGCAGTGCCAGTTCTTCTTCAACTGCAGCTTTGGAATTCATAAATTTCAATTGGGCACATTACAGTGGAAAGATACTTATTTTAATATGTTCTAAATGTTCTGTGAGCTGTAAAATATGCTTATATTAGTTTTGAAAAATTTACAGCCAGAGCAATTAAGTAAAATAAAACAATGACTCATAATTCCGCACCGCTGCTCTGTTTTCCTTCCCGATGGCCCCTTCCCGCCCTCCTGGGGAGCCCGCGTGGATTTTTCATGGCTGTAATCCCAGCACGGATACCCTTTATATACTCTTTTCATTTCCCAGTGAACTCGTTCGGCTTTACATGTTTGAACACCCACCGCACGTAAAAGTAGAATTCAGACTTTGATGCCTTTTCTGAAGGCAAAGGCCAAACGTGGTGTGTTTTACTAAACAGTGAACCCTTCTCATCTGCCACACGCAGGGGAAGCATACAGGGGCCCCTGCCAGACCCCGCAGAGGATTCCTAAGGGCACAGAGCACGTTTCCTCTTTCCGGGGACCCGCATCCATGCACGGAACCTATAGTTAATACATGGAAGGTCTTCAAATATAATGTGTGGATTAGGTGGTATTTATTTACTTTTATGAAATAATTTGCTCTAGCAATTTTTTGAATAACAAACTTCCTTAAGATGCTTTAAAAAAACCCAACCCTTTTCAGTTTGGGTTGTGAATATAATAGATGCTTATTGTAAAACACTCGGAAGAGGCGGAGCAGTGAAGTGCGAAGGAGAAAACCGAACTCATGGATGATCCGCACCTGAAGGCCCCTGGCCTGGGCCACCACCTTCCTGCCTGTCTTCATGGTTGGGCTTAGTGCTTGGTACATGTGGTTCTGAAATCTCCCCTGCCCTCACTGTCTTTTATAATGCATACAAAGTGAGCTTTTCTTTTTCTTTTTCTTTTTTTTTTTCTCTCTTTTGTACTGGTGATTGAACTCAGGGGTGCTTAGCCAGTGAGCCACATCCCCAGCCCTTTTTATGTTTTATTTTGAGACAGGGTCTTATTAAGTTGCTGAGGGCCTTGCTAAATTGCCGAGGCTGGCTTTGAACTTGGGATACTCCTGCTTCAGCCTCCTGAGCTGCTGGGATTACGGGCTTGCGCCACTCTGCCCAGCTTAAGGTGAGTTTTTCTATCTCATTAAATTCTTTGGAGCTGTGACTGTAGATCAGTGGTAGAGCACTGGCCCAGCATGCTCAAGGCCTGGGTTCTGCAACATAAACAAGCCAACCCTCAAAACATTCTTCAAATGTAGTTTAAACTTTGCTTCATCTTTTCCATATTGTTTCCTATAATTTCCTGCTTTCAATTTTTAGAGCAGCCAGTACTGCTGTGAACATGGGTATACATAAAAGTTGCCTTATTGCTGCTTCAATACAGTTAAAATGGGCTTTGGTTTACACTCAGGCTTTAGTTAATACCCTTGTGTGGTGAGTACGGCTTGAATAGATGAGCAGACTTTCAGTCTCATTTCATGTTGCTGCTTGGTAGCTGTGTGACACTGGGAAAATGACTTAGTTTCTCTGATTCCCCAGTTCCTTACTGGTAAAATGGGGATAATGGCCACCATTTAGGGTTGTTGCTGTGGATATGAGAGGAGATGATCTAGACCAGTGCCTGACACAAGCTGGGGGCTAAAGAAATGTGTCCCTGGTTCCTGTGTGCCTTGCTGAGCACTCACTGTAGGCCAGGCACAGCTCTGAGCTCCTGTCGCTTTTCAGCAGGCCGAGAGCCAGGACTCTGCTCACTCCACTTTGCGACGAAGAGGGTGAGGCTCAAGGAGGTCAAGGGCACACAGCTGGTAAAGATGGAGGCGAGATGGGAGCTGATACCTTGCTGTGCTCCCCTGCCCCGAGAATGGAGGGTAAGAGGCATCCCTGTGCCTAAGTGACCTCGGCTCCATCAGCCGCAAGTCCTGGTGCTTTTTCCGGGCGTGTGGGGAGCAGGGCGATTTCTGTGGTGGTCAGGGATTTCCGTTTTTACATGTCACAGGGTCCTCGGATTTGTCGTTGTCAGTGTAGCTGATTTTATCAAGTCCCTTAGACGTGCTCTGTGGAAAGTGGTAGATTCCATCTTCAAAGACAAGGACTCGTGGACTTGAGTGCCAGACTGCAGGCTTAGTTCAGTTTTGAAAGAATTGTTCTTGGTGGATTTTAGGAAATGAGATTGAGAAATGATTCGATGTGTGGAGTGAGGCTCGTGGAGCCTCATGCAGATGACTGGCAATCTATTCCAGGCACGAGGCAGATCTGTGGGAAATGTGAGGCGCAGCTGGAAGGAGCTGGGGCTGTGTGGTGGGTGTCTGCTACTTGGGGAGTGAGTGATTAACAGCGCATCGAGGGTAATTAGGTGAAGGCGAGGGGAGAATGGGCTCGCCAGCACTTGCAGAGATCATTTGGTTCCTTCTTTCCTTGACAGAGGCCCAGAGAGGGGAAGGCGCTGGCCCTAGGGCAGACAGCTCTGAACACTGCTCCTCTCCCTTCTCACTTCCAGGGAAAGTTGAGAGTCATCTGAATTGTCCCAGAGGTGGCTGTAGTCTGGGTGACAGCCAGGCTGTCCAGCCTCTGGGAAGAGCTGTGAGCTTCTAAGCTGGAACTTTCCTGTCGTGGGAGGCGAAGTGTTTTTGACACTCTTCTCAAGCGAAAGTAGAGACGATTTGCAGCCAACAAATGAGACATTTCCCAGTTCCTCTTGCCTTATGAGTCTGTGCCTTACAGAGCCAGCCTAGGGTTGAAGGGGAGGAGGAAGTGGGCAGGGGCAGACCCACTTGCTCTGTTGTCCGGATCTTCCCTCCGGGTAGCTGAGTGGTCTGGTGTACTTGGGGTGGGGCCCTGCGTGTGCACCTCTGGAGCTGAGGTTGGTGTGTGAAGCTATAGACTCTGCTTCGGGAGAAAGCCTTGGCCAGTCTCATCCAGTTTCATTCATTAAGGGAAGAAAAGAGTAATTTGGAAAAATGCTTTTAATGTAATTGCAAAACTGCAGATTGCAAAATTGGCGCGCTCGAGAGCTGTGGCAGTCTAGTGAAGTGTTTCTACTGCTTTTAAAACTCGGAAGCCTCTTAAAGCTGCCCGTAGAGGGCCCAGCGTGGGCAAGGTGCTTTTTCTCCTTAAGAAATGATCGTTGTGGATTTAGTTTGTTTTATTATGAAAGTGGTAAAATTTGGGGGACAGTGCAGGAGAATGGCAGATGGGAAAGGATAAGCCACGTCCGGTGCCAGTGCGGCTGTGGCCCCGGCCATGGTTCTGCCCACACCTCTCCCCCGCCTTGACCCGTGCGTACCTTCAGGTTCTCATCGCACCATTGGCATTTTGTTTCATTGCCTGCCTTTAGAGAACCCCTGGTGGTGTCGTCCCCTGAGGACAGGGCCTCGCCGCTCCATCCCTGGTCCTCACTGCTGGCCTCAGCTGCCTCTAGTCCACATTCTCTGCTGTCCTTCCTCAAGTGGCCTGGCTCTGGGGACGCCCCTCCCACGTCCCCTCCCTCCACAGGCTTCCTGAGGTTAAAGGTCTGCCTCTGAAAAAAAAAAAAAAGGTCTGCCTCTGTCCTGCACCTGGAGTACCCTGGTCCAGGCCGACACGCAGGGAGCACCGGGGCTCTGCTTGGCCAGGGACCTGCTCCCTCCTGGCACCCCCCACCCATCTCCCTGCCCTCCTGCCCCACGCTCCCAGAAGAGTCCAGAAAGCCCTGTACCCTCCCGGTGGCCACAGCCTCTGTACCCTGGGACTCTGAGCAGTGGATGTTACCAGATTAGGCTGGAGTTTCTTACTTTTTCTCTCTTATTTCCTGTCTCTTTGTTTAATTTTTTTCTGTGAAATTTCTTTTTAATTATTTTTAAAAATTTTATTTTCTACTTTTGCCATGAATACTTAAGTTTTAAAAGTTAATGTTTTTAACCTTCATTTTATTTATTTGTATGTGGTGCTGAGAATCGAACCCAAAGCCTCACATGTGCCAGGCAAGTGCTCTACTGCTGAGCCACAGCCCCAGCCCACTAAAAGTTAAAATTTAAATTCAGAAAATATTGTTCTGTCAGTTTTACATTCCAAGAGCCATTACTTATTTTCTGAATGTTCTTTTATTAAATATAGCACATCATTTTTTCTTGTCTGTTTACAGAGTCCTTTCCTAGCTGTCTGAACTCTTGGGAAGTTTTCTCTGTTCTGTGAAATGCTTCTGTCCCTTTCCAGCTCCTGTGGTCTTTTTAGTTTTGGAATCTGAGTTCCACACTGAAGCTTTGCTGCTGCTGTGATTTGGGAGGGAAGCCCCCAAAGCTGACTGGGGACTCATCCCAGTGGGCGGCTCCAGGCGTGGTCTGGGGATGCTTTCCCCAGCCCTGCTTGCACTCCCTGTGCTGCAGCCTCTGTCCCCTGGCCCTCCCTCCGGCTTTCTCACTGCTGCAGCATGGACGCTGTCACTGCTCTGCATGGTTGTGCGGTTTCCTGTTGATGGCAGGCACCATCGTTTATGTGTGAAAGTGACTGCGTCTCCGGGCCCTCCATGGCGACAGAGTTGCTGCTTTTCTTAATGTCTGCTAATTTAATGGTACCTTGTTTGAGGACCAGATGAGTTCATTTATGGACCGCTCTTTCAGACCCAGGCTGGCAAATGCTAGACAACGCCTGTCATGGTCCCTGCCCATTAATCTCCTCAGGCCTGGCGCTTCTCCTCTCCGGGCAATTTACATACTAACAGCATTGACCCTTCGTCATGGTCCACCTCCTCCCCCGGCCCCATGCCTGGTTTGACTGAGTTTGGGTATTTATTAATTTTTCCTAGCCGGCAAAACCTAACCTCTTTTGTAGTCGAGTCTATGGACTTTGCCCTCTGTAATTGTGCTGTGTCTCGGGAGTGTGGCATGCCGTCCCCACGCGCGGTCTGATAAATAGTCGCCTATATTTGACCTTCGTCTAGCAGTGATTAGCTTGAGCCAGTTTCAGTTCTTGTCACTGGGTGCAAGGCAGGCCGTGTGCCACCGTGATGAATGTGCTCCGGGTGCCGGGATCGATCGGCATATTAAGGAGCAGTGCCGCTGTCCCCAGCAGCCCTGTTCCATGAGCTCCCCGCACAGACGCTGGCTACTAATGATTTAAAGTGACCTTCCCGTCTGGCTTAATCCGCAGGGTACGGGTATGCTGTGGCTTCCCAAACCTTTCCTCAAACAAGAAATGTTGTTTTGACTGTAAAAGAAATACCCACTATGGAAAAGACAGAAAGGTATAAAGGGGAAGAAAATTGCCCATCGTCTCTTTACCCAGAGGCAATGACTGTGGACTTTTGGGTATTTCCATCCTGTTTTGAAAACAAGAATAATTCAGCGTGGTCGAGCTCTGACTGTGTATCTAATTTTGCCCCCCGCCCCCTGCAATCCAGCGTTTAATGCTGTATGATTTACTGCATCGGTTTCCAGTGTGGGCTGCAAACCCCGGGGGCTCAGACCCTTTCTGAGGGTCAAGACTATTTTCATAACAGCACCTAGAAGTTATTTGCCTTTTCAGTCTGCTTCTCTCATGAGTGCAGATGGAGTTTTCCAGAGGCTGCGAAGCGTGTGCTCTGGCATTGGATTAGATGCAGAAGCAGAGACGGCACCCGCTGCCTGTATTAAGCCAGACGGGAACGGAGTCTGCAGAAATGTAAACAGTGCCTTCTCACTGACTTCCTTCGTCTTGGAAAATCTAGTTGTTGTTGTTTTTTAATAAATGTTATTTGTGTTAACATGCGGTGGGTTTGTTGTTGTTGCTTTTGCGTAATTAGTAAATATTCTTAAATGTCCTCCGTTATCTTTTCTGACCTGCTAAATGTCAGTAGCTGTAACCCACATAACCTGCAGCTCCTCGGGGTTCTCGGTCATTTTAGACAGTGGGAAAGGGACCCAACGCTCTGAAAACCACTGTTATTTACATCTGTGATCCCATCTGGGGAGGGATGTAAATAACACATTGGTAAAGAGCATGTCACATCCCACCCCTGGGGCAAGTGAGTGGGTTCTGCCCAAACTGACAAAAGCGTGATCCTGGGGTCCAAGCTGCCATCAGTACCCCTGTCTCCTCCTTCTTTCCTTTGTGAAAATGATCTGACTGTCCTTTGACAGGATGGTGGGAAAAAAACCCTCCCAACTCCAGCACACCAGATTGTGATTGTCCTTGCCCCACCCGCCTGTCACTTTCTGGTGGGTTCGGGCTTGAGCTCTTTTCGGACACACAGCCCTGCAGCCTGCTTTCCCCCCAGCCCTGCCCACCACTGCACCATCAGCCGCCTCTGTGTGGTTGGAGGGCCAGCGCTTTCCGCCGGTTCTGTGGTGCTCTATGGAGTTGATTAGCTGTAATTTACTTAGCCGCCCTTGGACACTTAGGTGGCTTCTAATTTTCGCTATCATAGATAATGCTGAAGTGGTTATCTTCATGCATGAAACCCTTTTCTGTTGGATCATTTCTTTTGGACTGATTCCCAGAAGTGGGATTGCTGGGTCAAAGGATAGTTCATTTTCATGGGCCCAGGTATGTCTCCTGTCAGATTGCTTCCCAAAAGGGTTATGCCAATTTGTACTGCCACTGCAAAGCCTGTGTAATAACCAACTATTTTGCTTAACTATCATGCCTAGAATTTTCCCTTGGAGCCCCGAGGGGGCAAAGGGCCTTATCTAAGTGAGCACAATCTATAATTATTAGACTAACACCAAAATTGCTTTCAGAACATTTTTAACCTGCTGGGTCTAGAATTCTAATTCGCATGCACGCTAGTATTGAAAGTTCCACAAGCACACTTCCTCCCCCTCCTCGCAGCGGGCTTACCCAGCCGATAACTGTAAGAGACGAGAGCTTTTACAAACAGGAGTGGTCTCTTTCTGCTCTACTTGAAGTGTTATTTTGAAAGGTACAAAAATACAAATTAAAACACATTTTCATTGTAACCTTTGGTTAGAAAAGTTGTTTGTTTTCGTCCGACCCCCTTTCATGTCTGCTCACCCTCATTCAAGTGTGTCCTGAAGCACACTGGCACCTTGGAGCCTCACCATGGTGCCATTAGCTTGGGGTGATGGTGGCTGTCCTCGGGTGTTGCCTGGGGACGGGGACTTGAATGTGCTTCTGTGGGCTCTGTGGACTGAGCAGGACCCAGGCGGGAACTGTCATGAGGGAGAGCTTTCCCACACTCAGAACCAGAGCCCTGGGAGCAGGCTGATGGGAGGGGAGCAGACTTGAGTGTGGCTGCAGCCTGCGTCACTGGTGGGCTGGGGAATGCATGTGTCAGGCTGGGTCAGGTGGCAGCTTCCCCGTGCTCAGGGCCAACATGGCGGCTGTGACGTGCTTGGAGAAAGCCCTGATGGCCCTGAGCTGGTTGCCCTCTGGGCCTTCTGAGGCTCAGCGAAGGTGACTGTGTGAAACCGCTCTGCAGGCTCTAAAGCCCTTACAAATGGAAGGTATTACCAAGAACTGCAGACCCGGTTTATTCTGTAATTGCCTCCTAAGCCGCCTTCTGAGCACGCGAGGCTGGCAATGCAATTTGCCTTCAGTTGCCTGGCCTCACTGATGGAGCCTTCCCGTGGCGCCCGTCCAGCAGGCCTCTCGAGGCTCCTTGTGGTGTGGCTTCCTATTTTCCGGCTCAGCCGCGTGATGTCGGCTAGTGGTGGTCGAGGTGTTGGACTTGGGTCCATTCATCTGATGAACCTGAGTCCCCTCCTGCCAGACTGTGTAGCTGGGGATCCCTCAGTTCCTGCTCGAGGCTGGCTGTGGTGTGGACAAAGAGGGCTGCAGAGGCGACCAGAGAGATGGCCGCGACGACAGTGTCGGAGGACTGGTCTATCCATTTCTTTTTTTGTTTGTTTATCTTCTGACTGGCTACTGAGGGCAGACTTCAGAGTGAGAGTGTGACAGACCTCCAGGGACCACCTGTGTGGGACAGGAAGTCCAGAGGAGACAGGGGTGTGTGTCCGGGGCAGCACCCTGTGGCACCCCCTGCAGGTGGTGGGGAAGGAGCAGAGGGCTGTCAGGTGCTTCTCCTGGGCCCATTACTGGCTTTAGACCTGGACGGTCGGTGCGCGCAGCTGACCACTGCTTCCTGTGCTTGTACTGGACTCCTCTGGGTCTTCAGCTGGGCCAGGGGCAGTCAGTGAGCTCGAGTCCCATTTTGAGGTCTGACCCCAGCCTTGCGCTTTCTATATGGTTCAGCATAAATTATTTCACTCTCTAGGCCTTAGTTTCCCCAAAAGAAAGTTAGGGACAGTTGTAGCATCCACCCAGGTCTTTAGAAGGTTGAACAAGAGAACTTGTGGACAGCTCTTAGGGGAATACAGGCCTGGGGCAGATATTACCTCTGTCAGTTGGTGCCATTGCGGCAGTATCTTTGTGCTCAATTAATGAGAAGATCAAGGACCAGAAGGGGGGCATTGAAGGACATGGAGAACCAAGCAGAGAGCTGACCTTTGAACTCAGCCCCTCTTCCCTCCTCTGCATTCTGGAACTGTTCTAAACACCTCCCTGCTAGGAAGCTCCAGAGGTGGTTATGTGACTGTGGTATGACTCTACATCTTTTTGAGTCTGCTCATCGCTAGATGATGGAGCGCTTGCTAGGCTCCAGGGTGGCGGGGAATGTGCTTATTCCCTGTGATCCCTCTAGTTCCTGGGAGAGACTGGGAACATAGTAGGTGACTGGAGGACACTTGAGAATGAATGAATAATTCTGCCTGCTCTCTCCCTGCTCTGACCACCCTGTGAACCTCAGGGAATTGGAGACTCTCAGGTGGGCTCATCCACACTGCCCAACCCCATCCCTCACTTCAGTCCACACAGGTAGCACCCTGTGACTCTGATTTGTTGAATGTGACAGGTTTGCACAAGGGCCTTGGGAACTGTTCTGGGGGCTAAGTCCAAGTGATGATTGTTCCACCTCTGTTGAAACATTTGTGTTTATCCTCCCAGGTAATGTCTTGGGCTGAGGCTTGCAGCTGTGTGTTTGTTTATTTATTACTTATTTATAAATCATAAATCCAGAAAGGATTTGAGGAAGCTTACCATAAAAGATACGAACACAGTAAAGCTGTTAAAATAAAATAGGTCATTAAAGCCACCCTGAAAAGAGAAGGAGCACATAAATCAAGTGCAGAGCTGACCCTTTGCCTACAGCAAGGCAGCTCCAGGACTGGAGGCAAGGCTGACAACAGGAGTGGCCCCCGTGGGGCCCTGGGGGCCCTGGCTGTGTGGTGAGATGTGGGTCTGAGAGGAGGCAGGGGCAGTTTTTGTGGGAGTCATCCTGCTCATCCCAGGGCAGGAGCCCTCAAGCCTTTAGTCCCTGGGGCCGGGTTGCCTGGGCTGCTCTGCTCTTTCCGTGCCTCAGTTTCTTTCCTGATGTATGGCAGGATGGTCAGAACTGTCATTAGAATAAGTGTGGTGTTGGTTCTGGACCTGACCCGGGAGAGAGCCTTTGTGGTTCATCTGACCTGTGTGAGCTGTGAGTCTTGTTACCAGGCGGACAGCTCAAGTCCTTGACTCAGACTGCTGGTTCAGAGGCAGCAGGGAGGGGGTGTCAGGATGGGGTCTCCCGTGTGCCCTCAGCCCTGTCTGCATTGACACTGCTGAGTGTGGCCTGTTCATTACTGTTTAAAAACACTCACGGAGTTTCAAGTAAAGGGAACATACTTTTTAATTATTTCCCTGCTTGTCTCCAGCAATGTTGTTGTCAAGGAAACCAAAACCTTTGAAAAGCTTTTCGGTCTCAGGTCGGGAGAGGACCCTTGTGCAGCGCTTATGCTATCTGTGGGCCTGGAGTGTGGTTCACGATGGAGTCTGTTCTTTCAGAGGGGCTTGCTTACTTTCCTTCCCACAAACAGAGCCTTCTGGCCTTTTTATAGAAGAGGGAAGGCTGTTACTAGTATTTTCTTTTTGAAAGAATTGCCTGCATTCTTGACCATAGTATTTCCTTCCTCCAGCATCTGTTGTGAGACAGGGGTGCTAGGCTGGCAGAGGGGTACAGAGACGGGTGTGGTGTCACCACCTCCCTAGGGAGGAAGCAGCAGGAGGGTCAGGGCAAATCATGGCTGCTCTGTAGGGTGGAGGTTAGGATGCTCTGGGTGTGTAGAGCAGGGTCGCAGAGGCTGGGAGGCTTGCAGGGAGGCCACAGAGCCCCCCTCCGCCCTTCCTCCCTGTGTCCCGGCTTAGAGGGAGGGGCTGATGCACTGAGTCCCTGGTTCCCTCCGGCTGCAGGAGTGCAGCTCTCACTGTAATTGTCGCCAGCATTCCAGTAAAACTTTATGATAGGTTAGCCCCGTTGAGGGCATTGGTTTTATATGAAAAAGATAAATCATTGTTAGAAACGCAGGAGTCTTACTTTCAAACAGCCCTTGTTATTTTTCTTGTAAAACTTTAAAAAATAATTTCAGGTTTATAAAAGAGTTGTAAAAATAATACAGAGAGTTCCCACATACCCTCCACCCTCCACCAAGCTTCCCCTGATGCTGACACTCTGCGTAACTCAGATAGCACTTGTCCAGCTAGGGATTAGCATCCCTGCAGCTCTGTCAGCTGTGGACTCTGGACTCCGTCTGGCCTTCTCAGTTCCCCACCAGTGCTCCTTCTGCCACGGATTCCATTCATGGTGCCGTGTTGCAGGTCAAGGGCTCTTGTCATTATGGAACGTGATTTGTTTTGGGGGTGATGGGGAGGAATAGGCTGGAGCTTGGCTGCTTACTCTTGAGTTGCCTGTGCTGCGCCCCCCACCTGGCCCCTGGCTGACATCCCTTGTCACGGGGACCAGAGAGACCAGGATGCCCTCACCAAGTTCAGACTGGGTAGTGCCTGCTTCTCAAGACCTGTTTTTCCCTGAACCACGAACCAGACCTGTGGGTTGCACCGTGAGGGGCTGGGAGCTCATTGCTGAAGTCTTTGGTGCCTTGTCCTTGATGGTGGCTGGGTACCTATAGAAGTCATCTCATTCTTTTTCTTTTTTCCTTTTGGTTTAACCCAGCCGACCTTTTGGGCTAACGTTGACATTATTCAGAGTCTGGAGTTAGACTGCTCACCGTGCTGATGTTTTTACACAGCTTTCCTGGGGTTTGTTAATTGAGTGTGTCTGGAGGCAGCAACTGAGAGTTGACACTTGTGCGTTTAATGAGTGAAATGAGAGCGTTCTTTGCACATGGATAGATGCCCATGTGTCTCTGGGCAACTGCCCCACTCCCCTCCCTCCCTCCCTCCCTTCTCCCCCCTTCCTCTCCTTTCTCTCTTATTCTTTCTCTCTTTTTCTCCACTCCCCGCCCACACCCCTGCTTGCCCCTGGCCCTCCACCTCCACCTGTCTCTTTCTTCCTTTGCTCTTCCTCCTTTCTGGCTCCCTTCCTCCCTCCCTCTTCATTTCCAATTCCCTTCTTCCATTCCTTTCCCAGCAACAGGCCAGTGAAGCTGTTGCCACGGAAACGGAAGCCTAGCAGAAGCTGTGCTCTGCTTTCCCAGTGCTTCTCAGGATGATGATGACGCAGATCATGTTCACTTCTAGAACCAGCTAAGCCCTGGCCTGAGGCCTCTGGGGGCACTTCATCTTCCAAAGGCCAAACTGATGCCTCAGCTCATAATTCTGTTCAGTAGATGGTCATTTTTCATTTGAAAACTTCAAAATTTGACAAATTCACTTCTCTGTTGCTCCAGAAGATTGGTTTCCACCAGTGTGAAAAAGACTTCTGCATGTACTTACGCCAGCTGAGGGGACCAGTGAGAGGAGGGAGCGCAGGCCCCACCGAAGCCCGTTGCCTGTTGGGAAGGGTTGTGCACCTTTGTAAAATTATGGGGGGGAAGGAATGATTGTTTTTTTTTTTTTTTTTTTTTTTTTTTTTGAGAGCAGGTACTGTTTTATTAACTGACTAGATTACAAAAATACTGTGGTAGATACCTTAGTTCATCCTTCTAATAAGCCTGTTGATCTGGTCTTCCCTGTAGCTAGCATCTCCATCTTCTACAAAATGAATGGTTTTTTTTTCTTCATTCCACCTCTTGGAAAAGATTATTTGAAGGGCCCCAGGAAGTTATTTGCTTCTTTGAAGCGTTTTCCAACAGTGTAGATCTCATGAATCATATCCTCCACGCAGATGATGCCATATTTACCAAGAGATTGTACAATCAAAGCATTATCTGTCAAGGCAACTCGTTTCTTTTTGATTTTTGCCATAGCCACGCTTGTAGATTAGTTCATTCACTGACTTCAGGTTTGGGTACCCCCATGCAATGTATGGTGCCGTGATCCTCAGAATGTTAATTGAAGCCTTGTCTCTGAGCTTCACGAAGGTGCCGTTGGAGATGTGATGAAGGCAAAGAAGTTGTAACACCTTACGAACCTTTGGGCTCACACCATTAATGTCTCTGATACTGACGACAAATGCCAGCTTGGGTTCTGCAGGAACATAGAAGTTGCCAACTTTTCTTGCCATCCTAGCCTTTCGAATCTCCATTTGGTACAGCTGTCTGTATTCCTTGTGGTAATGCTTGGCTTTTTCATAGATAAGCTTCTTCTTTGCCTTTTGAAGCATCTTTTGGGCAGACTTCTTCCACAGGCACTTTACCTTCAGCTCTGCATAATTCCTTCACTTTTTCTTAAGGGTTTCTGGCACAGTAGGAACCTTCTTTTTCTTTGGCACTCTCCATGGTTCCAGCCAGAAAAAGAGCAGAGTGATTGCTTTTAAAGGATGTGGGGGAAGAGAAGTCTTGTTGGGGTCTTAAAAAACTTCGGATTCTTAGTTTTATTCAGTAGGTGTCCAGAGAGGCCTTTCTAGTTCCAACATTGAGTGGGGCCAGGAGGGTGCAAAGCCTGTGCCCTGCAGGGACATCCTGGCCTATTTGTCAGTGATGGGGGAGTCCAGCTGTTGTCGCCTGCAGAAGATCTGCCTGCCTGCATGATAACTAGGCTTTGAGGCCCCTCAAGGGCGACTCGGTCCTTGTTTTGATGTGGGCCTGGCTTGTTGGCATTAGCTAGGATTTGGAGTTTTGCCACTCAGCCAACACCAGCTAATAGCCCAGTAGGGAAAGAGTTAGTTCCTGGATTACTTTTAAGTTAGTCCTTATTCCCAGAGGTAACTTTGTTTAATAAAAACCTTAAGCCTTTATTGCTGCACTTATGGGCACCCTGGCTACAGGATGTAAAAATAAGACTTATAAAATTCAAACATTATTTGTGAAAATGCAAAAACATTCTCATTAATACAGGGTGTGATAAAAAGCCTGGCACTTTCCGTCTGTGCCTAAATGCTCTTTCTGCACTGGGTCTTTTCATTTTCATAATCACCTCGAGCATATTTAAGCGTAGCCCTTTGAGAAGTGAATTTCAAGGGAGGACGCTCTGGTATGTGAATAACTTTACAACTACCCACAGTGTCTCCAGCCAGTTGCTGTGACTTAAGTCGATAATGGACCACACGCAGCAGTCACTAATGGTGATGATCTGGGAGTGTTTTGTTATTGTTTTTATTTTAGAAGAAAGGTTTGAAATTAGCATAGTAAATCTCTGTGGGATCTTGGCAAATAAAAGAATATTCACGTTAAAAACAACTTTCAGGAAAGATGTATGGTGATGAATAAAACATCAGTGAGTGAAAATAAGCGTGTTTAATTATTCAAGTAGAAGTAGTAATTTAAACTAATTATTGCTTGCGGATTTCATAATTCAGTTTTTGTCTTGCAATAATATTTCCTCTGGGCCTCTGGGGTGCGTTGGCGGCTGCTAGCCTGTTCCTGGGGTGGCGAGGCCTCCTGCCTCCCTGGAGGCTACAGTGAGCCAGCCAGCGTGGGGTCTGGTCCCTGCATTTGCTCAGCATTCTGGTGCCCTCAGTCCCACCAGGGCCCCTTGGTGCTGCCTAATTTAGCATCCCCTGTTAATCACCTCCTTCTCTGGTTGATTCTGGAGGCTCAGGCCACTACTGCCATTGAGCTTTAAGTGGCTTGGTGGCTGGCCTACTTCCCCCACCCCAGTGTCCCTAGGCTTCCCTGGCAAGGGTGACTCTGACCACCCTGCCCACATCCCCACAAGGCAGGTCCTTGCCTTTGGGCTGCCTCAGGTTAGGTCTCCTCCGGGAGGAACCCCTTGCCCCACTGCTGGAATCTAGTTCTCCACCAGAGCTTTGTACCAACAGTTCTGCAGTCTCTTAAAATTTTGTTTTTTTCTTTTTGGGGCTTCTTTTTACTTTGTTTCCAGTTTTGGAGGAACAAGAATTGCCTGGAGGAATGGAAGAGTACTAGAAGGTGTTAGAAGCAGGGGCCTTGGAGTGTCTCCAGGGCTACCCAGACCCCCACCCGCTGTTCCCACCCACCCGTGACCCTCTGTGCTCTCTTCTCAGGCCCCTTCACTCTGGAATTCCTGGGATTGGACGTCACTTTTTTTTAAAAAAATATTTTTTAGTTGTATATAGACACAGTAAGTTATTTCTTATTCATTTTAAAAAATGTGGTGCTGAGGATCGAACCCAGTGCCTCACACTTGCTAGGCAAATCCTCTACCACTGAGCCACAGTCACAGCCCCATCTGGATGTCACTCTTGGTGTGGATGCTGAGAGGGGCGCCCCCTGGGGTATGGCTGGCACAAGCAGGTGTGGATGGGGGAGGAGTAAGTGCTGAAAGTACTTTGGCTCAGTCGTGCGAGGCTTTTAAAACCCAGTCATTACTGCTGCTCCCGTGAATGCCTGTGATGGCGCGGGAGGCTTTCTGAACCTCTTTATTGCACTAATGCTGCCTGAAACAGATCTTGACAATTCAGGTGAATTATTATTCTGCCCCTCAGAAGGTAAAAGGAAAGCTTTCTATTTGTAACTTCTTCTTCCCAAGTGCCCTCTGTCAAAAGGTAGTGACATGTGACAGCCGTTATTACCTTGGTATAATCATGTACCATCCATCTCGTGCCCTGACGCTTTCCATCCATCATGTTGGAAGGATCACCTTTATTTAAGATGCTTTTCTCCCTTTCCTTTGTTATTACTTTTTTCTTAAAAAAACAACAAAAAAAAAAAAAAAAAAAAAAAAAAAAAACCAACTTGACATTATAGGAATGTTCTGGCTGAGGAGTGACTCATTTCTCTGTAGGTTATTGCTGTGGACAGGGATGAGACAGGTGGGACCTGGGGGTGGATGGAGTGATGAGCCAGACTGTCAGGGGCCAGAGGTCCACATGTGGTTCTGTTGCTTACCAGCTGAGGTCCTGGGCAGTCTTTGGTCGTTGGTTTCCTCATTTGGAAAACATGGAGGTTTAGCCGTGATCTCTGAGGCTCTTTAAAGCCGAGTAGTTGTGTGATCTCCAAACTGGCTTAGCATGGTGAGGCAATGAGAGGATTACAGGTGGCCCCTGAACCCTTCCTGCAGAGGAGTTGGCATGAACATTCATGATTCCGCATCGATTTTCTCTCCCTGTGACATCCAGAGGATGTCATTAAGCCAGCAGAGAAAAAGTTCCCAATGGCTTGCAGCTACTGTGGAGCACAGCCATAGGTTCCCTTTACATGCCATGGGTCAAGGACAGTAGGTTGGAGGTGCTGGGGACCTCCATGTGGCCAAAGTGCCAAGGCACCTGTCCATGCTCGTGCCTCCCTGAGATGCATTCACATCAGTCCATCATCACAAGCTTGTGTTCATGGCTTGTTTTACATCTTATGTCCCCTTTGGTTCTTAACCAGGCCCAACACTGATGTTATGAATAATTTTTAAACCAAAGTGTCTTGCGAGTCTGTGGTTTTCGTGGATGGTTTAACTGTGGTAAACGCCAATCCTGTCTTCCTCTCTTAGTAAAGTCATCTATGAGGACGAGGCCTCCTTGTACTGCGAGGAGGACAGCCTTGGGTGGCGAGTAGCCAACAGCTGAGTCTTGTTGCATCTGTGACCCTGTCTTGCCTACCCCACCACTTCATATCAGAAGTGCCCGACAAATTGTCATTGAGTTGAATTTAAATACCCCGTGTGGATTTATCTGATCTCTCCTGTTTGATTGTAAGCTTCTGTGGGAGAAGAGATCATTCTTCCTTGTTTCTTTGAAAAAATAATTTTAGGAATGGAAGTTTGTAAATTTGGCAGATAATTCAAAAGAAATAAAAGAATGTACACAGAAAAATGTGCCCCTCTGCCTTCACCAGGTCCCGTGCCCTGATGCTGGGGAGTCCTGCCTGCTACCTCTTTGTATCTAGGGTCACCCTACCCTGCTGCAGGAAGCAGAGCTGACCTGGGCTGCATTGAATTTGAGTGCCTGGCTGCCTTTCCTGACAAAGCATGTATGGTTAGGTGTTGGGGAGTGAGTCGGAGGTGAAAGCCTTTAGAATTGTGGGGTCCCTGGGACTCCCAGGAAGGAGCCGGGCAGCCTTGTGTTTGAGCTCGGGCTGTCTCCGACCTAGGCCTGGGGAGGACCCCTGCTGCTCCCCAGCTGTTTTGTGAGCAGTGGGGCTGGCTGGCCTGCAGGACAGTTGTGCGGGGTCAGCAAAATGGCAGCCGAGAGCAGCACCCGGAGTGTAGCACAGGCCAAACAACTTTTGGTTCCTGTCCTGTGCTTAAAATTAAAGATGGAAAATGAATATGTATCCTTTTGAAATGATAATGTAAAATCAATGCAGTGGTGTGATTCCATTAATAGATTGCTGATTAACTCTACTTTTTAGGAGCCCATTTGTTGCCCAGAGTGAGGCTGGCTGGAGGGCAGTGGAGCTGGAATGGCAAGCCTGCTCTTCTAATTGAAACGCACGTAAGGTGCTTGGCCCTCAGACTTCCATCGGGATGATTGCAGTGATCAATATTCCAGTTTGCTTGGCTGGCAGCTTCCAGGGAATAAGAATGGATGATGGGCCCAGGGAAGCACTGCCAGACAGAGCATTAAGATAATGCCCATTTGCCAGTTTCTGATGTGCCTGATGGAGTGCCCCGAGGAAGACAGGGCGTTGTTGGCACAGACTCCCAGGCCATGTCCGCTTCACCAGAGCTCCAGGTGGCTGGCTCCCTGAGGTCCACTTTTGGTAGCTGTGGGTTCTCACATCTGCTCAGTTCCCACCATGCGCCCAGCACAGTATGGGCATCACACATGGCCTGTTCTCCTGAAACCCCTGAGGTGCTGACGGCATGCCTGTCCTGCCGATGGGGTCCTGGGGCTCAGAGGGCCTAGGGTACAGTGATAGAAGGTGGCAAAGCTGGGACTAGAGTACAAGAGTTGCTGGCTTCCAAAGCCTGTGTTCTGTCCACTCTGTCTTGCTGCCCAGGAGGAGTAAGTCAGAGGTTTGGAAACTTGTTTCCCTGGAGAATCGGGGACAGTGAGGGCTGGACCACTGACGCTGAGTCCACCATTGACAGTCTGTCTCTCACGCTGGTTCTACTTTGACCTTGTGATGGTGAGCAGTGCCCCTCTTCTGTCATGCCTGGCTAGGAAATGGGCTGTGCAAGGAGGGCTTAGACTTTCAGGAAAGTAGGTCTGCAGGACACTTTAGGGAAGGGTGAATCCTTCCCATCTCTCTAGTGCTTCCTCCTAGGAATAGAGTCCACTGGAGGTCTGGGACCTGGGGCTTCACTGTATGTGCAAGTATCCCTTCTACATCCTTTTGCTGACTGAGAAGTTGATCTAGACATTTCCCTATGGCCAAGATCCTGACTCCAACAAGCCAAGCATATACTTGTCTCCTCCTGTCTGTACTCGCCCTGCAGCTGTGACCTTGCTGGGATCATCCTGCCTATGAGAGACAGCAGCCCTTCCTTTCATGTTCCAGTGTCTGAACTTGGCCTTGATGCAGTTGGGGGTCTTCTTCTTGGCCCTCCTAACTGGCCTCCTTGTGCTCACCTTGTCTTTTTTGTGCTGAAAGAATCAATCCTCTTGCCACTGTCCCTGTGCTTTTTAGTTTTTTGAAAAGTAGCTGCTGCAGCTGAACTAGGAGCTTAAACCTTAGGGAGAGCTGAACCAGGAGCCTGGGAATCCCCTCTGTGCCGTCTTTCAGAGGCTCTGGGGTCCTGGTCAGGACCAAGGCTGGAGGGGTCAGGCAGGCCGGCTGCCTGGATGGTTGGGAACGCTGCTGCATATCCTCACCATCACCTGTTTAGACTCTGCCCTGCCTTTGTTTTCACTTGGAGGAATGGACACTTGTTCTGGAACCCTCTGCATGAGCAGGACCGTTTGTGAGGGGCAGGCAGAGTCGGTACCTGGGAGGAGGTGGGAGGTGTGCAGGCCTGGCTTTCTGCTGTGGGCATTGGTACTGGCAGCCACTCTCCTTGGGCCGCATGCTTGGTGGTCCAGGCTTAGCAGTACTCGCTCGCAGAACATTTTAGTGAAGGGCTGATGGTGAAGCTTAAGGGAGGCGGCTGTGCACAGTCTTGAGCTTCTCAGGTGCTTCTGTGGGGCACACAGATTGTACAGTCTGTTTCATTTCATGCTCACCAGGTGCAGCTCAGGCTCCCTGGATATACAGTGCAGGTGCTGGGTGGACATCTGAGTTGTGGGCCAGCAGATGACTGAGTGAGGACCCCAAGGGGCAGATGGAAATCTGAGTTGAAGACCACAGCGATTCTGTCCATGGCTGTCTACTTCGTCCTTGCTCTTGTGACTGCTAGGAGAGGCAAGGTGTGGGCTGGAGCCCATGTCAGGGCTGCTTCTGTGGAGACACCCCTTGTAGAAGAGTCTAGAAGAGTCTGATGAAGTCCATGTGTGTGCTGAGTGCGTTAACGTCTTCATGATAACCAGAGGGCTTCTGAGAGTTTAGGTATTGATACATATTTGGTACGTACATATTTAATTTGTATTGTGTCCTATATTCCTGAGAAGTTGCTTTCAGATTCTTACTGATGAGCTCACATTTTGGGGGTAATTGTCCTTCTTTGACATTAATAACCCCGTTTACTCAGGTTCCCACCCCTCAGAGTCCAGGAGGCAGTGAGGAAAAGCTGTTCATTCAGAGCCCTCCCAGTCCCCCAGCTCAGGGAACATGGGAATTAGGACCCAGTGAGTGTGGGGTTCTAGCAGGGGCTGGTGGTCAGGGGTGGGGCTGGGTAGATGGCTTTCTGCTCCTATCTTCAGGGTGCCCTGTTGGAAGCTACTGCATTCCTAGGGCAGTTTGTGCTGCTGGCTGCGTATTACATGCAAATCAAAGAAAATCTTCAGGCCACTAACTCCAGGAGCTCTGCAGGCTTTAGAGGCAGCTCTCTCACAAAGCATAAAATATTAAGAGCAAGGAACATAGTATCACACTTTAGTGTCCAAACAGACCCTGATGCCCAGTTTTGCTAGGTTGAATCTTGGTGCCAGAGATTGGGATGGGAATGGAGAGACAGCCAGTCTCTCCCTTGAGAGCTGTGGGGCAGAGTGTGCAGGGCCTTCCAGGCAAATAAGGTCAAGAAGGGTCATAGGGTCATAGGAGGACCTTTGGCTCTGATCCTGGTGAGGGTGGAAGAGGACATATGAACTGGTCCGGGGGGCAGGGAAGGGACTGTGGGCAGACTGAGGGTCATGGGAGGCAAGAGCACGGATGCCTGCCCACAAGGAATAGGGAGCTTGTGATGGACTGGTGATGGCAGTGGTCATAGGAGGTTACTGGTGATAGCAGTGGCCACTGGGGTGGTGGTGGTGGTGATGGTGGTGGTGGCCATGGTGGGGGCAATGGCAGTGACCATGTGGGGGTGGTGATGGCAGTGGTCATGGCAGGGTGGCAATGGCAGTTGTTTTGGATGGCTACTGACAGCAATGGCTGTTGGGGTGTGGTGATGGCGGTGTCATGGGGGGCCATGTTGGCAGTTGTGGGTGGCTGGTGTTGGCATGGCTGTTGGGGCAGTGGTTATGCCAGTTGTGGGGGTTACTGGTGATAGTAATGGCCATTGGGGTGGTGGTCATGGTGATGGCAGTGGCCATGGGGGTGTTGATGATGGGCAGTGGCCATGGGTGGCTGATGGTAGCAGTGGTCTGCAGTGGGGGGTTGGGACTTCTGAGGCAGGGGGTGAATCTGGAGTTTTCCTGTAGGAACGGGGAACCATGGGAAGTCCATGAATTTGTGTGCTTGGAACTGGAGGGGGCCGCCCTAGGGAGACCTCTTACCAGGCTGCATGATGATCTGGGCCAGAAGACAGGCGGGTGGTGACAAGGTTGTGTTGGCCCCAGCTCCAGAGAGCTCTGCGATTATTCCCCTTCTTCCTATAGATTCTCATGATCTGAGTATAAATGTAGTTAAAATTTAGGGGCTTAGAAAATCCTGTGTTTATTGAAAACCCACTTATTTTGCATACTGAATATTGAATTTCAATATTGCTCAGCCCTGTGTGGTGGGTGTTAATGTGGAAGAAAGCTGCGATGCGGGAGGATCATGTTCTTTATGGGAGGACCTGTGCCCACCAGGGTCTGGGCTGGCGCCCCCACCCTCTCAGTGCTGTCTCCTTTCCCTCCAGGCCCCCCTGCCACTCCACCCGCCTCCAAAGCCGGAGGTGAACTGGGGGGTTATGAATATTTACGCAGGCTGCCGGGGGCCTGGTGACGCAGCTGAGAGCCACGCAGTGTTTGGTGACTCATCAGACCTTTTCCAAACACTTGTGATATTTTGCTCCTCTGAAGGGACCAAAGTAATTACCAGCTAACGATAGCAGATGACGCCGAGGAGGCGCAGACCTTCCGGATTGTCTTTTCTGTGCCTGGGGTGTTTTTTTTTTTTTTTAATTTTAATCTATGTGAATTATTTTCTCTTTAATAATGTTTGTTTTCTTCTGATTATTAAAATAATGTATGCACATTGAAGAAAGTACATAAATGCATTAAATAGGAAATAAAATGCATGAATTATTTTTCTATTACAGTCTCATTAAGGATGTTTTGCTTGTTGTGCAAAGGCAACTTGGAGCATTGGACTCATTTTATTGCAGGACTTGTTGAGGTGACCATGGTCAGGGGTTTGTAGCTGTGCTTTGGGTTCTCCAGGGGTTCCCTGGAAACCCTTGGGGACTGCCTCCAGGGAAGGGGAGCCGAGGGGCTTGAGAACACCAGTTCCCTGCCTGCACGCAGCTCTGATGCTCTCCACTTCATGACTGGGCTCATGGCTGCCTTGGGCCACTTGCCCTGCGGCTTGAGACTTGGTGATCCAGCTGTCTCTCACTTTACAGGCGAGGAGCCCCAGGCCATTGGGGAGATGTGGCTGGCCCAAGGCAACATGGTGGCTTGGGGCTAGTCTTCATGCTTTCTGACTCTGTGCTGCCTTTCAGAATATGAATCAGCTAGAAATATTGGCAGTCTAGCTTGAATGTCATTGTCACAAGCCATGTTGCCATACAGAAACCCCTAGGAAACTGATCGAGGGACCCCAAAGGGCTTCATTTTGAGGGCAGGGGAGATCTCAGACTAGCCGACACTTGAAAAGATGAAAAGTAAAAGCCTCATCATTGTTGTTAGGTGCACAAAGGAGGAGAAATTGCTCTGGGTGATCCCTGGTTGTATGAATAATGAGAAGAAATTAAGTAAAGGCTGCGTTTCCTGACACTGATGTATTAGAACACGGAGTAACTTTCTACAGGAAATTGGAACAGGGATCCCTTGAAATTGAATTTGAGGCTGTGAATAGCAAACCTACGCTGGCCCTGTGTGTCCTAATGCAAGTTAAGTAAGCAGTTTCCCGGGTAAGAGTTAAGTACGTTAGGGAGACAGGTTAACGTCGAGGCCAACACGGCGCGAGTTAATAAATTGCCTCTCCCGCCCTGTGCTGTCTGTGAAGACGCGGAAGAGTAATTTGCTTCCTGCGGAGCTGCTCCAGAATCTGCAGACTGATTTTATTAGATTTTTGGCCCAATACATTTGTTCCCTCTCATTGGTTTTGTTGATAATAATTACCCTCCCCCCTACATCTCTCCATGGATCTCTCTTGATTTTAATTGTTTGCAGTAACTGCAAAAGCTTACCATTTTAGAAAATAGGTGTTTTAAAGGAAGAATACTTTAGGCCAGAACCCTTCCAAGTTTCTAGAGGGAGAAACTCTATGGTCATGCCATGCAAGGCAAGGTTTGTCCTCAGATCATCCCTTATAGAAGGGTGTATCCTTTACATTTGGATCTTGGAATTGTCTTAAATTATAGTACACTCTTGGCTTTGTACCACAGAGTTAAGCGGGCCTTTTGATACCTTGTCCACAAAAGAGTCAAGACTCTAAAGTGGCATAGGGACTAGCAGCCACTGAGGTCAGGAAAAAGCCAGAGTTTCCTTCAAGCCACACATCAGAACAGGTCCTTGCCTCAGGGAGGCCTCTGATGACCTCCTTCCTGGGTCCCCCTTGGCCCGGGTGCAGGAATACCAGGGCCTGCCTCCCTCACTGAGCCGCTGCCACAGGCTAGGCACCGCATGACCACCCAGCTCACAGCCCAACAAATTCACTCATTAACAGGGTGATTTTTCAGCTGCAAAGTTGAATTTCCTGGGAAATAGGAAACAGTGGCTGGCTGGGTGGGGGAGAACCCAAGGAGAAGATAACTTGCAAACCCAGAGGTGAAGCCTGAGAAAGACCTGGGCTGCTCAGAGGGCCCAGCACCTGCACCGACTCGGAGGAGCATGGCGTGGGGAGCGGCAGAAGGCACGTCAAGGTGCCTGCAGTTTATCCCTCATGGAGGGGTTTTCCTTTATAATTTGGGTCTTTAAGAATTTTCTCAAATTATAGTGTACTCTGGATTTTATACCACAAAGTCGAGTGGGTCTTTTGAGAGCTTGTCTGATTCATTGCAGCTGTTCGCCCATCATGCAGACTACCTGTGGTAAACCCCTGTAGTGGTAAAGTCAGTTCCTGAAGGCCGTGTTGCCTTGTAATGTGCTTGAACCCCAGCTCTCCAGCTCTGCAATGCTGGGTGAGTGACCAACGCCTTAGGATTTATTTAAAATGAAATGGAAAGCTACTGAAGGTCTTTGACTTAAAAAAAAAAAGTAAGTTAGCTTTATAGGGGTATAGTTCACATACAGTCAAATGCACCAGTTTTCAGAGTACCGTTGGTTGCATTTTGACAAATCTTTACACTTGTGTAATTAACCATCACCCTTGTCAAGAGGCAGAATGTTTCCACTGCCCCAGAATGTTGCTAGCGTCCTTTACCAATCACTCTCTCTCTTCCCAGCCCAGCCGTAGGAAGCACAGATCTGTTTTCTGTCATTGTAGATTAGTTTGGTCTGTTCTAGATTTTCATATAAATGGAATCATGCAGCACAGTCTTTTGTGTCTGGCTTCTTTCACTTACTGCTTTTGACATTCATTCATCCATATTATCTGTTATTCAGGAGAACATTCCTTTTTATTGCTGAATAGTATTCCATTGTATGAAAGTATCACAATTTGTTTATCCATTCTTCTGTTGATGGGACATTTGGTTGGTTTCCAGTTAGGGGTTAGCAGAGATGCTACTTTTCTGAACACTGGTGTTGATATCTGTTTCCCTTTCTCTTAGGTAGATGTTTAGAGGAACCGTGAGGTTGTATGGTGACTGTATGTTCAGTGTTATGAGAAACTACCTTCTCTGAGCAGGGAAGTGACACCACTTTATTTACATCTTCAGAAGGTCCCTTTATTTCTGGGTAGAGGGCAGATTGTAGCGGGGCTGGAATGGAGTATGAGAGCAGTGAGGGACAGGTGCAGGTGTCAGGTAAGGGAGGCCAGTGGCTGAATGGAGACAACAGGGGCTACCAGTGGGAAGGGCTGGCTCTGAATGGTGGCTTGGGGATGGAATGGCTGGGGCTTGGTGTTGGATTGGCTGGTGTGGGAGTCAGAGACAATTTCAGGCTTTACTTAAGTTGCTAAGACTAAATTGACACTTGCTGTGGTTTGATTGTCCTCCAAAGGTTCACATGCTGGAAGCTTGGTCCTCAGTTGGTGGTGTTGAGGTTGGTCATCATCTTTAAGGGTAGGGCCTCATGGGAGGTGGCTAGGTCGCCTAATCCTCTGAGGGGATTAGTACTGGTCTCATAGGAGTGAGTGAAGTCCCACGAGAATCGCTTATTATAAAAAGAGCAGCCTGGCCCCTCCCCAGCCTCTTGCTTCCGGTCTCACTGTGTGATCTCTCCTTCTCACATGTGCTCTCACCACTGATGCTATCTATCATGTTGTGATGTAGCCAGAAAGCCCTCACCAGGGCAAGCAGACCTGTGAGCTAAATAAACATCTTTTCTGTATGCATTAACCAGCTTCGGGTATTTTGTTACAGCAGCACAAAATGAACTAAGAGGGTACTACTTACAGAAATGGGAAGACTCAGGGAGCTTTATGCATGTTACTTAATGTCTCTGAGGTGACTTCTGTTCTAGCCAGTCAGACTGGCAAATTAGTGTTAGTTTTATTTCTGAACAAACAAGAGAAGGGGAAGAAATATCTCAGATGGTCATCAGGCAGTGTAAAGTTGTCTGTGTTTGGAGAGAGTGGTAGGCAGGTCTGCTGGTTGTATGTGTGTGGTGCCTGTTGGGAGACAGTCCTCTCTGGATCTCATATTTCTGCATAGTCTTTTGATCAAAAGCAAGAATAGCAGAGTCGTTCTAGCTTATCTTTTCCAAGATGTTTGTGTAGCCAGGCAGCTTGGAAAGTGGAGATAACATCTCTATCTGGAGCAGATTTATTTACATTTTGTGGTAATAAAGGCAGTATCTCCTGCTCAAGGTTGGATAGGTCCTCATATAAGATGAGGGCTTCCTAGTGTTGAGATCCCTATTTGTAAGCATGCAGCCTTGTGTTCAGGCCTTAATGGCATCACCGTGGAGATCTGGGGCTGGAGAAGGGGACAGCAGTGTTTTCTCTGGCTGCTACTATTGCTATGAGCAATAAACCCTTGCTCTTTCTGCCAGCATATGGGAAACTCTGGCAGTCTAGCCTGTTACCTTGCTAGCAGGGCAGTGGCTCAGACACTCCTAGTTCTGGAGGGGACCTCCGGGCTGCCCAGCCTGTGTACCTCCCCCCTGCTCAGACTGTCCTCACTGCTGCCTTGCTGTGAATGACTGTCATGTGACCCAGCAGGTCCAGGGTCAGGAGGCAGGTGAATGAGCAGGTGTGACTGCTAGCCCTCACAGAGTCGGCATGAGGCATGTGGCCTTTGCTGTCCCATGGTCACCAGGTTATAACTTACTCAGAGTTGTCCCTGAGTCCTTGTTCCCACTGCCATTAGTTTCTCCTTTGTAGAAAGTGCACTTTCTAGAGAAATGCCAGAGTATGTGAGCACCATTGCTGTACCTGTGGTGTCTGCTGCATTATCATTCCTGTTACTGATATTGTGATTCTGAGGTCTCCTGTGCTAGGCCTTGTGCCCATCCCAGCAGGGAGGAGGCCTTAGCACATGCTTTGCATACCTGAGTGTTCTGGTCCTCAGGTGAGACTAGTGACCTGGCATTTCAGGTGTGCAGAGATCAGGTAAAGTCGAGGGACTCCCGATGGACTCAGATTGGGCCAGGCTCTTTCCCTCCGCCCAGGAGGCCTCCCCTAGAGATCCCGAGCAGCCAGACTCACTGCTGCAGCCTCCCTCCCTGGCCGGTTCTGGCTGTGTAGGGGCTCTAGTCTTCCCTCTCTGGGGAGGGCAAGCTGCGTGTTTCCTCCTCTCGTAATGGGGGCACTAGAGACCAAGCCTTTTCCTGGTTGTCTGCCAGGGAGGTTGGGGACTGAGCAGCGAACAGTCTTGCACAAACGGCCTTTACCTTGGAGGTGGGCGCAGGGCTGGAGTGGACTTTCTGTCTTCTTCCCAGCTGCATGACCCTGAGCTGTTTCTGGCCCTGTCAGCCACCTTCTGTCCCCTCTTTGCAAACAGGCTTGTTGTGGTGACCTGTGTGCCTGCCCTGGCTCCTGTGCTTGGACTTCTAAGTTCCTGCACAGGTGGCTCGTGACATCCATGTCTCATGTTCATGCTGTAGTGCTGCCCTCTGCTCCAGACACAGTCGCGAGTGCCAGCCTCTCTGACTGCTGTGTGGCCTAGGTGGGGGGTGTCACACTCAGCCCCGCTTGCTCCAGGAGGGGCCTGGCATTAGGCCCACAGCTGTGGAGCAGGGTTGCAGGGTAGTTCTCATACCCATAGTTCATGGGAGTCCTGTTGCCTCTCCTGTTTTCTCTTGGGATCCTGGCCTTGAGATGCTGGTCCTAAGGAAGTCCTGTCTCCCCCGTTGGGCATCTCTCTGTGGTGTCCCTGGTCCTTCTCTCCTTGCCACCTGCCCCTCACTCCCTTCTGCCTGCCCTGTCATGTGATGGCCTTCTCAGGGAGTCTTAAAGTTATCAGAATTGTTGAGAGCTCTGTTGGAAAACAGAAAGGCTATTTCATGGGAAGATGATGACCTTATTAACTATAATTAGGCAATTCACGGAGGTTTCCAATATAGTCCAGTCTCTCTCCTTGTTGAAATGGAGAAAAACTCTATGGTAATGTCTTTGGAGCTATAATAGTCTTTAACACATTAACAGTTTAATTTCTTCTGGAAGGTTTGGCAGCCTGGTGTTTTCATTTAGAAGCCGGGGTATAGTTTTACAGTCTTCTGCATTAATATAATAATTATAATTTTGAGCAAGTAATTTCAGACACTGACATCAAGCGTTGTTTTCATAGCTGAAGGAAGATCACAGGTAGGGAGGCGGGTCCTCATGTCTGATCTCCCGCAGTGGGAGATGCCTCGGGCCCAGGCAGTTGGTGCCCTGAGCCCAGGCTTCTGACCGAAGGCCAGGGGTGTGAATGCTTGGCACCTCCTCCTGCACTCAGTGCCCCAGGAGCAGATGTGTTTGAAATGTTCTTTTCTGAAGAATTTTCATATGTGACCCATGTGCGGAAATCCCCTTGGGTTCTCGTGTCCATTGCTGTATTGCCCCCAGGTGCGAGACTAGCCCTGGCGTGACTGGGGCTGCCAGGGAGTGGCTCCACCCCAGCCCCCTCTTCAACCTTAGGGACTGGGGGCCCTTGCTGCCTTGCAGCTTGCCCTGCTCAGGCCACCAGCCTGTGCTCAGTTCCCGGCTCCTTCCATTGGCTCGGCCCCCAGGCCCACAGCAAGGAGGGTCCACAGCAAGGAGTGTCCACTTTGTGTTGTGCCTTCCACTGTGAACATGTTTTTCTATTCTGCAGGGATTTGTCATGTGTCATTCTGGGTTCTGTTTTCAAAGCTAAATATCGGTCCCTGTATTTCAGTCTTCAAAACAGCCCTCGTCTTTACCGTGGCCGTGCCGCACATGCTGAATCGCACCCTTCCCTTGTGCGGGGTTTTGTTTGAGCAGGTTATTTATTGTCACTTTATAGGTAGGACTGCAGTGATCACCTTATTTACATAATATTTCGCTTCTGTGCAGTTGTTTTTTCAGACCCGATTCCCAGGATTGGAATTAACTAGCTAAGACTAAGAACAAGCTTTTTAAAAATTAAACATTTTCTTAATACAGAAGTATTTGGAAAATAGGAAAAGGTAGAAAAAGAAAATAGAGATGATGAGCTGTTCCCTCAGGCAGGGTTCACCACTCTGCTACCAGTGACAGAAAGCTGCTGGGCTGGCCCGGCGGAGCTTGCCCTGGGGAGGGGGACGCTTGAGTGAGAGGGCAAGACTGGGCCGAGCCGAAGGCCCCTGAAAACCTGCCTGTGAGGCCATCCGTCCCACATCCTGGCTGCTGCTGGCCTCTGTCCGCCCTGGCCTTCGCCCTCTCAGGCTTGCCCCCCGCAGCTGTCTGCCTGCCTCTCCAGAGCCTTCTCCGACTTTGTTGATGAGTCTGTTCCTGCCTGCTTTCAGTCCTCGAACACAGTTTCTGCACTTGGGCCGTTATCGTGAGCATACACTCATTTCCCTACATGCCCCTTGTCTGCAGCTGCCTGTGTTGATGACGTCCCACTTGGCCAAGGCACAGAGTCTAACTGTGTTCCAGCAGAGGAGAGGAAAAGCACAGCCCCAGGACTGGGAAGGAGCTCATCTTTCTTTTTAATGAGATTGTCTTTCATCCTTGTGTTTCAAGTCTGCAAAGTCCCTGGGCTTAGAAAATATCCTTTGCTCTCTGCTTGGTTCCTGTGAGCCAGAGAAAGGAACAGGATCTTCGTGGAATTATTGTCCTTTTGGTCACTCTTGCAAAAAAACATTTATTGAGCACCGACTGTGTGCAGTGTGGCATTGTGAATGGCAGTCTTGGCCTTCAGGGAGCTCAGAGAAGATGGTGGAAGCAGCCTGTAGCTCTGTATCTGTCCCGCTGTTCTCACAAGAACCAAGCTGAGATGACACTCTTGCACACTCAGTGCTCTTTTTTGTTTTGTAAGGAGTAAACTAGGGCTGATACAACTAAAGTCCCACCTTCATCCCTCCCTCCCTCCCTCCCCACAGTGGCCCTGGTATTGGTGGATGTGCCTTTGAATGCTCCCTATGTGTATATGAACAATATAGACATTGGTTTTGCATTTTAAAGACATAAAATATTATCACATTCTATGTCCTTTTTCAATTCACGAAACATTCAACATTCTGTTGTTTCGCTATCTGTCCATCCATCCATCTCTTTCATTGTTAATATCTGTAGTGTTCCACTGTATGAATGAAGTAGAGTTTATTCATTCTTCTACTCATGGAGGTTAAGCTGTCTACTATTTATCTCTCACATATATCGCAGTGTGTGTTCCATTAGTTATTGCCATATACTTAACTACCTCTGAACTCAGTAGCTTAAAGGTGTCTACCTGTCCCCGCATATATATGTTTTTGGTGGTACTGGGTATTGAACCCAGGGCCTCCCACGTGCTAGGCAAGTGCCCTACCATTGAGTTTCATCCTCAGCCAAAACAATAATGTTATGCTTATGAATCTGTGGTTTGAGCTGGGTCTGGCAGAGCCAGCTCATCTCAAATCACTTGACATCATGTGGGGCGGCTCACAAGCTGGCACTAGAGTCACCTGCAGGCCTGTTCAACTGGGCATCTGAGAAGTGATGCTGACCCCTTAGCTAGTACCCTGGCTGTGCTGTTTGTTGTCCCTAGCATTTTGCATGGTCTCTCCCTGTGGCTTGGACTTCCTCATCACATGGTAGCTGGGTTATCAGGCCAGCACCCTAAAGACAGACATATTGCTTCACAACCCAGCCTCAGGAGTCAGGTGGCGCTCTGCTTACTGTGTTCTGTTCTTTGGAGGCCAGTCACTGGTCGCACAAGTGTCACAGGTTTGGCAGACCTGTTTTAAAGCCCATGCCCTTAGGTATGCTTCCTTCTGTGCCTTGCGGGAATGCTGGACAGAGAGGCCTCCCTGCAGACTGTGGCAGGTTGCTGTCCTGTGTGCATGTCGTGGGCTCCCACCAGCATGCTGATGGCTGCCATTCCTTTATGCCCTCTGCAGCGCTTGCTGTCAGGGTTTGTGAGTTTTGCCCCTCTGTGTGTGCAGGGGTGAAATGGGATCTCGTTTTAATCTGCCTGCACTGCCTCCTGGGCATGGCATTGTCCTTCCCGTCAACTGGTTGCCCTAAAGAAAGCAGAGCTTGGTCCAAGTGCAGTGTTTGGGCTTAGAATGTCAGTTTTTCAAGTGAAGTGATGAGTTTCCCACTTTCAAACTGTTATGAAGACCTTGGAGTCACTGTTGGCATGACTCATTTGTGACAAAAAAATATGATTCCAGTAACAGCAGGCTGTATTTGTAATGTAGTAGATTTTCATTTAGTCCTTCACCTCCCTGTAATTTGCTCAGTTTACAAATGCCCTGCAACTTGCTTCTCCTCGTGGGCGCCCTGTTCTTAGTGTGTGCTAGCACAGTGATGGGAAGGAGACGTGGTGCCAGCATGTGTCTTCTTCTTACTGCTCCTGCCACCATCTAATCACCTCTGGTACTGATTTCCCCCACCTGGGCTTCTGTGCTGTGTGCAGTGTGCATGAGGCTTCTGCAGGAGCCCCTGGCTGAGGCTACTGGGGTCAGTAGGCCCCAATGTGGGCCTTCCTGGACCCACAGGCTGGGTTCAGTCTTCATCTCTGGGCTGCTCAGCAGCAGTTCCTCAGACACACCTTGTTTAGATGATCCTGTGAGGCCACAGGGTCCGTCCGTCCACCACTTTAGATCCTGGCATGAATCCTGACACTGTTGATCCAAGTAATTTAGAATGTTTAGTTATTACAATGCTCAGTCTGACCTACTGGCTTCTCTCAAAACACCTGGAAAATAACCAGTCTGACCAGGAGTTCTTTGATATTCCTAAACTTTCCGGGAAAAGTGAACTTTTGGCTATTTTTAATTTAATCTGGTTGGTCTGAACACTTGGATGCTGCTGGCAGCTTGCTGGAGAACATTAGCTGCACCACTTCTTTGCTAAGGGGCTCCCGCTTCTTGTCCGTGTCTGGACCAGAGCCTGGGCTGCGGAATGAGAGGTGCCACACACCAGGCACAGGCCCTCCGCCTACACTCAGGGAGCAGCCTTTGTGTCCAGTGTGCCCACGAGTGATGTGTGTCGGCGGATGACTTTTCTCAATTGTGCAGGAGCCACTTGTCCTGGGAACATCACTGGTGCCACCGTCCAGGAATCACAGTGGAGCACCTGCCTGGACAGGATCAGGCTGGGGCTGGGAGGCCCAGGACCCATGGTGTGGCACAGGCCATCTCAGGGGACTCTCCCTGTACTAACCAGAGTTATTTCCTGCTGTTTAGGGAAGGAAGGCGATTAGGGGTCTGTTCCCCCTCGTTTATGGAACGTCCAGGTGGGAGTGAAGCTCCCAGGTTGCAGGGTACATGCTCCTGGGCCCAGGCACATACATGCCAACACCCTGCCAGGAGCTGAGTTCACAAGCAGGCCCCTCCCACACCACGTTGTGGTCCAGCACAGGGCAGAACATGGGCCTGAATTTCTGTGGCAGTCTGTTCTTAGTCTGTAGGTCTGCATTCCACATATGAAACACCAGTGCCTCTTATCCTAAGCCTTGTGCCTTGTTTGCACTTTGAGAATTCTTAGGACACATCCTTGCTGTTGGGGACCTGCCCACTGACCGCCAGGGCTTCTTTGTGCAATGAGGAGCAAAAGGACACCAGGTATGGGCCGGGGGAGGAGGCCCTATACCAGTCGTGACTTGTTCTGTTAGCCAGGGGGCAGAGTCCTGAGGGTCTGGCCTGCCACCTGCCTGGCCTTCAGGGCAGCATCTCAGGCCTGGGAATCTGGAACTGGTTTCTGGAACCAGCCCTTCCTGGCCTGCCTTGTGCCTGCCTGCCCCTCCAGCCACAGCCTGTACAGCCTAGTTGGTGAAATTTGGTGGTCCGGTGATTCAGGGATCCTTCCAGCAACAGCAGCTATGACTACTAGTGAGAGCCTGCTCTGGAGCCCACTCTTAGGCAGAGTAAGTTTGGTTGTTCCATTGCACTGATAGGGAAACTGAGGCTCCACAAGGCTCTGCCTTTCCTAAGACATATGTGCTCTTCCTGTCTACCCTGCTGGCACATGGTCCCACTCCTGTGTGGTGCCTGAGGTCTCTGGGTCACACCGGTGCCCTCTGAAGAGCCCTGGGGCTCTCTGCTTCTGTCTTCAGCTAGGGCTGCAGTCCAAGTGATCCCCTTTCTGGCCAGGACAAGTGCAGCAGCCTCAGAAATGTCCTTCCCTGCCTGCCCCGCATTCCTCAGGCAGCCAGAATTTTTCTAAGACGTGTACTCGAGTGCTTTCATTGCAGGCTCAGGGTCAAGTCGCCCTCTTTGAGGTGGGACCTTGGCTCTAGAGGCTGGTCTCCCACCCACTTCGTTGATGTGTATGTCCTGTTACTCCACAGACCTGGTCTGTGATCCACCCCACCACCCACTGTCCGGGAGGCTAGGTGCAGATATGGAGTCACCCAGCCAGGACAGAGGAAAACCAGGATTGGACTTACTGTTGGTCACTTTCCACGGCCTCTGTTCTTTCTGCCTCTTCCATTTGTTGTTAAAGCAGTTTGACAGGGGCATATGCTCAGGCCAAGGCCTGCTCACGTATTTCTCAGCGACGTCCCTGGCAGCCTGCCCTCCCACGCACAGAGCCCATTAGGCAGTGCTGTCACCTTCAGCGATTGCGGGGCGAGGCCTTGCCATGACGCAGGCTGGGCAGGCTGGTTTTGAAGGCTGTTGTGTTCTTGTTTTGAAGTTCTTGAAAATGACAGGCTTCATTTCAAGGGTCTTTGTTAATCTAATAGCGTTCCCTGACTGAAACCTGTGGACTGTTTACCAGAGCCCTTGTGTCGTGACGAGCTGGGACAGAAATAAAACAGTTTCTGCTCCTTTTAAGCACGGGTACGCAGCCAGAGAAGTCACTTGGGGGCAGCTGACTCTCAGCAGGAGCTGAGGGCTATTCAGATGGATGGGGCTGGTCCCAGCCTTCAGGGCTCCTTCCTGCCTTCCTACCCCAAGTCGAGTGTGTATAAACTGTGTGCGGCCAGGCTGTTCTCCCCAGTGTCTGGGGAATATGCAGTCTGTAGCTTCATGTGGGGCAAGTTAAAAAAGTAATAAATAAGTCCTTTATTTCTCTATGAGCCAAAGCTTGGAATTATTATTTTTTTCTGGCCCAGTAACTCTTGTGGTTAAAAGTACAAATTAAGGGCTGGGGAGATAGCTCAGTTGGTGAAATGCTTGCCTTGCAAGCACAGGACCCTGGGTTCGATCCCCAGCACCGCAAAAAAAAAAAAAAAAAAAAAAAGTACAAATAAAGCTTTCTGGGAGAATCCATCACGGAATTCCTAAGAAGTCAGTGTAGAGCAGAGGGAACTTCATGTTGAGTCCTGTCCACAGGGCTGTTGTTTGCCAGAGTCACACTTTTCTTGTTTTTCTTCTGTGCTTTGGGAAATCACCTGAGAGTGAAGTTCTAGCTCAAAAGAGGTATTGGCTGTTTTTCTCAATGGAATTGCCCTTTCCAGGAATGGTGGCTCTGATCTGATAACAAGTTATACATTTGTGCGCCAGTTTCTCTGAAGAAAGCGTGCGTCTGAGACGATGGCACTATGGTGCTGCATCTCAGGCAGTGTGCAGAGCCAGCAGAGGTCCATGAAGTCCTCAGATGCCTGCTTATACCCAGCTAGCATTTGTCAAGTGCTCTCTGAATCCTTTTCAGGATCGGAAGGCGTTATCAGAGCCATGTTCCTGGATGCTGACCACTCTGCAACTTCCCTGGGCCTTGCAGTCACTCTTGAGTGTGATCTGTTGGAGTCTCCACCCATCCTGTTGTCCAGGGAGGAGGGAAGGCCCTCCATCCTCCATCCTCTGCTTACTGAGAACCTGCTAGGGTCCAGATGTACAGAATCAAAAGAGATGCTCCTGCCTCGGCCATGATGCCTGGCTTGGGCACTCCCTGCCCGCTGTCAGTGACCACACCTGGGAGACTCTGCCAGTTGGGCCCTGTCCCATCTCCTGCCATGATGGTTTCTCCAGTGGCAGCTATTGAAATTGTCAGCAGAGAGTTCTGGACATCAGCTGATCAGCTCCCCTTTGGGAATTGGAATAGAGTCCCAATTCCTCAGTGCCTCTTCAGAGGCCTGCCTGCCTGCCCCCCAGCCACACTGAGCCCCACTGCCTGCCCCCTGCCTGGGCTGGGCCTTTACCATGCTTTTCCCTCTGTCTGGAGGTTCCTTCCTCCTCTCTTTCTAGCTTTATCTGAGTAATTCCTGCTCATCCTGGCCTCCACTGAGACACACCTTACACAGGAAGGCTTCACTATCCCCAAAGGTGTGCTAGGTGCCCCTGCCAATGTACCCCGCTGCCCCTGGCTCTTTCATGACAGCATGAATCAACTTTCAGACTGTCCACTAACTGTGAGGGAGGGATGTGTGTGCTTTGCTCCCTGTCGCACCCCCGCATGATGACAGTGGGGCACAAAGTAGGTGTGCTGTATATGTTTGTGGAGGAAGGAGCTCTCCCTCTGGGCCAGCCTCCCCATGCTGAGCAGATGGCATCTTGGCCACCTCACCCAGGGCCCTCTTTCCTTCTGAGGAGACAGCTGTCGTGAGACATAAGCACAGTGTTGAGCCACTGGTGTGTGTGAGCAGTGTCTGGCCTGAGCTCAGAGCTCAGGGCGAGCTGCCGAGGCTGTGCCACGGCTGCCTCAGGTCTCCCAGTGCTGCTCTGCAGGTGACCTGCAGGGCATAGGACATGCGTCCCTGAGCTTGGTGCCACCCCCACCACTGTCCTGTGTGTCCAGGTTAGGGTGGGGCCTCCAGAGTGAGGCGGCCTCGGTGCAGATCCTGGCTCTGCCACCGACTCATGGGGTGCGGTGGCCGTCTCGGTCTCTCTGGGCCTGTTTCTCCTCCTTGGGGGTCATTCCCAAGCACTGGGTGCTGCACACTGGGGGTGTCTCAGTGGTGGTGGCCCCTGTGCTGGGCTTCTGTTCATCCCCGTGTTGCCCAGAACAGGCCCTGGGCCCTGCTGACAGAGGCCACCACCTGGTGCTTCTTGCTCTGCGGTGCTCTGCCCATAGCTGCCCCTGTGAGGAGCCGTTGAGCGTCCTCCTTCGTCAAACGTGTTAAAATCTGACACCTTTCAGAAGTGCTGCACTTGGCTCTTGATCTGTGATGCACCTTGGTTTCGGGAGTTCACGTGTGCTCTTGTCAGGGTTGATTGCGTGCTGCTGCTGTGCCCTTCCTCCTGCCTTCACACGGCAGCATCGCTGTGCTTCCTCCTGCGTCTTGGGCATCCGCGTCATCGTCCCTGAGCCACTGTGACTCATCTAACGTGGTTTTCTCCAGTGTGTCAGCTTCACGCCACATGAGCTGTCAGATTCTGCACTTACTGAGTCAGCGCACACTGCTGCCACTGGGAAGCTCTCGCCCAGTCCAGGTCTTCCTTTGTGAAACTTGGGGCATCTTGTGCATTGGGTTCTGGTCTGGGGCTGAGACTTGCCTGGACTCTGCTTCCATAGGGCCGAGTGTTCCTGCACTCCCCAAAGGTGCTCTGTCCGTCTTCTCCAGCTCTGGCTTCAGCTTGCCACTGCCTCCCCTTTTCCATGCTAACAGGAGAGTTACCTGTCAGCAGGTGTGTGGACCAGAGTAAAGGGAAGAGGAAAAGGAGCTGCCTTTTCTTAGGTCTCAAGGTTCAAGTGGCTCAGGATCTAAATCTGTCCCTCTTACATGAGTGTCCAGTGTTTGTCCAGAGGCCTTTAGAAACCAGGTGCCAGTGACTTGAGGGAGGGCTAGGCAGTCTACCTGTACAGCTTCTGCGAGTCTCAGAAAACCAAGCATTCATCCCAATTCTTGGCTTGTTGTATGTGGAACTGCTTGTCTTGGACTACTCAGGTTGCCATAACAGCACCACAGACTGGGTGCCACACACAATGGAAGACTAGTTTTCTCACAGTTCTGGAGACTGGCAGTCCAAAATCAAGGTACCAGCAGGGTTGGTGTCTGGTGAGAGCTCATTGTGAGCTTATGTGACCTTTCCCTGGTGTGTCTATGCTACAGGCAGAGAGTGTGTGCTCATACTCTCCTCCTGATGTCTCTTCTCATAAGGACACCAACCCTATTCAACTAGGGTTCCTTAGAAGCCCCATCTTCACATGCAACTACATTGCGGGGTTAGGGCTGTAACATGAATTTGGAAGGACACAATCCACAGCATACATAATGGGCACTCAGTGAATGTTATTGCATTTGAACCTGAGAGGTTTCAGAAAGACGAGATGGAATTGGCCCAGAGATTTTGTGTGGGTTCTGATGACCAGGAGGGCTCAGGGTGGTATATATTCTCAAGAAGACACATCCTGACTCGGCGTGGTCACTGTGTCTGGTGTAATGGGTGCAGGCTCAAATTGGGCTCCACCTCTCCCCTTCCAGTCTGAGCCATATCCAGAGCCCCTGTTCTCTGACCTGCTGAGCCCTTTTGGAAATGGAAAAACTGTAACCTTTGGCTAAGGTGATGGTTCTGCTGGACTGTATAGTGTGCAGCCCCAATTCTTAGTCTGTTTATTCACAGACTTTTGATTGATCAGATCCATGAAAGCAAGGGATTTGGCCCTTGTGTTTATCCAACATGTCAGATGGTGCCTGACATGAAGCAGCCACGCAGCCATTGGGCGCTGATTTAATTAGAATGGGTAGTCCTGGTGGAGTGCAGGGTGCCTGTCTGCACTGTTGATGTCATCACTTATACCAGGGGGCCCCTTTACAGATGAGGACACTGAAGTATCAAGGGACCAGGTCACTTGTTCTAGGTGATCCAGGAAGGGAGCCTGCACCTCTGGATTCAGGGAAAGGGAACCTGGGGAGTCTCAGGAGGCCCATGCTGGGTGGTCCTGCCCAGACCAGGCCTGCTCCTTGTTCCCCTCTGTGGAGGTTTACTGGCTGGCAGGGAGGGGCCTGGGAGGCACCCCATCCCCCTCCTTGGGGACCATTTTGCCCACCAACTCTTGAAGTGCCCATTTGAAAGGCCAAGCCACAGGAGAAGGGTTTCCCTCTGATCTCGAATTGGGCTTCCAAGTGGCTGGCTGTTAGCAGGTGTCCTGGAGTGAGTCAGTGCAAGGACACATTAACCGCACTTGCAGACTTAAATCAATGTCATTGCTACTCAACCAGTTAACCTATCACTCTCTTTGGCTCCTGATGTTCATTATTAGGTGAATTCTGATTTTATTAGTGTGCTAATTAATGCTTGACATTAAATTATTGACGTGAATGGGTTTGGGTGTCTGTGTCCTTGGAGCTTTGTTAATAAAATAACTTTTGATAAGACTAGTGGTTTCAGAACATTTAGACTTAATTATATTTTCTAAAGGGTATTTCTAAAATCATATAACTAACTGCCTGGCAAGGTACTTCAATTCCCTAGTTAACTGAAAGAAATTGGTTTTTCGTTTGATTTTGCTTAATACAAATTAAAAGTAATATACATTTGATAAAGGCAGTTGAAGGATTATTTATTAAAGTTTCCCTCTCTGTATATTGGGGAAAAAAATCCATAAGAACTGAATTAATCTTGAGGATGATGTGAGGAGAATGCACTGGTTGGAGAGCTGTTCTGCCCAGAGAAATCGGAATGCCATGCTGCTCCTCACTTCCTTTGCGGTTCCTAGAGATGAACACGTCTCTTGACTTTGTTCTGTGCACAGTCCATGTGTTACATTTGTGCACCTCAAGTTCTTATTTCCCTTCTTCGTAAAAAGTAGAACATTACAGATCCTTTGCTGTAGTCTGCTTTCTTTCACTTAACAATATGTTCAATCAGGCTACATCAGTTCCTGGAGCTCCCTGGGTCTTTTCTCCTGGCAGCAGAGTTGAACTTGTACTCCACTTCTTGGGCCATTACTTAGGATCTGTGCTGTACATGTCTAAGTGCTGATGACTGCACCACCTTACTGGGCCCCATGTCATTTCCATCTGACTTTAGAAGAGGGACCATGTACTTGGAGGAGGAGACTGAGGTTCAGAGTGGCAGCGCACCCTGTGGGGCACAGCCACAGACTGGTCCCAGAGCTCAAGGTCAGGCCTACTGGTGCCAGAGCCAGACTCAGAAACAAGGACACCCTTGTCCCCTTCTTTTGGGGTTCGTTACATGTCAGAGGTGCCAGGAGCAGGGCCCATGCCACCCTTGGTGCCATGCAAAATGCTCTTGGGGAGGAAGGGATAGAGAGTGAGATATTCTCATATCTGCTTTTCATTTATCTTTCTGAAACTTGTCGTGTTGCCTGTGTTTATAAAGGAAGGGTTATCAGGAGAACAGTAGATGTGTACTCATGGCAGTGTGCATGGCACTTCTTAAAAATTGTCGTGATCCATGATCACGATAGTCTGGAGACCTCTGAAAGAAGCATCCCCAGCTGTCTTGGAGTGGAAGAGGCTGACCTGGCCTTACACTTGTAGATTTGGGCTCGGATCTCTCCTACCCTGCCCCACGGGGCAGCGGGCATTCATTCATCCTTCGTGGGTTTGGGGGGACCTGGAGGAGTGGGGCACTGCCTGAACCTCAGCGAGGGTCTCCAGTCTGGACAGGGACTCTGTGGCTGAAGGGCAGCGGGACCTCTTGGGAGTCTCATGGATCACCCAGGAGGGCATGCAGGTGGGCTGCAGATGTCAAACTTAACTTGAAGGCAGCAACACCTAAGTGGAGGAGGTGGCTTCTGGGGTGGACTAGCAGGGAGGGAGCTGGCGGCAGACCCTTTGGGGAGTTGGCCACTCGGAGATCAAGGAGATCCAGCCCTCTTCCTATGAGGCAGAGTGGTGGTTCTGCCTCTAGGGCCCTGGCCGGCTGCTCAGAGGTCAGACACAGGAGACACAGTCCTCCCACACCTGTCCTTGGGATGTGCGTGTCTGAGCCTCGCTCATGACGTCCTTGCTCTAGTCTCTTGCCCCCTCACCCCCACAGGGCCTGTGCCTTAAGTTCAGAGACTGGCAGTGCTAGGCAGGTTTCATGGTTGGTGGAGGTGGAGGTGAGCTGGTTGTAGGCCGGTGGGGCCCGCTGTACCACACTGCTCGCTTTCCCATGTGGAGTTCCCTCGTAGAAGGGGGTGTAGTTGGCTTTAATGTTACTTTAATGCATTTTTGGAATTCATTTCCTTTGTTTATTTTACAGCAATATAATTTGCAATGAAATAGTTTTACATTGAGCTCACATGTTTTAATGTTGTTTTAATGGCATCTTAATGGTGTCTCCATGGATTTGCTGCCAGATACTTTTGTCATCTTACCTTCCTGCACAATGGCAGCACATGGTGGTATGACCATGGCTGTGAACTGTGGCCTGGGCTCCCTTCAGGCCAGCTGAGCCACCTGAGTCAGGTGCTCGGTATCCCTTGGGAGTGGAGGCCTCTGGGCACTGGGGACTAGGGAAATTCAGTCTCCTGTGTGGCTTGGTTCACATTGTCATGCCATTGGGTCCTTTCCAGAGTGTGTTTTGTACCTAGAGACACCTGGCTGGCCTCTGTGCGGAAGAGAAAGCCCAGGTCTCTTCCGTTGGGCCCATCCAGCTCAGGAGGGGTGAGCCTGCCTGGAAGTGAGAGCGCAGGCTCCCCAGGGCCTTGGTTTGCTAGAGCTCAGGAGGGGTGAGCCTGCCCGGAAGCGAGAGCGCAGGCTCCTAAGGGCCTTGGTTTGCTAGGATGGCCCTGCTTTCCGTTGTCCCCGTGCCATGCCATATGCTGAGCCATCTGCTCTGCCTTTTTGTTTTGGAAAATGTGGCCCAACAGTTAGAGTCTTGCCTGGTGCAGCACTGAAGCCGTGGAGCCCTAGGGCTGTGCGTAGCAGGTGGTCCTTCCAGTGCTGGCGAGGGGCTGGAGCCGGAGCCGGCCTGTTTCTGCTTGTAGAGTGCTGCGAGGCTGACTGAGGGTGAGGGTGAGAGGAGGAGCAGGGGGCCCTGAGTGGGGACTTCTGGGGGCCCAACCCACCTCTTGGCCTTGTTCCTGGAAGAGTGCCCCGCTGGTAGAGCGGGTCCTTCTCCATCACCCAGCCTCTTCTCCCCCACAGACCCCACGACTGGACCTCGGCAAGACCCACAGGCAAGGTGCTGGCACAGTGCCCCTGAGCGTTGACCCTCACTGCGGTTATGGTTGTCAGCACCCAAGAAGTGGTGCTAGTGAGGCAGAAAAAGCCACCCAGCACTGGGCTCAGACCCTGGGTTTTGGCCCTTACTAGTTGTGTGAATGGGGGCAGAGTGGCTCCTGAACTTCTGGAGGCCTTGTTTTCCTTCCTGTGGCATGGGGACCTTGTTTCAAGTTTGCAGAAAGTGGCTGTAGGGTTTGGGGTGATGTGTGTGGCACCCACAGGGACACAAATTGCTGTTTTCATTACCGTGCCCCACTCACCCATGACCCTGGCGTGTCACCCTCAGAAAAGGGAAGAGAAGCTGCCTGAGCACGCGTGCGCACAGCTGCCCCCAGGCCCTACCTGAGGGCTGAGGCCCTGGAGCACCCCCTCCACCTTGCTTTCCTGTCCCTTTCTCTCCTGCCATGCCATTGTTTCTCCAGAGAAGAAAAGAAATGGTTTGAGTTGGGGAAACATATCCCCAGGGCCCTGTTCCACGTGATTGTCCCATTTTTAAACCTGAGTTAATAAGAGTAAACAAAGCCACGGGTCGATCTGCTCTGCCGTGAATGTTACCTGGCGACTATGTGAACACTCATGTGCCCTGGCTTGGGCTGTTATTGGGGACCAATCCCCGAGCCTTGTAATGAAGGGTAATTTGCAGAAGCTTCGCAAAGACAGCACGGCAGCAGGATGATCTGATCGCTCAGTAAACGTGGCTTCAGCGCTCCTTTTCATCAGTTGCTTTTAGGTTCTTTGTGATCTGACAGCAGCTTTCAGTCGAGTGAAGATAGGGCTGCTAACATTGGCCGGGGCTTGGAAGAGGGTTATAATATTGTTGCTTAATACGAAAGTGCATTCATTGGCAGCATGTAGAATTTATGGGCTTCAAATGGATTTCAGCTTGGAGTTTTAGCCCTCTGTGCTCCTGCCGCTCTCAAGGCTATGAGTAAGGTTTTTTAATTAAGTCAAATTGAATTGAATGAGCTTTTATTGAACGCCCACTCTGTGCCAGACACGAGCTCATTAACCCTTGTGCTGCCCTATGTGGTGGCACAAGGGAGTGAGCCAGGGGAGGCCCTCCATGGGTGTGTCTGTGCCCACCCTCATCCAGCTGGAAAATCTGGGAGGCGGGGTCTGAAGCAGGGTCTCTTTCTTACGCTCTTTCGTCTGAAGCTGATCATCAGCAGAGTTGATGAAGAAGAGAGAGGTTGAGGGACTTTGCGAGGCATTTGTTTAGTCTTGTTTGATCTTCTCAGCTAGCTTGTGACAGTGCAGTACATTGTCCCCATTTTACATCTGAGGAAAGTAAGGCTGAGAGAGGCACAGCAGTATACAGAGGCAGAGCTGGGGTTTGAACCCAGATCTGTTTGGCTCCGAAGCTGGAGTACCTCCTAGAACCCCTCCAGGAGCCTACACTTCCAGCATGCGACCAGCTGACCCTGACTGTAAAAATGGGCTGGCAGTGGTGGCTCGGGCACTGTCCTATAATGAAGGCGGGGAGCAGTGGGAGGTTGGGGCTGAACTTGTGTTTGCTGGGTGCTTTCTGACTGTCCCTAGAGAGGGGTGTCTTTCCTCCCTGCCTCTCACCATCCTCAGTGGATGGGCATGGTGCCCCTGTGAGTGTTGTTAGGACTATAGATGACACTTGTGAGTCCCATCAGTGTGTCTGGCTCGAGGTGGGGGCAAGCTGGCTGGTCAGAGGGTACCCCCATCTCCCACCCTGGTTCACATGCTGCTGTTGCTCTGGCCCTGGGACTTGTGCACCCGTAGCTGACCATAAGTGACAGTCAGTGACGGGTGATGGGTTTGGCGGCATTACCTGTGGTGTGGCACTGGCGCACACCGTCCTGCAGCAGGTGTGTGTGAAGGCAACAGGATCGGAGAGAGGAAGCCTGCAGATCTGAGGCTGTCAGCTGTGAAGAAGTGTCATTTGGATTTCCCTCCAGAAATGGAACTCTCTGGAAGGACGATCAGCAGCTCTCAGTTGGCCTCATGGGGGCAGATGCTTGCTGTGTGACAGTGAGGTGGAGAAGTGAATGGTGGTCTTGAGGAGACCGCTTGAAAAAAAAGGTGGCCGCTTGAAAACCAGTCCCAGAGACCTTGAAGAGTCTTCATCCTCTCCACCTTTCTCTGAAAATGAAAGTGGCTTTGAAGACTTTGGGTTTTCACCCACAGGATGCCTCCTGTTCACACACCTGTTGTGGTGCTGGGTGTGCATTGAGTGCCCTTGGGCCAGGGGCCAGGCAAGATGCGGCAAGTGCAGACCCACGTCAAGGGGAGGACCAGATGTGGACACTGTCTTGTGAAAGTCCTGGTGACAGCACAGTCGTCTTCAGGTCACTCCTGATGAAGACAGAATGCTTAATTCAGCCAAGTGTAGTGAATTCACAGTGTTCACCGTGGTTCCGGGCTGGAAGGCAGTGTTTTCCTTTTCAACCTGACTCCTTTCTCTATGTGTTAAATGTCCCTTGTGCGGGGGTGGGGTGTGTGTTCCTCTTGGATGCATTTGAATGTGCAGGAATTCTTTGACTGCAAAAGAGCTGCTCTGAAAACGCACATGGATGGCCTTGCTGAGGGAGCCCTTCAGCTGCAGGCAGCAGGGTGGCGCTAGATGCCTGGCTTTTAGTCCCAGTGGAGACACGCCACGTGTCTGTTCTAAGCGCTGTTGGCTGCCATAGACTGGGACTATAGAATGAGAGCCGCCCTGGATCTCGGTGGGAAGGGGCTGGCCAGGATAGCAGGGTGCGTGAGCTCTGGGGGTGGGGGCTGTGCTGAGCACTAGGGGCATGGGAATGAAAAGACAGCTCCTGTCCTGTTCCTGTGGTGCCACACCTACCCTGCCAGGTGTTCACCACCTTTTGGTGGCAGAGAGTCTCCTTCCTTCGCTTCATTTCCTTTTCTTATTTAGGGAGAGTCAGAGAAGCAATCCTCACTCAGAATTATTTCAGAGATCCATATTACTTCTGATTATTTATGAAGGCACAGGCCAGGGGGAGGTAACCAGTTAGATTAATTCGTCAGTGAGGCAGCTGGAGGGATGTGTGACAAACAGACCAGGCTGTCATTTGGCCAAAGATTGTGCTGGGCTTGTTCCCCCAGGATAGTCATGATGACAAATGTAATTGACATTTTTTATTAACCCTGAAATGATTAAAGATGCTGCTGCTGAATTTGTGTCAAAGTACCCGGTCCCTGGCATTTTGAGCAAGAATTCGGTATGGAGCCAGTAAACAGCCTTGTGTTTGTTTACTTCCTGTTCATCACTTTAATCAACCAAGGCAGACAGGGCCCTGCCTCATTTGGTCTTGAAACTAGGCCAGAGAGAGAAGACTCTATTTCCTGGCTTGGGTTTCCAGAACATTCTGGCACCAGGATCACAATGGACATATAGGAGGCACTCTGCTCATCTACCCACTTAGTCTTCAAATGTTTGCTAAGCTCCTGCTGTATGCTAGGTCCCTACGGATGGGATGGGCCCCTGCTTCAAGGGCTATCACTGTGGGGTGGAGTGGAGAGGTGCCTATGAGGTGATTGCATGAGCACTCTGGGCGGGGCACAGGTAGGTAGTGCAGGAGGCCATTTGAGTGGTAAAAGGAGGGGGTCTCACCTGGCTGGTTTCTGGGCAGAGGCTGGAGGCGGGGCCTGGGGGGCCAGGGTTGGCCCTATGGACAGCTGGGGCGCTCGTGGAGAAGAATGTGGGCTTTGCTGCTTCCCAGCATGCCACCTAAGTCCTCGCCTGTGAGTGCGGACAGTTATAGTCTCCCGCGTCACAGGGCTGTTGGAGGATAACAGGATGAAGTGGAGAGAACCCGGCCAGCGAGCGTCTGCGGGGTGAGGGGTCGGAGGGAGGGCCGTGTGGGGCAGGTGCTGGGCTGTCGTCCTCACACTGCTCTCTGTTGAGCGTCTGCATTCCTTTTTCCTCTTGCCGTCGGGTGGTTGCCAAGGTCACGCACAGCTAGAGAGGCAGGAGGAAGGATTGCAGCTCTCAAAGCCTTCCCATGGCAGTGCAGTGGCCATGGAAGAGGTCTGGCCCTGAGTCTCCTCTAAGAGGAGTGGCCTGGTGGCAGAGGGGGTCAGAATGTGACCTGTTACCATGGGATTCCCAAGTGGACCTAGGGTTGAACATTTCCTCAGCACCTGTTTGGTGGCTAGCCCTCCACTGGGAGTACACGCATCCACTCAGGCACTGAACCAGCATTTAGAAAGCACCCACTGCATGCCAGGCAGTCTATCAGGTATTGGGCAGATAGCAGTGAACCAGAGGCAGGGCATCTTCACCCTACTGGGGTTCCCCAGTTGGTGGGGAAGGGAAGGAAAGGAAAACACCTCACATTTAGCACCGTGGATCGAGAAACCTTGCCGTGCTCAGATAGTGGGTCTGGTCACTAGTACTTTATATAGTGGACTGCCTGAGCCAGAGGAAGCCATCTCTGTTGCCCCATTGCAAGGTGCAGGGACCACTCGCTGATCCTAGACCTGTGCTTGGAGCCTTCCCATCCACTTAATTCCTTTCCTTTTTTAATCCTGTGCCTGGCAGGATGTTGCAGGGGCAGTAATTTAATAAAAGTATGCAGTTTGTAAAGCAGCTGCTATTCTGTGTACTAAGCACATTGCCAGCCTTTTCAGGAAATCTCCAAGCTGTTCTTGGAACTTGGTGATATTGTAGGGGGGGAAGAAGTTATATTTAATAACATTTTCACCCATCGGGTTGTGCAACTAATAGAAGCACAAATGGAGGCCACGTCTGAAAGCCATTTCTTTATGTGATTCAGAGAATTAGGACCCAGCAATTACACGTGTATGGGATTTATGAAGACATTAATGCCTGACAGGAAGAAACATCTCAATAAGTTATTCAATTTGGGGTTGCAGGCATGGATGCCAGTCCTGATCTGGGCCTCCTGCTCTGCTCCCCAGGGCGCAGGCCTGCCTACTGGAGTATCTCCCTGAGTCCTGGCCTGCTTTGGCCAGGTGGGCCGGATCTGCTCAGGAATCTAATCTTCCCACCTGGGCCCCTTGCTGCACAAAACCCACCTTGTTAGGTGTGGACAATGTGGCAGCTACATGATCTGTTAGATAAGGGACACACATTTAAAAAAAATTACGTACCACTTGCTTTTCCCTTCTTTATTTCTCTTTCCCTGATCTGACATAAAAAAGAGAGTCACACACAAGCACGTCAGAATGACTGTCACGCTTCCTCATCAACTGGAAAAGCTACCGATGGAATTACTCTCGACACTGGTTCTGTTTATGGCAGATGCCGAGGGGGAGGGGGTGGAGCCGTGTATTCTCCTGTTTTCCAGGATAGCTGAAGCCTTAATTCAAAGGCAAATTGAGTTCTTCAGCTGTCACTTGGTCGTTCCCTCCAGTCTTTGGGGATAAATACCATGGCTCCTGCCTCATCTTTTTTTCTCTATCCTTTTCCCCAAAGCTTTTCCCCCTTTATATTTTTTTCTTTGCTCAAAACTCAACATTTCTCTGACAAAAGCATGCATTATTTAGAGCCTGTCGCCTCTTGAAGTTCTTTAATTACAGAATTAAACCAAAGTAATGACAGTTTAATTTGTTCCCTCATTAATTGGGAGTGCTCCGGGCTGATGTGAAATGAGTGCATTTGGAAGGCACGAGCAGTGTTTGTTGAGTGAGTGGAGCATGAGTAATAACGATTGCTGTCGTTTAGTGTGGACGCTGGGCTAGGTGCTCTCTGCGCAGACTCAGTGTGTCCTCCTAGCAGGAGGGATGCTGCCTCCTCTGCCTTGCAGTTAGGATCTTGAGGCTCTGTGAGGTAAACCAGCAGAGTGAAATCCTCCCAGTTGGCCAGAGGGTGAGCTAGTTTGGAGTCAGGTGTCCAGCCCCATGGCCCTTGTCCTGTCCACAGCCCCACTTGGCCTTTGGCCTCAGAATTTACAAAGGGGCTGACCACAGGAAGAAGGCCCCGGGCTGGGGCTCTGGTGCTGGCCCTGAGCTGCAGGTGAATGTTTGGTGCATTCCCATGTGCTGGCACAGCTTCTGGGGGCCATGTCTGAAGGCACAACAGAGCCACCTGGCTTCCACCTTGTGGTTTCAGGGCCTGGAACCCAGTGTGTGTCAACCCTGGGGCTTTGGCGAAGGCTGGCAGCGAGAGAAAGTGGTTCATTGTGCCTTCTGCCCTGTTGCTTCGGTGTGCTCTCAGCATCCCAAGACCCAAGGGGTGGTGGGACGAAGCTGCTTTCTAACCATGAGAATGGGGGCCCTGAGACATGGTCCTGTGTGAGACATAGGCCCTGTGACAGGATGGGATTGGAGTCGGGGTCAGACCCTGCGGTACCTTGGGAATTGGGCCTTGATGTCCTCCTTGTCACTCTGTCCCCCTGTTCCCAGGTGTCTGCTCTCACTGTTCCTATTACCCAGCAGTCTCAGAATTCTTCCCTAGGAGTTTTCCTATAGAACTTTGGAATTCATCATCAGTGCATTTCTCTGCAGCAAGTCTGATGAATTTTAGTGTTAGAGGATTTGGTCACACTTCGTTATTGTTTGTCATTGAAAGTCATGCAAAGCAAATCACACCGCTTTGGATGCCAGGTCTCTGTGTCTTCAAGAAGGAGGAGGCAGGACTCCTTTAAGGTGGTGGCTGTGGCCTCATGGGTCCTTTATTCTGTACTGTGTGCCATAGTGACTTCAAAAGAGGTTGACACTAGTTTATCATCAAAACTCAAATACAACAAAAGGGTTTGAAAACTTACTTTTATAAGGATGAGAAGCCAACTCAGAAGCCATCCAAGACAGTGGGGAAAGGGAGGAAAGATTGACCCGAGGGTGGAAGTGAACCCAGGGCTTCCTCCTGCAGAGTGGAGGGGGTCCCAGAGGCTTGCTGCTGTTTCCGATTAGCAGGAAACTCCAGGCACCTTCATTCAGAAGCCTGGTTGCCTCAGTGAGCTTGTAGCTTCGCGCTTGAAGAGGAGCACAGAATTGTTGGGTCACTGGGAGCAGGAGCAGAGCCCTGTTCATCCTGACCCCGTGTGGGCTCCTCTGTATCTGGTGGTTGGAGCAGCTGGGTTCAAGCCCTGCGGTTCCATCCCAGCACTCCCCCTCTGTGATGATGGGGCGGGTCTTGGGGGACACAGGTCTTGGTGAATGTAGAGAAGGTTCAACCCGCCAGGGGATCGACTGCCCAGATGTTGGGACCCCTTGGGTGTTTCAGCTGTGTCCCACCTATCTCCTGGCAGGTGGAAAGGGGGCCACGAGGCCATTAGAGTGGAAGGAGAAGCTGTGGGACTTCATGAGCACCTGTTCCTGAGGTCTTCAGGGGTGTTCACAAATGACACAGAGCTGTGACATGGACACTGTTGATGATGGTGGTCATAACTGGTAACAGTGAAGAGATGACAGCAACAGGAAGCTTCACAGGCCAGGAACGATGTTTTGAAGAGCAGCTTCACAGTTAGCCAGCAGCTGTGCACTTCCTGTTTGAAGCTGAGGCTGGAGTGTGGGAGGGACGGACAGAGCCACTGATGGACAGTGGCCTTTGTAATCTGTGCAGAGTCACTGGTGACACTTGACTCTTTGTGGACTGATTAAGCCCTCACAGGTGGGAGTGCTGTTGCCGCCAGCATAGGTGCTAGCAAAGGAATTTCTGCTGTTACGCTTACGTAACGCCAAGCTGCTCTGTCAGTCACAGGCTGTGCGACTGCAGAACCCATTGACTTAGGTGCTAGAGACTTAGTGTTATCCCATTACGTAATTATTCTTAATCCTTTGGAATCACTTGTTAAACTTTTATAGGAAAATAATTTTGTGTGCATCGAACTAATGTAATTATACAGATTCACTCAACACTTATATCAGCAATCTGCTCAGAGTATAGTTTGTTAGGGAACAGTGCTTATCCAGCCTGCAGAACCCCAACTGGGCGGAGCTTGGGTCCACGGGATGCCAGTGAACTGGAGACTCTTCAGTTAGTCCTTAGCTGGCCCTTTTAGGAGAGATTAGACTTTGGAATTGTTTTAAGAAATGAACGAGAGACCCATAAATCTCTGATTTTATTTTGGGCACCCACCTGGAGCTCACAAATATAATTTCTGATGAATTGGCAGCTCTACTGGGCAGCAGAGATGGATCTCTGTTGGTGGCATGGACATGCCAGACCCCAGGTGGAAAAGGGACTCGCTCCTTGCTGTGGTCTGCAGTTCACCACTGTCTCTGGGAGGACATTCTGCCTGTCTTTCAGTTGTGTAAGGGCAGTCTGGGCCGAGGGGCTCAGCCTGCTGCCACCTCAGGCCCGGGTGTTCTGGGGTGGTGGAGCCTGATGCGGTGACATGGGGTGGTATCCAGCAGGGTGGGGAGGCAGCAAATGCTGGGCCTGCAGAATGACATTTCTGTCGCCTAATGATTTTCAAAAACCATTTGTGAGATTGAGGTAATGTATTTCTCAGATTCAAGCAATTTACTCTTTCCCACCGTGCTGAATTGGCTGTTAAGTCCTCCTGCTGTGTGCACACAGCTGTTGCACCAGGGAAAATGGTCAGGCTCAAGTCACCTGCCATAACTGTGCTCTCCACTCCTGGAACGGATGCACAACTGCACTTTGAAAACTGGAGTTTTTAAGAACATTGGAGACCATTAAGCAGAGAAAGCAGAATGCCAGATTGCAGGCTCCAGTGGGATCGTGGGGTGACACGGTGTTCCTAAGAATCCCGCAGGCCCTCAGTGCTCACTTGTGTTTGGGTGTCAGACTCAGAACCAGGGCCCACTGCTGTCCTGTACCTTCCCACTGCCCAGGGTTGTAACCTCTGGCCAGGTGAGAAGCACCTCAGGAAGAGAAGCACGGGGCTTCTAGCCCTGAGTCCTTAATGTCCTCCTGCTTGGAGCCTCAGTCTCTCATCTGTGATGTGCCCCAGTGTACCACCTCCAAGGGGTGAGAGGGCTGAGAAGATTCTGTCACCTGCGTGGATTCCTGGCCATGTGGGGCATGTGGACATTTAATACGGTGGCCATGGGGTTGATTATAAAAATGCAAGTGTTTGTTCACATTAGAAAAGCTTGGCAAGTAGCACAACGGGGGGCCGAAGAAAGGCTGAGATGGAGACACGGTGCCCACTCAGCTGCACGGTCCCACTGACCACCCCAGTGACTGTGAGGCCACTTTTTGCTCATCTCAAGGAAGGGGGAGGCCAGATGGCCACCAGATCTTTACCAGATGGTGTGTTGGTACTGTGGGAATGTCCATCAGGCCTGACCAGGCCTGGGGAGGTTGGGAGGAAGGAGCATCTCACCTGCAATCAGAGGGAGAGCTGGGCTAACCAGGGCAGGGGGTGAGCATGCTTCAGGTAGAGAGAAGGGCCTGTGTGAGGCCACAGGTTGTGAAGAACACAGCTAGAACGTAGTGTGCAAGGGTGTCAGTGAACCGGGGGGGAAGGCTGGGCAGGGCAGGGACCCCTTTGTCATGGAAGGCGTTTCCACTGCATGGTTCTGTTCACAGCCCGCTGAGCTCAGTGTGCCTGTCCAAAGCCCACAGCTAGAGAAGGGCTTGTAAGTGGAGGCTTGGAGAGTGCCTTCTTATTGGGCCTCTGATGGAGTTTTGGGGTGAGGGGCTGGAACTCATTTTCATGCGTGTGGAAAGATCACTTCCAACTCCATCCAGGAGGCTGGCTTTGCAGAGGGGACCTGCTGGAGCCTGCCCACAGACTTGCCCTGGAAGCCCTCCTTGGGAGCGGAAGCAGCCGGGAACTGGCCTGTGGAGGTTACCATGGCAGTGGGACCTGAGTGCCCACACTTTCTGGTCATCTGTATTCTGGGCCCTGCCCTGACTGATCGTTGCACAGGGGAGGTTGTCTCAGCTGGTTCTCTGCAGAAGCTGAGGTCAGGAGGCCTGTTCCTTGGGATGCAACCGCGTGTGATACCAGAACCCAGGGTCCCACCCACACCAGGCCCTCAGAGGAATTAGGCTGCAGCCACCGGAGCTGAGGAGCTCAGCCAGGGGCGTACTCAGAGGTGGAGCAGAGGCTCCGGGTTCAGGCCCTCAAATCAGACCTTGTTCAAGGAGCCCCCGTCAGTACCTCCCAGAAACAGCTCCTGGTCCCCACCTATGGAAGACACAGATAGGGGGTGTTAAAGCAGCTTCCAGTGCTGCCCTGTGTGGACACGTGCTGTCGCTTGTCAAGGGGACCCAGGCCTTGGTGGTAGGAAGGAAAAGGCCAGGCTTGTGTTGTCCCTGCCTCTTGTGATGGTGTGACCAGTGTCTTCCCCTGCACCCTGCTGTCCCCTCGTGTGTTGTGGCACCCACCTTCTCAGCTACTCTCCTACCCCATCTGCACTGCAGTCCAGTGGTCCCGGTGGCCCTACTCCCAGATGGACGTCCCAGGTGCCATGGTGCTCTGACTTGCCTGCTCCCACGGGGCCCCCGCCTGTGCTCTGCCCTCTGGATGCCCTCTCTGGGGGTCTCACTGAGTTATCCCGACCTCTCCTAAGGCAGCCAGAGGCCCTCAGAAATGAGTCTGATTATTGTTTTGCTTGCTGCTTAACCCGCTTCAGTAGCCTTCCATTTTATGTGGAAGAAAAAAGTGACAAAATGCTGCCAGTGTTTGCCAGGCCCCGTGTGACTCCTGTTTTGCTACTTCTGTGCTCTGCATCTTCACCCAAAGCTCCAGACATGCTGGCTGCCAGTCCCTCTGGCCTGTGCTGCTGTCCCCTCCACAGGCCTTGCCTGTAGCCTCCACTGCCTGGAGATACCTGCCTCCCCATGTCCGTCACCCTCCTCAGCAGGAGCCCACCCCTCCCCTGTTCCCCTCGCCATTGTTAGCCCCAGAACCCAGTTCTGTTCTTCCACAGGGCTTGTCCCAGCTGTCAGAGTGCTCATGTGTTGCTCTTCTCCTAGGTCCTTGTGAGTTCTTATGTTCTCGAGCCGTTGGGGCAGTGAGCAAGTGCGAGGCACGTAGTGGCCTCTGACTAAATGTCTACTGGATAATCCCAGGCGGTGATGAGAGTCACCCAATTCTTGTCAGCCTGTGTACACCTGCAGGGTGGAGATGATGGCCGTCCTGGCAGCCTCACGAGCCTCTGTGAGGACTGCGTGCTTGCAGTTCGGAACGCAGTGCATGAACGTTAACATGAGGCCGAGATAGTTTCGCTGCTCATTCTGACAAGCCACACCCTCCTCCCCCAGGTCAGTGAAGGAAGGAGTCCTTGAGGTGGAAGAGTAGGGGCAGTCTCAAACTCCTTTCACTCTCCGGTTTCAGGCTAAGCACAGCACGGATGGGAAAGGCCTGTGACCCAAGGACAAATGTGATGTTCAACTCAGAGAGGTCTGTAAAAGACCTTCGCCATCCACCTGTCCATCCGTTCCATGCGGTCAGCCACCACCACTTTACCATCCATCCATCCATCCATCCATGCCTTCATCCATCAGACAGACATTTTTTGAGCTTCTTGGTGCCAGACTCATTTCAAGACACTGGGATATGGAAGTGAATAAAACAGACAATTATCTCTCAACTCGTGGAGCTTAGGTTTAAGTGGAAGAAAGAGACAACAAACAGACAAACAAATAAACACATAAATGAGGGAGAAACATGCACTAAGGAAAATAGAGCCAGCTGAGCTGAAGGCAGGGGGTGGGAGCATGTGGTGAGGCTGTGGTCTGGGGAGCACCTCTGCACAGCAACCTGCGTTGAGTGTGTTGGTGGGCAGAGCAGGTGCACAGGCCCCCTGAGGGGGAGATGATACATGTGAGGAGCAGCCAGGAGGCCATCGTGACTGGAGGAGAGTCGGGACAGGTGACATGGGATCTATTCCCGTATGATGCGAGCCCCTGGAGAGTGTGTGGCAGAGGAGAGATGTGCCCTGACTTCTGGGTGAGAGTGCACTCAGCTTGCCATGTGGCAGTAGACTTGGGGCAAGAGTGGACATTGAGAAACTGTTTTGTTTTTTTTCTCCAAAAGTTTATTCTGGAAGAATTCACATACTATTCACCATGTTCAACACTTTCAAGCACATAGCTCGTGAATATTAAATGCATCCACAAGAGTGTACAGCCGCCACCAGCATCCATCTGCATAACTTTTTTTTTTTATATGAAATGGATACTTGACTTTGAGGCTGTTGTGACCCTGCAGGGAGCGGGGAGGACAGTGGCAGCAGAGGGGCTGACAGACAGTGGGATTTGGGGCACATTTTGGAGACAGAGCCCACAGGAGAGGGAGAAAGAGCAGAGAGGAGGATGCAGTGCTTTGGACAACCAAGTTAGGAGCCGGCGCTCCTGTGAGGGAGGTCACCACGAAGCAGCTGGTGGTGCTTCAGGGAGGAGGGCTCCTCTGGCTTCAAGCTGTATTGCTCCAGAGCGCAGGATTAGAGCAGAGGCTGGGCCTTGGACACTGCTGGTGGTGGTGGAAGAGCACAGTGGCTGATTCTGCAGACTCTTGAGCTAGACTGCCTGGCTCCGAGTCCCTGTCGCAGTGTGACCAGGGAGAGGAAGCCTCTTCCCTTGTACAGTGAGCTCGTGAGGCCTGTTCCACAGGGTTCTGATGAGGACTGACTTGTAGACTGTGCCAGAGCATTCCTGGCCCAGAGTCTTCATGATGCAATGATTCACCTGCAGTGGAGGCAAGCTGATGAAGCTCAGAGTGACATCCAGGACTGGAGGCTTTTGAAAAGAGGATGGACCACTTCTTAGACAACCCCCATCCCTGCACTGGACAGATTCCTCTCCGCTGGGGTCTGCACTGCTGGTCAATGGTCCCCACTCTGTGACCTCCAGACCCCCCGGCTCTCCTTGTACTCCTCAGCTCCCTCTTGATGTCTTGCTCTTCATCCTTTTTACTCTGAGAAAACTCTTCTGTGCCCTTTTACAGTCTCTGTTGACATTTAAAACTCCTTTCCTTTGTTCTGACCTTATTGAATAGAGAGAATAATTTCTTAGAATTCTCTGCATAATTAGTTCATGTACTTACAGATTCTGATCAAGTTTCTCCTCAACCTTTACGTTGAGAGATCTTGCATCTTTTGACATAGAAAATATTCCAGGAAGCACTTAGGAGGATGGTGCAAAAAATGCAAACGCCCCATTTGCTCTTGCTGTTTCTGCAAACGTGAGCCCCTTGTCACCCAGGCTTCTGCCAAGGTACCTTCCCATTAGAACGAATAAAATTGGCTAAGACTCCTGTGCCCTGAGTGCTAGAAACCCCGAGTCTTTGTGAAGCTGTGGGCGAGGAGTGGCGTGGGAGGGCTCTTCAGTTCATTGCTAGTTCTGGGTTCAAGTCTGCAATGAACAAGACTGGTTTGTTGATCACACTGGCCGTCCGTCCTCTTGTCTGTGACACAGTGGCTTACCTAAGAACAAAAACTGATCCCCTCGCTCTCCTCAGTGTTCCTACCACAGTGCTGGAAGTGGAAGGATGTTTTCTGAAGTAACAAAGTAATAGAGTGTGTAGGGAGCAGACGTCAGGGAGGAGGTGGGGTGAAGTGTTACTCTCCAGCACCGCACAGCGGGTGCTTAAAATTAGGTCTGCCTTCCAGCAATAAAACAATAGGTCTGACGGACTAACCCTCCCGTGGCTAATAATCACAAACTGTAGAACGGCTATGATAACACCTGGAGGTATCGGTCAAGTAACAATACAAAGCAGGCAGACACCAGAGTTTCTTTTAGAAGAAGGAAATGACTCTGTGTGGATTTCCTACTTTTATATTTTTCTGCCTGAGCAATGTTACTGACCTGGAGAAGCAGAGGACAGAATTTGGGGCGACCATAGCATCTGTAAAGTGAGGATGGAAATATGAGAAAGGAAAACTCAGAGAGAGAACCATAAAGTCTTTGTATAAACTCTGCCCAAATTTCTGGATGACTGCTGGATCTATGCATGGAACGGATGATGCGGCTCAACTGAGGCTGAGAGATTCGAATAGAAATTTCTACTGCTGTGTACCACCTAGAGGGGGAGGAGCGGAGTTTGGAATTTGAGTGGAGGTTTTAGCTGCTTGATTTTTTTTTTTTAAATTGATGTGCCTGCTTCTAAGGAACATAACAGAATCTAGAGTTAATACAATGTACATTTTGTAATCTCCAGTATTCTATCCAAAATTACTAGATAAAGCAAGAAACAGGAAAGGGGGGGGGTTCATATTTAAGAAAAAGGCTGCGGGTGTGGTGGTGCACATCTGTAATCTCAGCTTCTTTGGAGACTGAGGCAGGAGGATCACAGGGTTGAGGTTAGCCTTAGCAACTTAGGAAGGCCCTGTCTCAACATTTTAAAAGAACTGGGGATGCAGCTCAGTGGTGGAGCACATGCCTGGCATGTGTGAGGCCCCTAGTTAAGACCTCAGTAAGAGGTGGGGAGGGAGAGGGAGGGAATGCAGTCTTGTTTCCACAATGATACGGATGTCGATATTAGCAGACAAGTGTTTTAAAACAGCCATCGTGGGTGTGCTCAAGGGCACACAACATCACAGCAAGTGAAAATATAGGAACCCTCAGTAGAGGAATGAAAACTACAAGAAAAACAAATCCTAGAACTGAAAAATACTGTATCCGAAATGAAGAATTTACCCCTTAGATTACGTAGCAGAATGGAGATGACAGAAGAAAGTCAGTGAACTTGGAGATAAATCACTACAAACTATTCAACCTGACAACAGAGAAAAAAGAAAAGATACTCAAGGACTTGTGGATGTTTTTGGAAGATCTATTTATTATATAAGTAATTGGAGTTCCAGAAGGTAAGAGAGAATGCAGAAGAAAAAGTATTTTTAATAAATGACATCAGAAAAGCTCTCAAATTTGATAAAATATATATATTTACAAATTAAAAAAATACTGTGCAAACACCAAACAGTACAAATGTAAAGAAAAGCACACCCAGGCATATCATAGCCAGACCTTTGGAAATAAAAGATGAAGAGAGAAAATCTTGAAATCAGAGAAAAATGGATGTCACATGGAGGAAAATAATGTGAAAATCACAGACTTCTCATCAGAAATTATGAGGTCCAGAGATGTTGGAATGGTGTCCTGAAGTGCTGATTGAGGCTTAAAACTTGTCAAGCTGTGATTCTGTTTCCTTCAAGAATACAGGTAAAATACAGATATTTTGGATAAATGAAAACTAAATGAGAATTCATTGCCAGCAGAGGTGTATCACAGAAATGTTAAAGTTCTTCAGGGGAAGGAAAGTGATGCTAGGTAAGAGGTCAGACCTGGAACCATGAAAGAGTGAAGAGCCCTGGAAATGGTAAGTGTGTGGGAAAATATAGAAGATTTTTTTTTCACCTTAAAAAGACTACATCAACTATTTAAAGCAAAAAGAAAAAAAAATTGCATTGTGGGGTTTGTAACATCTGTAAATGTAATATGTACAGTGGCTATAATAAATGATGGGGTTGGTAAAGGACATATATAGTTGTAAGCTTTTTTAATGTGAATTGGTACAATATCAACTGCGGGCAGACTATAAAATGTTAATAATGTATGTTTTGCCAGGTACGGTGGCACATACCTGTAAGCCCAGCAGCTCGGGAGGCTGAGGCAGGAGGATCTCAAGTTCAAAGCCAGGCTCAGCAATGGTGAGGCACTAAGCAACTCAGTGAGACCCTGTCTCTAAATAAAATACAAAATAGGGCTGGGGATGTGGCTCAGTGTTTGAGTGCCCCTGAGTTCAAGCCCTGGTACCCACTTTCCCCCCAAAATGTATGTTTTAATCCCTAGAGGAACCATTAAAAAATAATATAAAGAAATATATGTAGGGGCTGGGGAGATAGCTCAGTTGGTAGAGTGCTTGCCTCATAAGCACAAGGCCCTGGGTTCAATCCCCAGCACCGCAAAAAAAAAATATATATATATATATATGTTTATATATATATATTAATACAGATAGATAAAACAACAGTGAAATATTCAGTTGTTCCACAAGAAAGGAGAAAATAATAAAAAAAGAGGTTAAAAGAGGAAATAAATAGTAAAACAATAGCTGTAAATCTGATCATGTCAACAATTACATGAAAAGTGGGTAGAAAGAGATTGTCAGGTGGGTCCAGAAGCATAGGCAGCCACATGCTGCTGAGAAGTGATGCTATTAAAATAAAAAAGGAACTGATAGGCTAAGAGCAAATCAATGGGATGAAGAACGTTCAAATGATCAGCACAAGAAGTCTGTAAGGACTGATGGATAATGTGGACCTTGGGATGTCCTACATGGTGAAACGATCAAAAGGATTGTTGCTCAGGAAGTCAGCACACCTGTATGCACACCTGGTAGCAGTGGGGAAATGCTTGACAGAAATTTGTCACAGCATTTAAGTAAGAATAAGCTGGTGTGGTGTGCACACCTGTAATTCCAGTGGATCAGTAGACTGAGGCAGGAGGATTACAAATTCAAAGCCAGCCTCAGCAACTTAGTGAGGCCTTAAGCAACTTAGGGAGACCCTGTCTCAATATAAAAAAAGGACTGGGGATGTGACTTAGTGATTAAGTGCCCTTGGTTTCAATCCCTGTTTAACTCCCCGTGTCCCCCTAAAAAAAACCCCAAAAACTAAAGTGAGAATTATCCACATAATCTAAGCAGTCGGTAGATGAACAGCTCAACAAGCCGTGAAGTGTAGACCAGAATGGTGTGTGGGCTGCACGTGTAGAACACACTTATGTGCTCATCAGCCTCGGATGCTGGTTTGCTAAGGAGGCTGCGAAGCAAGTCTCAATGTGTTCAGAAGGGAATCAAATGATACAGGTCTCTGTACCGATCACAGTGGGGTTGTTAGTGATAAAAATTAAGATACCTAACAAAGAAGAAAAGCTCTGGATATGTGGTAATCAGGCCACACGTTTCAGGATGATCCATGGGACTCAGGCCTTTGGTTGATCAAGGTAAAGCACTGGGGACTGGGTACCTCTGCAGTCTCTTTATTCTGATCCATGTTTGGTGCTGGGAAGTGGAAGTCCAGAGCCTTACCCCTGAGCTGCATCCCCACTTCTGTTAGATTTTCATTCTGAAACAGGGTCTCGCAAAGTTCCCCAGGCTGACCTGACCTTGGGATCGACGTCCTGAACAACTGGGGCGCCAGATGTGCACCACCATGCTTGACATTGTGCTTCAACTTAAACAACCAAAACTAGGTAGAGTGGCTCCAGACACTGAGCACCAGGCGTGCAGAGCGTGACCCTGCGAGGAGAAGCAGTGAGGCGAGGCCCATGGTTGCTCTGGCTACTGTCTAGTCAGAGCCTCCAGACTGCAGTGCCGGAGGGAGAAATGGGGAGCCCAGAGACTTCCCCGAGTTGGGAGGTAGAGCTGGGAGTCCAGAGATGCCAAATGAGATGGAATTCTCGGGACAGAGCCAGAGAAGAACACTCGACAGGGAGAGAGAGCTCTAGCACTCTGGGGAAGCTCCCCATGTCCTCAGTGGACTCTGAGCAGCTTGTGTGTGTATGTGTGTGTGTGTGTGTGTGTGTATACATTCCTCGAGGTGGGATGAGAATCGCCCAGAAGGAACAGCGAGAGCAACCCCAGATCTCATAACACCAGGCAAAGTTCACTTTCCCCAAGCCAGAGTGGCAGGTCCTCGCAGTCTACAAGGGACTTGAGTCAGTGGTGGGATAAAATGACCCTAAATTAAATGCTACTCTGTTCTCTCCTAAGAAAGCTTAGGGGCTAACCTGGCAAGACGCATGTGTTTCCAAGCAATTTAACTATGTCCCAGAACAAACTGAAAGAGTATTTATAAGAATACAGAAATATAAAACATCCTGTAAAGTAAAATTCCCTGTGTCTGGCTTGCAAATAAAGATTACAAGGCAAATGCAAAGAAGTAGAAAAACATGAAGCAGGAGAGAGAGAGAGAGAGAGAGAGAGAGAGAGAGAGAGAGAGAGAGAAGACATGAAGATAGTCAAAAGTCAACTTGAACTTCTCGAGTTTGAGAAAGGTCTTCAGCGAAAAACAACACATGAGATAAAACTCAGGTAAAACTGTAAAAACATTTGCAAACTTGAAGATGTAGAAACTATCCAAAATGAAATAGAGAAAAAAGCTTGAATAGAGAATCTGTGAGTTGTGGAACAAGTTTAGGTTCACCTAATACACATGAGACGGTAGTCCTCAGCAGAAAAGGTGATTATAGGAATACTATCTGAAAGTTTTCCATCTGATGAAAATCACAGACCCACAGATCCAGGAACTTCAGTGAGCCCCTGGTCCAAGAAACACGAAGAAAGCTCATGAAAGAATATTAGAATGGAATTTCTTATCGTCAATGATAAAGGGGGCAAATCTTAAAGTGACAGAGCAGGGGTAGAAGGCATTACTTTCAGAGGAGCAAAGACAAGAGTGACCCCAAACCTTTCATTGGAAGTAATGCCAGAAGATAGAGGAACTCAGTTTTAAAGTACTGGAAGGAAAACCCAAACCAAAAACTGTCATCAACCTAGAACTTAATACCCAGTGAAATATTCTTTAAAAAGGAGAGGCGGAATACTTTTTCAGACATGTAAAAGCTGGAGTGATTCATCACCAGCATTATAAGCAACTTGCATTACAGGAAATATTAATAAAAGGAGCCCTTAAGGCAGAAGGAAAATGATACCAGGTAGAAGTCTGTATGTACGCAGAGTTTTGATGAACATGAAATGCTAAATATGTGGGTAAATGCAAAATACTCTTTGTTCTTCTTTAAAACTCACTTTCAATGATGATTGACTGTTAAAATAAAAACAATAATTTATCACACAGTTTATAACATGTGGAGATGTAAAAGATACAATAAAATCACAAAGGCTGGGATGGGGGAATGATGTATGTGTTTTATGCTCTTGTGTATAAGGAAAGTGGTGATATTACTTGGGACTAGACTGATATGTTGAAGATAGATGCTGTGAACCTTAAGGCAACTGGTAATAAGACTAAGAAAGAAAGACTTATGGTCTAAGTCTAGCAATGGGAAGTGAAATAACAAAAGATAAAAAAAGAGGAAGGAACAAAGAACAGATGGGATAAGTTGAAAACAAATAGTAAGATTTAAGCCTAACCATATCAATAATGGATGAAAAGATCCAAACACCTATTTAAAAGACAGAGATCATGAGGTGGGATAAAAAGGCAGTACACAACTCCTACAACGAACCCACTTTTAATTGGAAAGACACAAAAAGGTTAAATGTAAAAGTCGAAAAAGATCACCTAAACTAGTGATGAAAGAAAGCCGGAGTGACTAGATAAATGTCAGACAGAGCAAATTTTCAGAGAAGGAATGTTTCCAGGGATACAGAGAGCATTCTTAGGACAACAGAGGGGTCCGTCCATCACAGAATGTGTCAGGTGCCTAGCACTAGTGCCTACACAGAGAGTAGGTTATCCGCATGCACAATGAGAGCTGTGAAATATATGAAGAGACTGACAGAACACAGTGGAGCAGCACTAAAATCCACACGGGTAGCTGGAGAGCTCAGCCCCTTTCTCAGTAACCAATAGATCAAGTGGACAGAAAATCGGAGAAGACAGAGAAGCTCAGAACAGCAGGGTCACCCAGTTTGGCCTGACTGGCATTTGAGGGACCCTGTGCAATAGCAGTGGAACACATTCTTTCAGGCACACACAGATTGTCCACCAAGACGGGCCCTGAAACAAACCTATCAGCAAATTTAAGAGGATTGAAATAAGTCAGAGTATATTCTAAACTCTGAAGGGTTTAAAATTGAAAACCAGTAATGAAGATAATCAGGAAAATCCCCAAATGTTTGGAAACTGAACAACACACATAAAAATCTTTTTTCTGTTTTTCTTTTTTTAAATTTTAATTTATTTTTATTGTAAACAAATGGGATACATGTTGTTTCTGTTTGTACATGGAATAACAGCATACCATTTGCGTGATCATACATTTACATAGGGTAATGATGTTTGATTCATTCTGTTATTTTTTCCCTTCCCCCCCACCCCTCCTATCCCTCTTTTCCCTCTATACAGTCCTTCCTTCCTCCATTCTTGCCCCCCTCCCTAACCCTAACTCTAACCCTAACACTAACCCCACCCATCCCCCATTATGTGTCATCATCCACTTATCAGCGATATCATTCGTCCTTTGGTTTTTTGAGATTGGCTTATCTCACTTAGCATGATATTCTCCAGTTTCATCCATTTGCCTGCAAATGCCATAATTTTATCATTCTTTATGGCTGAGTAATATTCCATTGTGTATATGTGTGTGTGTGTGTGTGTGTGTGTGTATGTGTATATATATATATATATACACCACAGTTTCTTTATCCATTCATCAATTGAGGGACATCTAGGTTGGTTCCACAATCTGGCTATTGTGAACTGAGCAGCTATGAACATTGATGTGGCTGTATCTCTGTAATATGCTGATTTTAAGTCCTTTGGGTATAGGCCAAGGAGTGGGATAGCTGGGTCAAATGATGGTTCCATTCCAAGTTTTCTAAGGAATCTCCACACTGCTTTCTAGAGTGGCTGCACTAATTTGCAGCCCCACCAGCAATGTATGAGTGTACCTTTCTCCCCACATCCTCTCCAACACCTGTTGTTGCTTGTATTCTTGATTATCACCATTCTTATTGGGGTGAGATGGAATCTTAGGGTGGTTTTGGTTTGCATTTCTCTTATTACTAGAGATGTTGAACATTTTTCCATAAGTTTGTTGATTGCTTGTAGATCTTCTTCTGTGAAGTGTCTATTCATTTCCTTAGCCCATTTGTCGATTGGATTATTTGCATTCTTGGTGTAGAGTTTTTTGAGTTCTTTATAGATTCTGGAGATTAGTGCTCTATCTGAAGTATGATTGGCAAAGATTTTGTCCCACTCTGTAGGCTCTCTCTTCGCATTGCTGATAGTTTCCTTTGCTGAGAGAAAACTTTTTAGTTTGAATCTATCCCAGTTATTGATTCTTGCTTTTATTTCTTGTGCTATGGGAGTCCTGTTGAGGAAGTCTGGTCCTAAGCCGACATGTTGAAGCTCTGGACCTACTTTTTCTTCCATAAGATGCAAGGTCTCTGGTCTGATTCCGAGGTCCTTAATCCATTTTGAGTTTAGTTTCGAGCATGGTGAGAGATATGGGTTTAGTTTCATTCTGTTGCATATGGATTTCCAATTCTCCCAGCACCATTTGTTGAAGAGGCTATCTTTTCTCCATTGCATAATTTTGGCACCTTTGTCTAGTTTGAGAAATTTGTATTTATTTGGGTTTGTGTCCGTGTCCTTTATTCTGTACCATTGATCTATCTGTCTATTTTGGTGCCAATACCAAGCCGTTTTTGTTACTATTGCTTTGTAGTATAGTTGAAGGTCTGGTATTGCGATACCCCCTGCTTCACTCTTCCTGCTAAGGATTGCTTTAGCTATTCTGGGTTTCTTATTCTTCCAGGTGAATTTCATGATTGCTTGCTCTATTTCTGTAAGGTACATCATTGGGATTTTAATTGGAATTGCATTGAATCTGTATAGCACTTTTGGTAGTATGGCCATTTTGACAATATTAGTTCTGCCTATCCAAGAACGTGGGATATCTTTCCACCTTCTAAGGTCTTCCTCAATTTCTTTCTTCAATGTTTTGAAGTTTTCATTGTAGAGATCTTTAACCTCTTTGGTTAGATTGATTCCCAAGTATTTTATTTTTTTTTGAGGCTATTGCAAATGGAGTTGTTTTCCTCATTTCCCTTTCAGCTGTTTCATCGCTTGCGTATAAAAATGCTTTAGATTTATGCGTGTTGATTTTATAGCCTGCTATTTTGCTGAATTCATTGATGAGGTCTAGAAGTTTTCTGGAGGAGGTTTTTGGATCCTCTAAATATAGAATCATGTCATCAGCAAATAGTGACACCTTAAGTTCCTCTTTTCCTATTTATATCCCTTTAATTTCTTTGGTCTGCCTAATTGCTCTGGCTAGAGTTTCGAGGACAGAATTGAATAGAAGTGGTGAAAGAGGAATGGTTTCAGTTTTTCCTCCATTAAGAATGATGTTGGCCCTGGGCTTAGCATAAATAGCCTTTACAATGTTCAAGTATGTTCCTTCTATCCCTATTTTTTCTAGTGTTTTGAACATGAAGGGGTATTGTATTTTGTCAAACGCTTTTCTGCATCAATTGAAATAACCATATGATTCTTATCCTTAAGTCTATTGACATGATGGATTACATTTATTGATTTATGGATGTTGAACCATCCTTGCATTCCAGGGATGAACCCCACTTGATCGTGGTGCACAATTTTCTTAACATGTTTTTGGATACGGTTTGCCAATATTTTGTTAAGGATCTTTGCACGTATATTCATCAAGGATATTGGTCTAAAATTTTCTTTCCTTGATGTGTCTTTTCCTGGTTTGTGTATGAGGGTGATATTAGCTTCATAGAATGAGTTTGGTAGGGTAACCTCCTTTTCTATTTCCTGGAATACTTTGAGAAGTATTGGAATGAGTTCTTCTTTGAAGGTCTTGTAGAACTCGGCTGAGAATCCGTCTAGTTCTGGGCTTTTCTTGGATGGTAGGTTTTTAATGGCTTCTTGTATTTCATTGCTTGATATTGATCTGTTTAAATCGTGTATGTCCTCCTGGTTCAGTTTGGGAGGAGCATATGTCTCTAGAAATTTGTCAATGTCTTCGGTAGTTTCTATTTTGTTGGAATACAAATTTTCAAAGTAGCTTCTCATTATGTTCTGTATCTCAGTGGTGTCTGTCTTGATATTTCCTTTTTCATCACAAATTTTAGTAATTTGAATCTTCTCTCTTCTTCTCTTTTTTAGTGTGGCTAAGGATTTGTCTATTTTGTTTACTTTCTCAAAGAACCAACTTTTTATTTTGTCAATTTTTTGAATTGTTTCTTTTGTTTCAGTTTCATTGATTTCAGCTCTGATTTTAATTATTTCCTGTCTTCTTCTACTTTTGATGCTATTCTGTTCTTCTTTTTCTAGGGCTTTGAACTGTAATGTTAGGTCATTTAGTTGTTGACTTTTCATTCTTTTCTGGAATGCGCTCTATGCATGAATTTTCCTCTTAGTACCGCTTTCATAGTGTCCCAGAGATTTTGATATGTTGTATCGTCGTTCTCATTGACCTCTAAGAATTTTTTTATCTCCTCCCTGTTTTCTGTTATCCATGTTTCATTCTCTAAGGTAGCATATTATTTAGTCTCCAGGTGTTAGAGTAATTTCTGTTTTTTATTTTGTCATTGATTTCTACTCTCAGTCCATTATGAACTGATAGAGCACAAGGCAGTATCTCTATTTTTTTGCATTTCCTAAGGGCTGCTTTGTGGCATAACCTATGGTCTATTTTTGAGAAGGTTCCATGTGCTGCTGAGAAGAAAGTGAATTCACTCGTTGATGGATGGAATATTCTATGTATGTCTATTAAGTCTAGGTTATTGATTGTGTAATTTAGTTCTATGGTTTCTTTGGTTGGTTTTTGTTTGGAAGATCTATCTAGTGGTGACAGCAGTGTGTTAAATTCACCCAGAATTATTGTGTTGTGGTCTATGTGATTCCTGAAATTGAGTAGGATTTGTTTGATGTACAGGGATGCACCATTGCTTGGGGTATAAATATTTATTATCGTTATGTCTTCCTGATTTATGGTTCCCTTAAGCAGTATGAAATGTCCTTCTTTATCTCTTCTGACTAACTTTGGCTTGAAGTTCACTTTATCTGATATAAGGATGGAAACCCCTGCTTTTTTACTGAGTCCATGTGTGTGGTAGGTTTTTTCCCATCCTTTCCCCTTTAGTCTGTGGATGTCTTTTTCTATGAGATGAGTCTCTTGCAGGCAGCATATTGTTGGGTCTTTCTTTTTAATCTATTCTGCCAGTCTGTGTCTTTTGATTGATGAGTTTAGGCCATTAACATTCAGGGTTATTATTGAGATATGATTTGTATTCCCAGTCATTTGACTTATTTTTGGTTTTTAAGTTGGCTTGGTTTCTCCTTTAAGTGGTTTTTCTCTAAGGTAGTTCCTCCCTTTGCTGACCTCCATTGTTGTTTTTCATTTCCTCCTCTTGGAATATTTTTTTAGAACATTCTGTAGTGCAGGCTTTCTATTTGTAAATTCTTTTAACTTTTGTTTATCATGGAAGGATTTTATTTCATCTTCAAGTCTGAAGTTTAGTTTTGCAGGGTATAGGATTCTTGGTTGGCAACCATGTTCTTTCAGAGCTTGAAATATGTTGGTCCAGGCCCTTCTAGCTTTTAGAGTCTGGGTTGAGAAGTCAGATGCTATCCTTATTGGTCTCCCCCTATATGTAATCTGATGCTTTTCTCTCGTGGCCTTCAAAATCCTATCTTTATTTTGAATGTTAGGCATTTTCATTATAATGTGCCTTGGTGTGGATCTTGGTGTGGATCTTGGTTGTGGATTTTGTGCATTTGGTGTTCTGTAAGCCTCTTGTATTTGATTTTCCATTTCATTCTTCAGGTTTGAGAAATTTTCTGATATTATTTCATTGAATAGGTTGTTCACTCCTTTGCTTTGTATCTCTGTGCCTTCCTCAATCCCAATAATTCTTAAATTTGGTCTTTTTTTTTTTAATTAACTTGAACCTTTACTTAGCTATATAGTATGTTTGATCTCAATAATCTTCACACAAAAATCAATCTTTTGAACACAACTTTAAATGAGTTGAACTCTAGCCTATTTTGGAGGCATTTTAGCATGGAGTAAGGTGGGAGGCAGAGCCTTATCTCAGGTAAGGTGGGGCTCTTCATGAGTAACACAATACAACATTACATCTGAAACATGAATCAAAGCAAAGCTAATAGAGCTTTTAACTTTCTTTTTGTGGAAAAAGTGACAGAATGCTTCCAGGTTTTACAGTTTCAGCTTTAAACAGATCAGGATCTCCTTATTATCTTCCAAAAATGCATTTAAATTCCAATTCCAGTGTGAAGAGTAACATAAAATTGTACATATGACTTATTGACAACAGGTTACTTTATCTGGCTATAAAACATGAAATGACATAAATAAATACCAACCAAATTTGTTATTTCTGTACAAATCTGAGACTTGCTACTGATAATTTTAGTTCAGAGGAATACCAACTTGACAAAGTGCTCTCCTAAACTTTGCATTTAACTAATTTAAAATACAATTTAGAATTCAGAGTGCATGATAACAATAATCACAGGTCTACATGGGTTCACAAAAATCAAAGAACAGCTTTAAATCTCTTATACATTTTGGAAACAGTGTTAATGATCAGAAGTCGGCTGAGTCAAAGTGAACAGATATGAGACAGGTCTTCAACTGACATTGTGGCCCTTCTATGTCAGATACAATGCATAAAAGAGAACCCTTACTGGTTATCTTGCCAGTAAATGTACATAAACTTTCATTTTACATAACACTTAGACAAGGCTTAGACAGATAGTTCTCAGATGCATACACATACCTGGTCTCATATATTTTGTGTGTCAACAATATTGCTGTAACCTAAGTAACAGTTGTTTGTTTAACCAGTTACAAAGTAATCATATATGACTTTAAAGCAGGTACAGACCCAAATCTCTTAAGACTTAGTTTCCCCAAGTAATAAAACCTGACAATGAGCTTCAAGTCTCCAGCAGGCGTCTCAGGATGGGATTTGCCCCACCTAAAGATCGGAGCTACGGCTTCCAGGATTATCCAAGATGACCGTTCTGGCTTCAAAATGTGTTGGCAAATGGGGAGCTGCAGCTCAGGGTGTGGACGTGGTCAGCTGGAGGTCCTACAGGCGGGATGTGATTGGTCAGTCAGGGGTGGTATGTTTGGTGTGGTTGTGGGATCCTGGAGGCCGGTTGTAATCAGTCGATCTGGGGTCCCGGTGATAGGGCACGGTCAGTTGGTCTGGGGGTCCTGGCGGCGGGGAGCAGTCAGTCGATGTGACGGCCCCAGAGGCAAGGAGTGATCGGTCAGACTGAGGGATCCTGCAGATGGGGCTCAGTTAGTCCGGCCAGGGGTCCTGCGGGGCCTGGCTGTTGTCTCAAAATGGCGGCAGCCACGTGTAACCAAACATGCAGGTACTGTGACAGAGAACTTCCAGGCAACAGCAGACAACTGGCGCTCCACTGGCGGTTGGCGATCAGTTTGCTGACTGTTGTCGGATGATCAGGAGGTGAACCTCGTGCGTTGGGTAATGGATAGGTGTAAGGCAGGGGATGGACAGGCGAGAGGCAGGCAAATGGCGGATGATAGGCGCCTTGAAACCTGATTTCTTTCAAGTCCTGAGATTGTTCTGTTTTTCTTTTTATTGGTTCTTTTTAGTTTTACATGACAGTAGAATCTATTTTGATATATTTATACAAGCATGGAATATATCTTTTCCTAATTAGGATCCTAATCTTGTGAATGTATAGGATGTGGAGATTCACTGTGTGGTATTTCTGTTTGTACATAGCAAAATTAGATCAGATTCAGTCCACGTCCTTCCTATTCCCATGCCCCCTCTTCCCTTCATTCCCCTCTGTCTAATTCTCTGAACTTCTGTTCTTACCCTCCTCTCCGCCTTGTTGTAGGTCACCACCCACATATCAGAGAGAACATTCAACCTTTGGTTTTTTGGGATTGGCTTATTTCACTTAGCATGATAGTCTCCAGGTTCATCTATTTACCAGTGAATGTCATAAAGTCATTCTTCCTTTTGGTTGAGTAGTATTACATTGTGTGTATATACCACAATTTCTGTATCCATTCACCTATTGATGGACATCTAGCTATTGTGAATTGAGCTGCTATAAATGTTGATGTGACTGTGTTGCGCTGATTTTAATTCCTTTGGATAGATACTGAGGAGTGGGATCAATGGTGGCTCTATTCCTAGTTTTTTAAGAAACCTCTAAACTGCTTTCTGGAGTGGTTGCACTAATTTGCAGTCCCACCAACAGTGTATGAGGGTACCCTGGTACCCTTTTCCCCACATTCTCAACAACCTTAATTGTTACTTGTGGTTTTTTTGTTTTTTTTTTTTTGGGGGGGGGGTATTGGGGATTGAACTCAGGGGCACTCGACCACTGAGCCACATCCCTGGCCCTATTTTGTATTTTATTTAGAGACAGGTCTCACTGAGTTGCTTAGCTCCTCACTTTTGCTGAGGCTGACTTTGAACTTGTGATCCTCCTGTCTCAGCTTCCTGAGCCACTGGGATTACAGACGTGTGCCACCATCCCTGGCATTACTTGTATTCTTGATGATTGCCTATTTTGTATTTTATTTAGAGACAGGTCTCACTGAGTTGCTTAGCTCCTCACTTTTGCTGAGGCTGACTTTGAACTTGTGATCCTCCTGTCTCAGCTTCCTGAGCCACTGGGATTACAGACGTGTGCCACCATCCCTGGCATTACTTGTATTCTTGATGATTGCCATTCTGGTTGGAGTGAAATTGTGCTGGGAAAAGTGGAAATCCACATGTAGTAGAATGAAATTTAAACCCTATCTCTCACTCTGCACAAAACAACCGAAAGTGGATCAAAGACCTAGGCATTAGACTAGAGACCCTGTTCCTACAAGAAGAAAATGAAGGCCCAACATTACAACATGTCAGTTTGGGAACTGACTTCCTTAACAAGACTCTTACAGCTCAAGAAGTAAAAGCAATGATCAATAAATGGAATGGCATCATACTAAAAAACTTCTTCACAGCAAAGGAAACAATCAAGAACATAAAGAGAGAACCTACAGAATGGAGAAAATCTTTGCCACCTGCACTTTAGATAAGACGTTAATCTCCAGGATGTACAAAGAACTCAAAAAGCTTAACACCAGCAAAACAAAACAAAACAAAACAAAAACAAACAAACAAACACAAAAACAAAAACCACCAAAACCAAACCAGGCTCGGTGGCACATACCTGTATTCCCAGTGGCTCTGGAGGCTGAGTCAGGAGGGTCTTGAGTTCAAAGCCAGCCTTATCATAATCGAGGTGCTGAGCAACTCAATGAGACCCTGTCTCTAAATAAAACACAAAATAGGGCTGGTGATGCGGCTCAGTGGTCGAGTACCCCTGAGTTCAATCTCCAGTACCAAAAACAAAAACAACTCCCACAAATAACCTGGTCAGTAAACAGGCAAAGGATCTGAACAGACATTTTTCAAAATAAGAAATATGTGTGGTCAACAAATATATGAAAAAAATGTTTGACATCTTTAGCAATTAGAGAAATGCAAATTAAAACAGCATATACTTTTTTGTTTATTTTGCAGTATTGGGAGTTGAACCAGGGGTGCTCTACCACTGAACCATGTCTCCAGCCCTTTTTATTTATTTATTTATGTATTGAGACAGAGTCTTGGTAAGTTGCCCAGGCTGGCCTCGAACCTGCCAAAGTTTTGTCTCTGCCTCCTGAGTAGCTGGGATTACAGGCATGCACCACTGCACCCAGCTGAACAAAACATGTTCCGTGGGTCAAAGGAAAAAGAAAAAAAACTGATAGGGATATTAGAAAGTGTTTTGAAATGAATGCAAACAAAAATACAGTATAAAAAATGTAGGATATAGTTAAAACAGTTCTTAGATCACAATTTATATCACCAAATGCTTTATATTAGTAGAGGAGAAATTTTCAATTCAGTGATCCACGTTTCTACCTTAAGACACCAGAAAAAAACAGCAAATTCAATCCAAATAAGCAAAATAAAAGAAATAAAGGAAATAAAAATCATAAATAATTGAAATAGAAAACAGAAAATTAGTAGAGAAAAATCAGTGAATCAAAAAAGTGGTTCTTTGAGACCAATGAGAGTTTAAAAGTAACTTTAGCTGGACTCAGTAAAAGCAAGAAGATTCAAATTATCCATATCAGGAGTAAGGAAAGTGACTTGCTTACAGATCCTGCAGATGTTAACAGAATCTAAGCTAATACACGAGAAGCTTTATGCCAGTGAATTCCACAAATTAGATGACATGAATAAACCCCCTGAAAGACCCAAATAATAAAAGCTCACCCAGGAAGAAACAGAGATTCAGAAAGCCTCATCTATTTAAGAAAGTTGATTTGTAGTTAAAAATCTTCCCAGGGAGCAAGCTACAGGTCTAAACACCTTGGCTCATGAATTCTCCCGAGCACTTCAGAAGAAATAATACCAGCTTGCTGTGGGTTGAGTTGTGCCCTGCCCCCAGGTTTGTAGTGAAGTCTTAGCCCAGCAGTTGAGGATGTGGCCTCATTTGGAGGCTCATTTGGAGGCGTGTTAGATGCTGTCAAGTCAAGGAGGTCTCAGTGGGCCCTGATCCTATTCGACTGTTGTTCTTACAGCCGGGAGATCCGGAGAGAGACCCTCGGAAGGCGGATGGCTCCTGGACTTGAAGACAGCTCTAGATGAGTCAGAGACAAGCCTGGACCCGATCCTCCCTCACAGCCCTCAGAAGGGCCCAGCCCTGCAGTTTCAGAACTGGAGATGCTCGCTTCCGTCACTCAGGCCATCCAGTTGGTGGTACTTTGTTATAGCAGTCCTCGCAAATATAGACTTCTACACAGACCATTCCAGAATATCAAGGAGAGGGGGCACTTCCAACTCCCTTCATGAGGACATCATTACCCTGATGCCAAACCAAGAAAATAGATAAGGGAAAGTCACAGACCAGTATCTCTCATGAACTCAAATGCTAAATTTTTAAGTAAAATGTGGGTGAATCACTTCAACTGTATGAACTTGAAATATTGAGACTGAATAGAATTTGTCCCAGAAGTGCAAGCTTGGCTTAACATTTGATGATCAACCAGTGTGATTCAACATCAATGACCGAACTATAAATAATAATGATCAACTAGAAAAGAAAAATGATATGATCATTTCAGGCGATGTGGTTTGACAGTAGCCAGCGTTTATTCCTGATAAAAGTTGTTTCTGCAAACTAGAGCCAGGACTTCCCTGAGCTGGTAAGAGGCCCCATTCCCCACATGTCATTGGCATGACTGGACAGGCGGCCAGTGAAGCGGGAGAGCAGAAGACATCCTCTGGAGGAGGTGAGGCGGTGTGCAGATGACAGGATGGGGTGAGCAGGAAGATCCCTTGGACCTGTAAAATAGCTTCTAGAGCTGAGATGGGAGTTCACTAAGGCTACAGAAAGAAATATGAAATTAGAATTTAAAAACTCATTTACAGTGTCATCAGAATAGGAGATCATTAGGGTTACATTTGCCAAAAGATGTATAAGTTTTTTTCACTTTCAAACTGTACTCACTAAGAGAAATCAAAGCAGACCTGAGTAAGTAGAGAGTTTGGTCCTCTTCCTGGGTGGGAATATTCAGTCTGGTTGAGGTGTCTCCCCAGCTACTCCGTAGACTCAAGGCAGTTCTAGCCCTTGAACGCACATCGTGGGTTCCCCAGCATCTGCAGGCAATCGGACTGGTCCTGGCTCTTCAGTGAGTCTGGGGCACTGGCTGCACAGGCTTGTGCTGAGCTCCACAAGTTTGAGGTGGTCTCTGGAATCATTTTCTGGAGCATCAGGAGCTGCCAGGTGGCCAGGAGCCCAGGCTGAACAAGGAGGGTCCCAGAGTCTGGAGTTGCAGGTGAGGCCCCATGGGAGGCAAGAATCTTGACAGCCATTATCTCCAGGTGGTGGAGTTAGGGACAGCTTGTATTTTTTTGTGTGTTTTTCTGTTCTTGCATATATTTTTTGCAGAGCACACTTATTTCCAGTATAATCAGAGAAACAATTCTGATGTGGATTCCTACAGGATCTTGCTTTCTGCACTTCTGTGTAGTCTGAATATTTTACAAGGAGATTGCGTTTGTCATATAATCATAAACAAAAGTCTGGCAGGCAGGAAGAATGTTACCTGAAGCTAAAGTCCTTGGCCCTGTTCCAACCCTGGGAGACCACAAGGGACTCCTGGCACGTGGGGCACATGGGGCACATGGGGACCGGGGCATGTGGGGGCTGGGCAAGTGAGTGCACCCTGTTGTGTTTGTCATGTCGCCTCAGGTCTGTTTCCTGGTTGGACCTATAGACCGTCTTGCGGTGGTATTTGACAGAAGACCTAGCTCCTTCTGCACAGGCAGTTTGGGATCTCTGAGTACTTCACTGAGGAAAGGCAGACACTTCAGGCTGCCACACTGCTTGGAAATTAATCTTTAAAGCCTGAAAGCGAACATTAAATTCAATTAGGGAGAGCGACTGGCAGAGATTCTTCTCTCCCTTGCCTGGGTAGTTGGGAGAGGTGGTCAACCGGACCGGTCTTGTTGGTACCAGTTAGGAGAGCCAGCAGATGCTGTTCACCTGGGGGCATTTTTAGCTGGTGTCTAGCTTGATGGTCAGCTTGATGATCAGCTTGATGGTCACCTTGAGCCCCGTGGGGGTGCTTTAGGAGGCCCTGGCATGAATTCCCATGTGCCGGGCTGCGTTTGGGCCTTGGCATCATAGAACCTGCGTTTCCTCATTCATCTTTCCTTTGTGACAGCCACCATCCTTCCCCCATCCTCTGCTCCTCCTCTTCCCTGCTCTTCTTTCCTCTCTTCTCCTCTCTGCCTCTTCCTCTACTGCCTCTTCCTCTGCGCCTTCCTTTTCATCCCCCTTCGTTTCTGCTCTCTGCCTCCTCTTCTTTCCTTCCTTCATCCATTATTTTCCTTCTTTTTTTTTGTTCTCCTACCCTCCCTCCTCACTAACTTAACATCTTTATTTTAAATTATGAAATGCTTATAATTATATATATATATATATATATATATTTTTTTTTTTTTTTTTTTGCGGTACCAGGGATTGAACCCAGGGCCTTGTGCTTGCAAGGCAGGCACTCTACCAACTGAGTTATATCCCCAGTCCTATAAGTATATATTATACTCAGAAGCACAGAAAGTAACCTAACAGACACTTGTTAATGCAGCCGAGGTTGTGAAATCCAGAGGTCTGTCCCTATCTTTTTTTTTTTTTTAATTTATTTTTATTGTAAACAAATGGGATACATGTTGTTTCTGTTTGTACATGGAGTAACAGCATACCATTTGCGTAATCATACATTTACATAGGGTAATGATTCATTCTGTTTTTTCCTTCCCCCCCACCCCTCTTTTCCCTCTATACAGTCCTTCCTTCCTCCATTCTTGCCTCCCTCTCACCCCCCATTATGTGTCATCATCCGCTTATCAATGAGATCATTCGCCTTTTGTATTTTTGAGATTGGCTTATCTCACTTAGCATAATATTCTCCAGTTTCATCCATTTGCCTGCAAATGCCATAATTTTATTATTCTTTATAGCTGAGTAATATTCCATTGTATATATATATACCACAGTTTCTTTATCCATTCATCAATTGAAGGGCATCTAGGTTGGTTCCACAGTCTGGCTATTGTGAATTGAGCAGCTATGAACATTGATGTGGCTGTATCACTGTAGTATGCTGATTTTAAGTCCTTTGGGTATAGGCCGAGGAGTGGGATAGCTGGGTCAAATGATGGTTCCATTCCAAGTTTTCTGAGGAATCTCCACACTGCTTTCTAGAGTGGCTGCACTAATTTGCAGCCCCACCAGCAATGTATGAGTGTACCTTTTTCCCCACATCCTCGCCAACACCTATTGTTGCTTGTATTCTTGATAATCGCCATTCTAATTGGGGTGAGATGGAATCTTAGGGTAGTTTTGATTTGCATTTCTCTTATTACTAGAGGTGTTGAACATTTTTTCATGTTTGTTGATTGCTTGTAGATCTTCTGTGAAGTGTTTGTTCATTTCCTTAGCCCATCTGTTGATTGGGTTATTTGTATTCTTGGTGTAGAGTTTTTGAGTTCTTTATATATTCTGGAAATTAGTGGTCTATCTGAAGTATGAGTGGCAAAGATTTTCTTCCTCTCTGTAGTTCTCTTTTCACATTGCTGATAGTTTCCTTTGCTGAGAGAAAGCTATTTTAGTTTGAATCTATCCAAGTTATTGATTCTTGCTTTTATTTCTTGTGCTATGGGAGTCCTGTTAAGGAAGTCTGATCCTATGCCGAAAAGTTGAATTTGGACCTACTTTTTCTTCTATAAGGTTCAGGGTCTCTGGTCTGATTCCGAGGTACATGATCCATTTTTGAGTTGAGTTTTGTGCAGGGTGAGAGATAGGGATTTAGTTTCATTCTGTTGCATATGGACTTCCAGTTTTCCCAGCACCATTTGTTGAAGAGGCTATCTTTTTTCCATTGCATATTTTTGGCACCTTTGTCTAGTATGAGAAAATTGTATTTATTTGGGTTTGTGTCCATGTCCTCTGTTCTGTACCATTGATCTACCTTTCTATTTTGGTGCCAATACCATGCCGTTTTTGTTACTATTGCTTTGTAGTATAGTTGCAGTACCCCCTGTTTCATTCTTCCTGCGAAGGATTTGTCCCTATCTTTGATCAGCCACCAACTGTGTTTGACATTTTGGCGGGTCTCTTCTCAAGCTGCCCCTTCTCTTGGCTTCTGGGGCGCCCCTCTCTCTTTTTCTCCCACCTCACTAGCCTCTTCTTCTCAGACTCCTTTTCTGGCTCTCCATCTCCTTCCCAATTCCCAGCCTATGAACCCTGTGGCCCCAGGTTGAGACCAGGGCCTCCCTTCTGCTCTGCTGCATGTATTCCCTTGGAGAGCTCAGCCAGCTCATGACAGACAGCATTTCCGTGACAGTGACTTGCACAGTCTGTGTCCATCCTGGACCTCTTTTCTGGTCATCTTGTCATGTGCTTGACCACCTGCCTGTTGTTCAGAATGGAGCTCCTGGTGGTCTTCCCCCGGCTTGCTCCTCCTGTAGGCTCACCCACCTTGTGACTCTTCTCCTCTTGGTGCTCAGGCCCCAAACATGGGAGTTGTTCTGGATTCTTTTCTTGACCTCATATTTCGCCTCCAATCCAAGGTTCCTTTTGGTTCTGCCTTCCAAGGTGGCCTGCTTCTCCACGCCTCTGTCTGGTCCATGCCCTTCTCCTCTCTGCCCTGGACTCTCGCAGGAGCCTCCTCATGGTTCCTCTGCCTCTGCTTCCCTTCCCTGCATGGCAGCCAGAGGGTCCTGTTGGAGTGGCGCCAACCCACTCCCCACGTCCTGCCTGTGCACCCTGAGTGCTTGGTGATTTTATGCCCGTCTCTCGCTATCCCCATCCTGTTCATTCCCCAGACACACTGACCTTGCTGTTGCTTAGTCATTCCAGGCATACTCCTGTCCCTGCCCTGGAGGCTCTTCCCTCAATTTCTGCACAGCACTCTTTGTCACTCTTCAGTTCTTCCCAGAGGGGTGCACCTGGCTATCCGGCTGCCATTTCAGCCTCTTCCCTGACCTTGAAATCTCCTTTCCTCCTTATTTTTTTAAAAATATTTTTTAGTTGTTAATGGACTATTTATTTATTTATTTATTTATATGTGGTGCTGAGACTCGAACCCAAGGCCTCATGCATCCTAGGCAAGCACTCCACCACTGAGCCGCAGCCCCAGCCCTCCTGCTTATTTTTGAAAATGCCAGTCTTTATCACTGCCCAATAGGAACCTCTGATTCTGCTTCTCTGTTTAGTGTCTCTCCCTTCCTGGAATGCGGACTCTTCCGGTGACAGGGATTTCAGTCCTGTTTGTCTCCCATTCCTCCAGGGCCTAGCGAATAGCAGGTGCTCAGGAAGCATCTGAACGAGCGAATAGGTTGAAGGACTTTGCAGAGGGAAGCGTTTGGGCATCTTCGCTTTGGGTCGCTCTCCCTCTCGCTCTCTCCTACCCTGAGCAGCGTTCACAGCTCCCTTCCTCCAGCCCAGGAGCAACGACCGCCCCATGCACGTGTTATAGTCTTACTACCAGTGCATGAATACACTAGATAGGGTTTCATTTTGTTGGTATCTGTTCTTAAAAGTCATGGTGAAATGCAACAAAAAATTCATTTTCACGCAGGTCGGTGGCATTCAGTACATCAACGTTGGTGTGTGACCATCACCACCATCTTGCAAAACTGAAACTGTCCTTTTAAACAACTCTTGTCCCCCTGACCTCCTGCAATCTGTCTACTTCCTGTTTGTGATTTTGACTACTCAGGATACCTCATGTAAGTAGAGTCTCTTTTTCATCTAACTTCTTCCACTAAGCACACTGTTTTCATCCATGTTATGATGTCAGGAGGCATCAGGATGTCCTTAGTTTTCAGGGATGAGTACTGTTCCACTGTGTGGATGGGCCACACTTTGTTTATCCATTCAGCTGTCCATGGACAACATGGATTGCTGCACCTTCTAGCTGTTGTTAAGTAATGCCACTGTGAACATGGGGTGCAATATCTACTCAAGACCCTGGTTTCAGTTTTTCGGGTATAGACTACAGTGAAATTTCTAGATTCTGTGTTTCATTTTTTCTTGTTTTGTTTTGTGGCAGTAAGAATCGAACCCAGGGCACTCCACCACTGAGCTACACCCCTACCCCTTTTTATGGTTTATTTTGAGACAGTGTCTCCCCAGTTTGCTCAGGCTGGCCTTGAACTTGGCCATCCTCCTGCCTCAGCCTCCAGAGTAGCTGGGATCACAGGGTGTGCACCATGCCTGACTGTGTTGAACTTTTTGAGGAACTGGAATTGTCTTCCATAAAAAGCAGCACAGTTTGCATTCCCACCAGCAGTGCATGAGGATTTGATTCTACATCCTTGCCTGCACTCATTATTTTCTGATCTTTTGTTAGTAGCCATCTTAATGGGGATGAGGTGGTGTGTTATGTGTTACTAGGAATAAAATGGCATCCTACTCCGCATAGATACCTGTTTTGAGTACTCAGTGTTGGTGTTTGCTGTTCAGCTGTGTCGACCCTGTAGATCTGGTTCCTTCATTTTACTTTAGTTTCTCCTACATGCATCATATTTGTACACAGTTTTCAAGGAACAGCACTTACCTGCCCAGAACTTCCCTTGCATGGATTCCCATGTACTTTGAAACCCTCTGGCTGCTGCTTGTGTTGCTTCTCGCATCTCTAGATGCAAGTGCTGCTGCTTCTTGGTTTCCCAGCTTATAGCCCTAGCCACTGACCTGGCAGGAAGGCAGAACTGAGCTTTCTGAACCTTCTTTGAAGGCTGCTTCTGACCTTAGATATTTACATATTCCAGAACTCAACCCCTTGCATCGTGAGGATCTTCAGGACGTGGCAGGTCGACTTTCCTCATCTTTAACGGGAGGCTACCCCTGGGGTCCAGGTGGTGGCGGCTGCACTTTGAGTGGATTTCTCTCATTAAGCAAAGTGAGGCTTGGTTTGCCCGATGTGGTCAACAGGAGCATGGAGAATCCAGCACACCCCAAGCAGTGCGTCCAGCAGCAGCGTGGTCCCGCCCTGTGCAGCACCCTGCCACGCGCCAGGCCACGTCACTCCTCAGCCCTCACCCTGCCTTGCGCCATGCTGGTCTCTTCCTCCTAGTGGAGTGGAGATGAGGTCCGAGAGGTGGCGCCGCTGGGCCATCTCATGGGATGGGCAAGGAGCCGTGTCTAGTGGAGGTGCCTGGCCCCACCTGTGTGCTGGGAGCGTCCCCTTCAACCTGCAGCCGTGGGGTTGCCACTGCCTTTCCCTTAGGCAGCATGGAGGGTAATGGGAATCTGAGCTCAGTGTGCTCCCCTGTGGAAGCCAGGGTGGATGTTTGCCCTTTGCTCTGGACGTGGCAGGCTCCTTCTTGGGCCATAGTCTTAAAGCAGAGCCCATGTGTCTAGCCTGGCTGTGTGGGGTGGCCTCTGCAGTACGGATCACAGGGATGCAGGCGAGGCTGTGACAGGGCTGCACTCTGGTGCCTGCAGGCAGGAGCAGGCAGGAAGGGCTTGGGTAGGGGAGTGGAGACACAGGAAAGTCTTCCCATTTCTGCACAGACATGTTTTAGCCTCTCAATGTCATTTTGATGGTGAAATAGTGGGAGTCCAGCCCTGCCGTGAGCCTCTGCCCTACGCAGACAGCCAGCCCAGCCAGATTGGGCCTCCTCCAACATCAGGTGCTGTGTTTCTTTGTAGGTGTGGGACGCCGTGGACTCAGGGCGCTGCATGCAGACGTACTCCCTGCACAGTGAGGCGGTGCGGGCTGCCCGGTGGTCTCCCTGTGGCGGGCGCGTCCTCAGTGGCGGTTTCGACTTTGCTCTGCACCTTACAGACCTGGAGACAGGTGCGTTCCTCTGGATCATGGTTCCAAGGCAAGTGGGCAGCTCTTGCACTGGGAAGGGTTCTCTAGAGGGTCCTTGGCCCCATGTTGCATGTGATTTATGGCAGTGGGAGGGGGCTCCCAACTCCCCACAGAAGGTTCGAGACTGTCTCAGCTGCAAGCTGTGGGGCTTGGATAACCAGGCAGCTTTTTAATCAACTCTGACATGCAGTTTGTCGTGAAGCAAGTTTAACTTGATCATGGTGTCCTTTGGTTGGGACCAGTATAGGGTTCCTGCCAATCCATTACTGTTGAAAGCTGTAAGGACTTCAGCTCCTAAGGAAGGTCTTCAGGCAGGTTCTGCTTTAGTGCCTACACTGAAAAGGTGGCAAGGTGGAATCATTCTGGTACGAGCATGACTCTGAGCAGGCTCGGAGGAAGCGTCAGCGGAAGGAGCGTTCCTGTCCCTAGCTCTGTGCCCAGGCACTGTGGTACCTTCTGCGGTCCCAGTCCCTGAGGCTTCCTGCTAGGTGTTGGTGAGAGTGGACCAGGGCTGACAGAGCTGGTGTGCGGGCCTGTGCTGCCCTCCTCCCGGCCTAGCCTCTTTCCATGCCCAGTGGTCACTTCTGGGCAGCACGACCAGGGGCAAGAGGAGGGACCAGAGTTCCTGGAGCCCTGAGACCAGCATCCTGCCTGCCTGGCCCTGCAATGGTGTGGCTGTCCCAGGGCTGGTGGCCTTTCCCAAGATCTCGTGGGGGATTGGTCCAGCCCCAGCAGGTCTGAGGAGGGGGCTGAGGTCACTGTAGTCTTGGAGCCCACCTCAGGTGTCCTCCTTTCCTTGTGGGCCACCCAGGTGGCCTCATGGCTCCTTTGGGCCCCATGTACACTCAGGGCAGAGGAGACGGGGGTGCTGGTCAGGGCCCTGCCTGGTCACCATCGTGCCTCTGACTTTCCACGAGGCCTTTGCATTCCTACTACAGCAGCTGCAGCGATGGTTTCCACTCCACAGGTGAGGAGACCAAGGCCCTGAGGGCGCGGTGGCCTGCTCAGGGCTCTCCGTGGTGAGGGGCTGGGGGTGGTTTGGCGCCATGTCTGTAACTGCAGGTCAGGACCCTTCCCACAGTGCCGAGTAGGTGCACTTCCCTCTCATGGGGCATTTCCCCGATGGTTTGGGGTCTTTCTCATCTTCTTAAGTCCATGCCAAGACTTGGGGAGTTTGGTGCCACTTGATGGTGATGATTGCCCGATGGTGACGCAGCAGTCTGTTAGCACCAAGCACCTACTGTGTGCCACGCATCTCTCCACAGCCATCCATACGAGTGTCCTGTGGGCCCTGTCACCCTTAGAGGCAGGACTATCAGAGTTGTGAAAGGGCCATTCTGCATGCTGGTCTGGGACCACAAGCTAGGCAGTGTCACAGCCAGGATGTGCTAGGTCTTCCAGGCCACCACACCTGCTGCCCACCTGCTTCCCTGCTGCCCATGCGCCCTGTCGCCATGCTGTCTGTGAGATAGAGCTGAACATGGTCTGGGTCCCATCTGGAGAAGGTCATGTCTGCTGGAGACAGAAGTGCAGAGGCCACTCCAGTCTGAAGTGATAGAGTGAGATGTAGGAATTGCAGGAGCATGGAGTTTAGAAAATCCAGGGGCCTTCCTGAAGGAAGCATGGCCCAAGCTGAGCCAGGAGTTAAGTGAGACATCAGGGCAGAGAAAGCCTGTTCCAGGGGGAAGGAAGTGGGCTCTCAAGCAGGTAGGGCCACAGGGACACAGGATACCTATCACACGGTGTGGTGGGGGCTTGGAGAGAAGGTCGGGAAGTGCAGCAGTGTACCCCTGGCCTGAGGGTCCCATGAGCACACGTAGCTGCCATACTGCCTGCAGAGTGACAGGGCTGCTCACCTAACTTTGGGCCCTTGCTTCTCAGATGTGGGCCATGCTGTTGAATACTCAACTGAGATTCACTTGATGACATTAGCAGACTCATTGTGGCCCTTGGTCATTTTCTGTTTTCTCAACACACGTTAAGTGGACACATGCCAGCATGTGTGTGTGTTGGGGGAGGTCCTGAGATTTTTAGACTTTTGGAGGGTCTTCTTGCCTGACAAGTTAGGGATTGCTGCAGGGGCTGCTGCTGTGTTTTGAGCAGGAGAGAACTGGGATTTGGTTTGTGCTCTGGGCGGGTGTCCCTGGTTGCTGCAGCGGGTCCAGTATGTCCTACACGCCCTCTGGAGGAGGTGGGTGGTGTGCTGGTCCAGGCCCAGCACGTCCCTTCAACTCTGTGGGAAGAAAGGAAGGCAGGTTCCTGTCCTAGGGACCTTGTCACCCAGCCAGCAATGTGGTGTGGACTAACTCCCCACCCACCCCTCTGCTGGCTGCTGGGGATGCGTTCACTGCCGGGCCATCAGCTGAAGGCCTGGTTCGTTCTCTCAGCACTTCCTTGCCATGTGCCTGCTGTGTGCAGGACCGTGCTGGGGCTGCAGTGGAGGCCTTGGTGGCCATCCTTCATCTGCAGGGAGGGCATGGTGGCAGGGTTTGCACCTCTGGCTTGGGGTGGCTGTGGTTTCTGTCCACCTCCTGGCTCACGTGGGAGCTTGTTGAGACGGTCCATGCTGGTGGTCTCTGTCTTCATCAGCTGGCCAGGGCTGGCCATTGTGTGTGTGGATGGGCTGCAACTGAGCTGGCCCTTGCTGGGCCCTCCTGGCCGGCAATGAAACTCATCAGGGGCTGCCTGTGCCTCCTGCCCCCTCAAGGACACCCACTGTCTGCCTTGGTGTCCCTGGGTGCTCTCCTCAGCCAGGGCTGGGCCAGGCTGGGCTGGGCTGAGCCCCTGTGGCCTCTGTCCTGCTTTGACTTCTCTGGTCCTTTCTCTTCGCCAAGTTTGAACTCCCGTTTTGCTTTATCCGCATTTCCGCCCCTGGTGGTTCGCCTTTTTCATTTCAGTCTCATTAGCGCTCCTGCCGAGAGGAGGCAGCGCGGGGCATCTCAGTGGGGTGCTTTGGGAATCAGCCACTCGGTGCCCATTGTCGTTAATGGGAACTTGGTGCCAAGGCCATTTATCCTGGTGTCCTCGACCAATACAGCTAAAAATCTGTGGATTCTAAGATGTCAGTACCCAGCCTGAAATATGGAGGGCCAGCAACATTTTATCTTGTTGATTTATAGTTCTGACGGACTGTTGGCTTATGGAACCACCATGAATCAACACTTAATAAAATCTGCTCACAGATTAATTATTTTTGGTGCTCCTGCTTCCGTCTGTAATCTTCCTAACAAACGTCTCCAGTACATTAGGTTGAGGTGGCCTCAGGGAACACTGGCTGACGCCACCTGAGTGTCCTCAGCTTTGTGAGTCACCTGTCCTGCATACAAAATCAACTGGTCCCCTCACCACCCCCTTGGCTGCTTTAGACTTTGCAGTCCTGATCATGTTTCTCGTAGGTTCCAGCCCCCCAGCAGTCTCCCCAGCGTGACGGTCAAGGCCACTGTTGCAGAGGGGCACAGGTCTCCACACCGCACGTCTGCGGCCACTCCGGAGGCTCTTGTACCCCTGTGTGTGCATGCTCTCCTGAAGTGCACCCAGCTCTCGGATGGAATGTGGATGGGATGCACATTTGAGCTTTTCCACTTCCCATGCCACCCTGCGCCTGGCAAGCTGGGAGTGTCCTTGGCCTGTTTCTATAGGAGCCTGGCTGGCAGGCTGTCGGGACAGCCCTGGGGTGTTTGCAAAGGGCTCTGCAGAGCACTGGGTTCTGGTAGGCCCTCAGCAGAGGATGCCTCTTCTCTTTGTCACTGCTCTGTGAAGACCTGTTCTTGCGGAGTTGTCCAGGGAGTCCCAGTTATTGGAATAATTCCCCAAATGGGGCCACTTTAGGGTGTCAGTTGCAGAATCCCCGACTGGGGATTCAGGGCTTCAGGGCAGACTGTGAGGAGACCTTGAGCCATCAGGGCTTCTCCCTGGTTCCCCTCCGGGTTTCCCTTCTCCACAGTGGTGGGGTGGCAGCTTTCTTTGGTGATGGGGCTGCATGCGCCCTTTATTTGGGATCTGGGGTGGACCTGCAGGCCCCCACAGCCTGCCCTTCCCGAGCTCAGGTGTCAGTGTGGGGGAGGCCTGCCCTTCTCACTGGGATACCCACTGCCTGAAGTTCCACTGTCCCCCACCCCCGTCCTGCTCCTCCTGCTCTGGATGTCCCTGGTTTTCTGTTGGGGCCATGGTGTGTGTAAATGAGTGGTCAGCTGGGACTGGACGCTACGTGACCTTGTTTTCTAAGGAGCATCTTCTGGCACTACCCTTGCTTTCACATCATTTCAGGACTTCCTTCCAGCTAGGGGCACTGAGGATGGAGGATGACCCGTGTCCAAACCTTCCTGTGGGCTTGGTGGTGAGGGTCTGTTCAGCACTCTGCCTGGCCTCCATCAGGCTGACAGGCGTGTGTGGAGCTGTACCTGTGCTCCATGTCACATTGGTCTCTCTCTAGCTGTGAGGGCAGTATTTTTATGTCCATTTCTTTGATGCAGAGACGGAGGCTTAGAGTGTGTTGTGGCTTTAAGGCCACTTGGCCAATGGCGACAGCTGGATCCAACATGGGACCCGGTGATTGGCCGAGGTTTCCTGCAGAGGCATAGGAGTAGCAGGCTGTCCCCACAACTCTCTCTGCCCCAGAAAAGCAGTGTGCTCAGCCTGGCTGCTAGGGGCTGCTTGGCCTGGGAATGAGTACCTGGACCGATGTTGACCAACCCCTCTGATTAGTGACAGGCTGAAGGTGCCTCTCTAGCTGTCATCAGTCATGCTCTGGGGGAAACTCGGCCCTGAGGACTTCAGGACACCTGACAGGGGAAGAGTGAGGAGAGTCCCAGGAACACCAGGGTCTCCAGGGCCTCTCTGAATGTTCCTCGGGCTTCCCGGGGGTGGAGGGTGGGGGTGGGGCTCAGCCTTTGAGCTCACTACCGTCCTGCCTGTTTGCTTCTCTCCCGCTCTAGAAAGTGTGTCTCTACCTTGCATCATGCACCTCGAAGACTGCCCCGGGGCCACAGTGCAGCCACTGCGTGTCTGCTGGTAGACGGGAGGTCCCAGGTTCCAGAAACCAGTGCATGTGCAAGCTCCGAGCATGGCTTGCTGGTGGAGACCCTGTTTTTTTTTTAATTTTGGTAATGTCAGTCTCGCAGGTCATTGACAGCAGTGACACCATTACTACTCCTGCTGCTGCTCCTGTAACCACAGAGGTGCGGCCATAGCCGCTGCTGGTCAGGCACTTTGTGTGTCAGGGCATGTTTTCACAACACCTCTGAAGGGGCTTATGGTTCCAGGTGCCCAGTGCGGATGCAGGACTTGGAGGGACTGCTGCTTGGCCAGAGCCCTGCCGTCAGGTTCCCGGGCACAGGCCACCTCTGCCCTCCACCCCACCAGCCGAGATGGTCCATTTCTATACATCAGGTTTGACTTGGAAGTTAGTGAGCTGCTTTTCTGGTTAACTTTGAGTCAGGATGTTTAAATTTACAGCTGGCTGAGTACTTCCCGGAGGCTGAGTGTAATGATATTGATCTTAACCAAATGAGTCATGTGCCTGCTGCCTCGGAACATGGGCTCAGTTGCCATGAGCCAGCAGCGAGCTTTCCCTTGTCAAAGCTTCCCTCCTTGTTTGTGCGTCGTGAATGTGAACAAAGAGCTCAGGAGAAGGAAAGGTCATGGATAGGGGCTCTGGGATTAGGTGGGTCCAACGGTCTCGGCATGACCCTGTCATGGGGCCTCACAGTGTCCCACCTTGCCGAGCCAGCTAGGGTTGAGGGGTGACACGTGCATCCCAGATGGCCTGGAGGTAGCGTGCTCAACACCAGCACCATCTTCCGTTTTTTGGTCAACAGGAGCTCCCTGGAAGGAGGGCATTGATGTCCTCTCTCTTCCCTGGGGACCTGCACTTGGATTTCATTTGACCAAAATACCAGTTAAGTGTCAGGAACTGGACTGGGGACTGACATGCTGGATGAAGTGGAGGGCCCCCAGGGTTCCGGGGCGGTGTGACCATAGGGTCCCCCAGGGCCACCATGAGACCAGACAGGTGGTGTTGCCTCAGCCACAGGGCAGCCAGAGGAGCAGTGCTGAGGAGCCGGGTGCAGTGCTGTGGGGCCCCGTGACGGTGGCCCCAGAGTCTGGCAGCACTGGCAGGAACCATGGTGCCAGGAGAGCATGCTGAGTTTCCATGCTGTCTTTCAAACGGGCTTTTGCTTTAATGATCATTTATTTACCTTCATGCTAGGGATTGAACTCAGGCCGCACACGCTAGGCAAGTGTTCTACTACTGAGCCACACCCCCAGCCCTGAGAATTCATTTTTTTTTGTATCATTATTGATTCAAGAAAGAAAAGAAGTAATTTTTCTTAACTTAATAAAATCTGAGCAATTTTTATACTGGTTGAGCTCATTATAATCAGATCAATAAAGCCAGCACCAGTGGATTAAATATTTTAGAGCTCAATTTCCTATAATAAGCATACAGTGAAGAAATGGAATTTAATAATAATAATAAACAGACAAACAAGCAAGCTAGTCTCCAGGTTTAAGGTTGAATAACAATCAGCCAGGGGCTGCAGGAGGCCCTGCCCCAGGGGAGCTGGTGAACAGTGCTGTCCTGTGGAAGGGAGGCAGCAAATCTTAGAACGCCCTCGGGCTCTGGCATGTCTGCTGCTCACAGTCAAGGTGCTCTGCTGGCAAGTGTCCTCCAGCCTGCATTCCTGTCCCTTCAGCAAATGCAGGGGCCAGCCCAGGGCAGCATCCTCAGAGCCTCATGACAAAGCTCAACAATCATTACTCTCTCAAGGTTCCTGCTGTTAAAAGCCAGTAGCTCTTGGTTTTAGCTTTTAATTTAACCAAGGACGAATCCAGCAGGTCGGGTTTGATTTTTCAAGCTACCATGGCTCCCTTTTGTTACTTGCTCCATGGAGTGCCTCGTGGACCACTTAGCTTTCAGTCCTCATGACAGCGTGAGCAGACAGAGAAACCAGCCCAGTCCCTCCTCTGGAGGTGGTGGAGCTGGTCTGTGCCAGCCTCCTCCCACTTCAAACATCAAGCCCAAGTGGGTACTGTGGCATAGCCTGTAATCCCTGAGACTTGGGAGGCCAAGACAGGAGGATCGCAAGTTGAGGCCAGTCTCAGCAACTTAGTGAGAACTTGTCTCAGAATTAAAAGCATTTAGAAAGGACTTGGGGTGTAGCTCACCTGGGCTCCATTCCTGGTGTGGAAAAACATACAAGCACAGGCCAAGTCCTGGTAGCATCAGTCCCTGTTTCTGAATCCAAGTCTTGTTTGAGGCCTCTTTATTTAGTAGACTTTCCCCCTACTGTTTTCCATGAGGTGTCTGGAAGCTTATTAAAAAGTTGAAAAGTCTTTTAAAGGTATAGTTATTAAAAGAGGAAAAATATACACTGTAGCCTGTCTTCTGAAGGAACGAGCCATTTTTGTATTTAAAAGGCAGATTCTCAGTCTCTTTGTGGGTTGAGGAAAAATAGCATTCAGAAATGCAAGGTTTTTTTTCTTTTTGGGTCGGAGAACTTCAACCACCGTCTTTTAGCAACTCAGTTTTCCCCTTTCTTCCTCATTGTTGGCGAGGCTGTGTTGCTGCACTCTTTGAAAGAACATGTGGGTGATTCACCGCCATTTCCATATGGCTTTCTGTGGCAGTCCAGGAAGCGGGGACGCATCCTCACCTCCAGGCAGGTAGAGCTTTGCTCCTTTGGATTTGGGGATTGGCAGAGAGCTGCAGCTGAGCCTGCTTGGCAGTGGGCGCAGCTGCCTGAGGTGCTGCGGGCCCACCCCACCTCTGGCTGGTGTGTGTCTGCAGTGGCCCTTGCTCTCCTTTTCCTTGGAGAGGATGTGGGTCATTGCCACCCGTGGCCTCTCAACAGACTCGCAGCCACTTGGCTGGAGCAAGCTTCCCGAGGAGCCTGATGCGGGCACGTGGAGACTGAGGGGAAGTGACCCCCCTCTGCCCATTTCTTGTAGGTGGGAGAATTTGCCAGCAGGGCACAGTGTCGTTGGTTTCTGATTACCAGCTGCAAGTTTAAAAGGCAAGGAGAGCTTGGTTTCCAGATAAGTTTCAGGAAAGGAAAAGAACAGTAAAATTCAAGAAATGCCAGATTTCCAGTTAGATTAATCCTCAAAAAGTGATTTAAAACTTTTACCCAAGGGTCATAGTATCTGCTGACCTAATGAGGGAGGAGCTCAGCCCCAAGGCACCCAGACGTCTGCTCGGCTCTGTGGTGACTTTTTAAAGAATTCTTTCTATGTTAGAAATACATTATTATAAAGAAAGTACTAGCATAATTTAGAAGTTATCTTCCTACCCTAGAACAGTGCATTTCATCTGGTGGCTCTTTTCCTGGTCTTTACCACATGGTTCCTGCTGAGCTCTGCGATTGAGAAGAAGTGTCAAGCATCAGCCATCTTGCTGCAGGCTGCAGTTTGCAGTTGCCGTTTTAAATGTCACAGCAACATCCCATCAGTCAGAGGTTTGCCATGGCTGCTCCTTTGGGCTGGACAGCCAGGCCCTTCTCTGCTGTAACCTCCGTGACCAGAGTCGATCTTTTGTCAGCACTGGCACCAGGTGCCCATGGAGATCTCATTTGCTACCTGCATCTTGTAGTAAGATGGTTTAGGCTTGTGGAGCTTAAAGAGGTATAGATTTTCCAAATATCTCCCAACTTTTCTGTGATGACAAGCAGCTGCTGATTGTAGGCCCCTAGAGCGTATTTTAAAAATCAGTGTATTTAGTTTTCCGTCAAGGCAAGGGTACTCTGACCAAGGATGAAAGTCCTGCCTTCCACAAACATTTACCATGGAGAGAACTTCTTGAAAGCAGACACTTCTTTGGTGCTGGTGATTGAACCCATGACTTGGGCGTACTAAGCACATGCTGTACCACTGACTGTACGCCAGCCACAGAAGCCAATGTTTTCAGTTGTTTCCATTGTTGTGAGTGTGTGTGTGTGTGTGTATGTATGTATGTGTGTGTATGTGTGTGTGTGTGTGTGTGTGTGTGTGTGTTTTGGCCAAGAACAGTTTAGGAATATCATCTGTTAGAAACCTTAACATCTGTACCCTTAGCCTAGGCTTAGTGTTTCTTTAATCTGTTTTAAAATCCACCCCCCTTTTTTTGAACCCAGGGGCACTTAACCACCAAGCTACATCCCCAGTTCTTTTTAATATTTTATTTGGAGAAAGGGGCTTGCTAAGTTGCTGAGGCTGGCCTTGAACTCATGATCCTCCTGCCTCAGCCTCCCAAGCCTCTGGCATGCACCATGTTTTAAAATTCTTTAAATGAAGACGTCAGTGAATTTGAGCTAGGTTATTAAAAATAGGAGAATGCAATTCTGATACTTTATGATTCGTGGCAGGAGCTGTTATTTGATTTTAGGGAAATGGAGGCTTTACTAGTGAAACGTTTGCAGGATCCTTTGCACTGAAGGTGGAGGGAAGTGTGGGTCCCAGCACACCAAGCAGGGTAACCTTAGGAAGCACTTTCTGAATTGAATGAGCAAACACTGCATCCTGGGCCTTCCAGGGCATGATGCCAGATCTCGGCATCTCACTGGTTTCCTCCTCAGCCCCCAGCCTCTTGTACTGCAGGTGAAGAGTCCTGTGGGCCACAGGCAGAGGAGGTTTTCCCTGCTGTGCTGTGGGGGACCTCACCAAGTGTCTTGAGGGCCGGTGTTGGGCAGGTGCCATGCCTGGTATGTGACCCTGGCCCCAGGGGACATGGCAGGGGCGGGCCTCACACTCCCACCGAGAGCATGCCTTCCTGTGGGACTTGGTTCTCCATGCAGTTTCAGGTGTACCAGTGAGAATTAGTCAGTGCTCGGGGGGCGTGGAGCCCCCCAGGTCCTGGAAGGAGCACTGGCTTTGCCCGGCCTGAGTGATTGGCGTTTCTGAAGTTGCGCAGCTCACCTGTAAAGAATCATGCTGCTGGAGCTGTTTTCCACCCACGTGTATGCCTGTGTGCACACAAACACTCGCACTGTGCACACAAGTCCTGGACAGATACAAACACCACCACAACAGTCTTGAGTCCTGTAGGACCAGTGAGACCCCAATAGCCACACCTCTTGTCCATTTTGTGGCCTGGCTACTATAAGGCCACTCTCACTGCCCAGTGTGTCAGGTCCTGTGTGTGGGGAGAGCTCAGTCAGGCGTGGACAGGGCTGGTGCAGATGCAGGCAGTGTGCTGCTGCCACCATTGTGTTTCCAGGTCTCCCGTGGCCACGTGGGGCCTGTCCCTTTCTGGGGGCTCCTTACCAGGTGGTCTCTTAGCTTTAAGATATTTATTTTGTGATTGAAATATTTTCTAACCCTCTCTTCTCTTTGTGTTGCAGGAACTCAGCTATTTACTGGTCGAAGTGACTTTAGAATCACCACCTTGAAATTTCACCCAAAAGATCACAGTGTTTTTTTATGTGGAGGCTTCAGCTCTGAAATCAAAGCATGGGACATAAGGACCGGCAAGGTAACATCCTTCTTCCCAGCTGGCCTTTCCCCAGGAGATCTTACCCTGGTGACTTGCATAGCTGGGGACAGTCAGCCTCCACATGTAGGGCCCTTGAGACGGAGTAATCACTACTGAGTAGTTAATCAGTGCAGCAGAATTTTGAGATCTTCTGAGAGAACGTCTTTGATTTGTTCAACTCTCGATGCATCATAGGTGCAGTCCTATGCAGTGTATCACTAGAGTACTTGTTGAACACCTACTATCTGCAGTTGCCTCCAGATGATATAAAGTGAACCAGCTTTGGTTGCTCAAGAAATGACTACCGATGCAGATCACTGTGGTGCAGAGAAGTGCTTTGCATGTGTGCCGGCTTGCACGGGAGAAGGGGAGAGGCCAGCATGGAGAGGGCACAGGGGCTTTCAGCTGCCTGCAGGGGCCTTTCTAGATGAGGTGCTCCTCCCTACAGGGCTTAAAGGCTGGTAGGGTTTCCCCTCCTACCCTTACCTGCCACCTGCTGCCCTGCTGCCTTTACCACTTCCTGGATGGCAGCTCCTCCTCCTAGTCCTTCAGGCCTGAACATCAGAATGGTCTGTCTCTGCTCTTCCCTCCATACCCCACACCCTAACCATCAGCAGATCCTGTTGTTCCACCCTCAGACTTCTTATCTCCATGTCACTGCCGTAGCTCTGGTTTCAGCTGCCGTTGTCTCTTCTAGGACCGTTGTAGAGGTTTTCTTTTATCTGGTTTGTCTTCCCCTGAACCTTAGAGTCTTCTCAACACAGCATCCAGAGCGGTCTGCTGCAGCCTGAGTCTGACATGTCAGCCTTCTGGTCAGAATCTCCAGGTTCCTATCTCAATCACAGTCAAAGCCTATATCCGTACAGTGGCCTGCAAGGCCTGATTGATCTCCCCACACCCCTCTAATCATCTCCAATACCTTTGGCCCCCATGCCTTCCCTAGAACACACCTGTGCATTCCTGCCTCAGGGCCTTTGCACTGCTTCTTGTGCCTGGAGTGCTTTTTCTCCCAGTTTTCTATGCAGAGGTTAGCTCCTTGTGCCTTTGGAAGTTGCTTGAATACCCACTTCAATGAGAGCTCCCTGCCACTGCCCACTGGTGTTCACTAGTCCCCTCTACCACCTTATTTTTCTTAGTTTTTTTTTTTTTTTTTTGTATGACACAATTAGGTTCTGGTTCTATTTCCCTGCTAATGTAATATGGATCTCCTCAGGTTTCGTCATCACCTGGCGAACTGTGGGTTCTTCATGATCATGTATCTGCTATCTTCCACCACTCGGTTGTAAGCTCTCAGCACACAGGGCTTCCTGTTTGCTGTGGACTCCTGGCTTTGGAATGGTGAGGGAAGGAGGGTGCTTCCTGCAGGGCATGCAAGTACAGAGGGGGCACCAGATGTGGGGACCGGCGACCAGCAAGATGTGGCTGGGTGGGCTTCGGGCAGGGGGACGGCCCAGGCACAGACACTTCCCATGTCCCATGCCGTGTGTCCTGGCTGGGGTGAGCAGTGCGAGCCGTGGGAAGCCTGTGAGCAGGGTGTCCAGAGCAGGGCTGAGGAGGGTCTGTGACTGTAGCTGGGCCCCTGCCTCTGGGGCTCGGCGACTTCAGGAAGCCGTTTCCAGGACCTGAGGTGCACTGCCCTGGGCAGAGGGGACAGGCTGAAGGAATGGCTGTGTGGGTGCTGACTGTGGAAGAGGATGCAGAATTCCTCGTGCCCCCCCGTCGGGACCCTGGGACTCATCAGCCTGCTGTGCCTGCCTGCCCTGCCGTGCTGAGCAGAGGTCCTTCTGGGGAGTCTGACTGGGGCAGCCAGGTGGCCTCTCCAGGAAGGCCTTCCTCCAGCGGGCTGCCTGGGTTTCGGGAACTCAAGAGCAGAGACCCCTTCCTGTAGAGAACAGGAAGTTTAGTGCACATGCTTCAAGAGCACCCACAGGTCCACATACTCTTTAAAAAAATCCACGTTTTTCTTTTACAAAGAAACTTTTACAAAAATATTTGGAAAGAGGAAAATTACCCATAAAGAAATGGATACAGTGGAATTAAAAAAATGCTAGAATGCTTTATGCTTAGAATACAAAGGCATGATAAGTGAAAGAAAACATTTGAACACATCGTGTGAATCGGAAGCTCTCGTCATAACATTTGCAGTGGGACCGCCTGATTACCAGCCCCTCCTGACAGCCTCCCTGAAAGCTGCCCTCACTGTTTTTAGCCTTAAAGACCAAATACATAAGAGATTACTCACCACAGACACCATCTGATTCCAGAGTTTGTTAAAAATACCGGATTTTCTCCCAGGGCCCACGCCAGCTGCGGGCTCTGAGAGCAGAGGCAGATGTTGACTGGTATGGGCCTGTCTGGAGTGGGTGAGGGGATCCGTGTGTATTTGTTTTTACCCCCTTTTTACCGACATTCCTCCCCATCCAGTCACACGGAGGGGGGTGGTAGTTCCATGTGCATCAGCCCAACTCAGGAGCCACACTTTCTTGCTTGACACCTGTTGGAGGGATTCTGTGGGAGGCCCCGGCCGCCTGCCCCCTGGGCTCTGCTGGGGCTGCTCCTCCAGCCTGTGGCTCTGTCCCTGGTGCTGAACCCTCCACTCAGGAGTGCTGTTCTCACAGCAGTGGCCCTGCAGCAGGGACACAGCCTTAACTTAAATCAAGGCAACTTCCCCTTCCATGTATTGTTATAAAATGCAAACATGGCCATGTGATTAAAGGGAAGTCCAGGGAAAGAGGGGAGAGGCAGCATGCCAGCCAAAGGTAAGAGCTAGTGGCATTTTGGTGTATTTTTTTCATTAGTCTTTCCCCCTATGGTTTTACATTTTAGTTTAAAAACACCGTTTGATCTTATATTTATACACAACTTCACAATTTTCTTTTCACCTAGGTTGTAAGGGTTCTTCTTGTTATTACGAGCTCTTGTAAAAGCTTTGGTGATATTCCTTTGACTCAGTATGCCTTCCTGCCTTGCCCCGACCTCAGCCCCAACCCAATACCCGCAATACCTGCAACACCCTCTGGCAGGCACTCAGTATATTTCTGTGAAGAGAATGTAGCAGATGAATGAATACATTAACTTATTAAGCCATTTATGTTGGATATGTAGGATATTTCAAATCTCCTTTTGCATTTAAAACTAATAAATGTGAACATAGAGATCAGGGGTCAGAAAACTGAAGCCCAAAGCTAAATCCAGCTTCCTACCTGTGTTTGTAAATAATGTTTTATTGGAACACACAGTTATTCGCTTATGTACCCTTCTATACTGCTGTCACAGTTCAGAAGTGGAGCTGAGACCACATGGCCTACAGAGCCAAAAATATTTACCATCTGACTGACCCTTGGTGAGGAGAGACTTGGTTCTGACATTTGCCACCCCATTGGTTATCAGGAATGCCTGACAAAGTGGAAACCCTAGACCTTAACCTATTTGGTGTATCCTGGCAGAAACCAAATGCCCTGAGAATGGCTTTTTAGATGGTGGGAAACTGTCCTTCAATCAGAGGGTATGTCAGTCATTTCTCTTGTAATTGCCTAGCAAATTAGCAGGGTTTACTTTATTAATATATTCTACCATAAGAAACACCTTTGTGCACCTAGTTTTTTCCATGTCTGGGATATACTCCTTAGGCTTGAGTCTAAGAACTCAAATTACTGAGTCAAAGTGAGCCAGCATTTTGAGGGGTTTCTGCCGATGGGACTGAGGCTAGCAAGCCCACTGCTGGAGAGTGACACCAGAGGCCAGACAACTGCTCACTGGGATCTTAGGGTGCAGAGCCTGATAAATTATTGCAGCAAATGACTTTTAAGGTATATTCCAGTCGTGAAATTTTATGATTCCAAATGATAAGTGGTGGAATTTTGGACTTTTCCAGTCAATTCATTACAGCAAATGAGCTTTTTGGCTCCCCTTTCTCCTTTTCCGGGCTGTCTCTGCCTTGGGTTTGATGATCACGGGAGGGTGCCTGACTTCTCCTCCTCACCAGCCAGCTAGGTAAGCACACTTCCTCAGGGCTGGCCAAGGGCCTCTGGCACCACATTGTGACTCTTCTTCCTCCCAACGGAACTCTGGGTGTCCACCGTCTGACCTTCATGGTACTGTGGGGCCTCCTCTCTCTCAAAGCCCCTCTGAGTCCCTCAGGCCAGTGGCCTGAGCTGCAGGAGACAGGGTTCCTGTCCTCCTCCCACTTGCTCAGCTGGGTGATCCAAGGTGAAAGTCATCATCTACCCTGCTCAAGTGCACAGTCCCTGCTGGTGTGGCAAGGGCATGATGAGGTGGCCTCTACAGCAGGATCCTCAGCCTGCATGAGTGTGGAGAGCACCTGGGCTCACATTAGGAGGCAGCTCCGGGGTCGTGAGGAGACCTTGCGTGGCTAGCAGGCTCCAGGAGATGTAGCAGAAGGTGGCACATGGACCACACTTTGAGAAGGCAGGACTGTGCCCGGCACATCTTGGGAGCTGTACAACTGATGGAGAGGTCTGAGACATGGACCCAGCCCTCCAGGGCCCACCAGCCCTGTGGGAAATGTCCCATGGTAGTCACCTTCAACTCACTTTGAAATGACTGTGCTTTCTGTTTTGTTTTGTTTTGAGGTATGGGGATTAAATCTAGGCCCATGAGCAAGAGAGGCTAGTCTTCTACCACTGAGCTATGTTCCCAACCCTTAGATGACTTTGTATTTTGAGCCAAAAGTTAGGATTGGTAATAAAAGCAATTTCCTCCCAAGTTTGTATCATGAATCAGATTTGTCAAGAAGGCTCGTAGAGGCCTAAAAGTTGTATTGCATCTTTAGTGAATCACACTTTTTGTAAGACTAAACTGCGGAACCCCAGCCTCAGCAAATTACTTCTCAGTGAAGGAAGGTTTGAGCACGGGAAACTGGAGCAGCTGTGGAAAATCTAGGACGCACAGCTTCTGGAGCTGGAGCCTGGACTCTGCCCCCGTTCCTCTCCCTCCCTGTGCTCGGGCTGACGCGGGCAGGCAGGGCTGAGCCTTCTTTGATGTCTGCTCCAACTCTGCCCTGGAGGAGGCCGGCCTGTGCTGTCAGAGCGGCTGCTTTGACTCCTCCAGGTCCCCCATGGGTCCTCTGGAACCCAGACTCCCTCCCACTCTGGGATTCTCCGGGTAAAATCGGCTCTGATGGGCCCACTCACTTTTGCTCCTTGGTGTTGCTTTGACACGATCCTCAATATTTCATGCTTGTTCTACATCTTTTCTTTCTTTCTTTTCTGTTTTTAAAGTGTTTAAAAGGATGTCTTGACTTCCAGGTCTTGAGTTGGTTTCTTGATCTTCTGGAGCTTTGTTGCTCCAGACTCTCTCTGCAGGCGTGTCCTTGCCTGAGGTGGCAGTAGAACAGGTCGCTTGCCCTTGGCCTGTGTGGGCCACGGCCCTCCCTGTAAGCTGTAGTGTCCCAGTGGACTGTGATCTCCCTAGGGGCAGGAACTTTGCCTGGTTTGCTGCTTGATTTCCAGCACCTGGCATAGTGTGGAGCATATGGGAGGCCTTGGGGGAGGAAGGCTCAAAAGAATGACTAGGAGCCCCAGTCAAGACCAGCCTAAGAACTCCCAGGTAATTCTCCTGCCCAGCCAAAGGAGAAGCTGCTCACAGTTCAGGACTCAGCTCATCTAGGCCCCTTCCCCAGTGGCTGTTGTTCCCTGGGTGGAATAACACAAGCTGGCAAAGGTGCCGCTGGCTTGGACTGTTTGACCTAGTGCAATGGTCAGAGCCACCTGGGGGCCTTAGAAGAAACAGCTGCCTGTTCTGGCTCCTTCTGGAGTCTCCTGGGCATTGAGATCTTTGAAAACCCTCTAGGTGATTCTGATGTCTAGCCAGAGTTGGGAACTGCAGTCCTGGGGTCCACGGTTTGGGTGCCTAGGGGGAAGCCAGCGTGGGTGTCTGCCCACGAGGGTTGCGCATCCTTGCGGTTTACATTCTTCTGACAGTGGCTGAGGGGAAGACTCTGCTTTGCCTGCTTGGTTTAATGCCATCAGCTTCTGTAGGCAGGTTGCTTATTTGCCCTAATGAGGTTTTGATTACTTTCCATTTGTCTCTTTCATCCATTTTATATTAAAACGCCTTTCTGTTTGGACTCTGTACTTGCCACAATCCGAGCTTTGCTGCAAGCCAAACTTCCCATGCACGTGAGTCTGAGAGACCAGCAGAGCTGGAGAGGTGGGATGTGGTGCCCTTGCTCTCCTGGGCTCCCGTTCCCCAGCTTGCCAGCGTGCGTACTGCCGAGCACCCTGTGTGCTGGAGCTGGGTTCCTCTGGCAGACCTGGGGCAGGCCAGGTGCTGTGGTCATCTCAGGTCCTCCGCAGGGTACGCCTTAAGCACTCACCTGTCGATGGTCTGGTCAGATCTGGAACACAGGTGGCTGGATGCCTGAACCCTTGCAGGGCCTCTCATTCATAGAAGAGTGAAGTGTTGGTCTCACATGAACGTGAAGATGTGTCAGTGAGGCTGTGCCTTTGGCTCTTAGAGAAGCCTGTGTGGGCTAGCCCGGGTCCACCCTGCTCTGCCACACAGCTGTGTCTGCCATTATCAGTGGCTGGATGGGACAGCTCTGCAACTGAGGCCTGAAGACAGAGCCCTACGCCTCTGTGAGGGCAGCCTTTCTGTCCCTGAAGCCTAGGTGAGGACACACGTTCTAAAAGGTTTGGCTCTCAGCATGGGCAGGCAGCCATTGAGGGACCTGGATCTGAACCCAGATCTTCTAAATCCTCCCTTTCCCTATGGCAGGAGGAGGGTGCATTTCATTTCCTGATGTCACAGATGTTTTCTGAGTCCTTGCCAGTGACCAGGCATTGTCCCTGGCATGGGATGACAAAATCCAGCTCAGCAGTCCATGCCTAGGAGCTCACAGTCTGCAGAAGACATGCAGAGGCCACCACTGGGAACATCTGTTTTCTTTTGATGTTTGATGAATTTATCACTGGCTGCCTTCACAAATGGCCAGGGTGCCCCTGTGTGTCTCCTAGGTTGTCCCAGATCTTAGACTCAGGTGGGCAGTTATTTCCCAGAATCCTGAACCTCTGAGGCCTTCCTCTTCAGCTTCACTCTGCACCCCTCCTTGTTCTTCAGGTTGGGTCGGAAGACTCCTGTTGCCAGTGAGCTTGGTGTGTGATCATGGGAGTCCACGGCACTGGAGGGAGATGTCTAAAGACTGATTGACACTTACCCAACTGGATAACCTTTGCCTTAAGCATACAGAAGCGGATATCAGAAAACATGAAGTTGGTTCCTTGGACCTGCAATGCTTATATAAATACAGTGTTTATGTAATTCTAGTTTATGAATGCTCTGTGTTTTTGCCACTGAAATAAGTGCTGCGCTACACTCAACACTTCTGTTCTTGCAGTTTAAAAAATTTATTTTTTAAAATATTCACAGTCCTTTTACTTGCCAACTTATTTTAACCTTGTTTAACTAATAGTGTCCAAAAACTCATGGTCATGATGCCTAAGTTATTTTTTGTCTTAATATACTTTAAATACTTAGTTTTTGGTAACAGCTTTATTTTTATACCACACAATTCATTCATTTGAAGCATACAATTCAGTAGTTCTTAGTATGTTTCCAGCATAATGCAACCATCACCGGAGTAGGTTAGTACTTTTTCATCAGTTTAGAAAGAAACCCTGAAAAAAAAAAAAAACAAAAAAACCCTTCTTCATGCATGCTTGAGGTGCTAATCCACTTAATCCAAATGATCAGGTCAGATTGCTCTTCCAGTGTCTGTGGTATCCCTAGTGATGGCCCCCCTTTCATTTCTGATATTAGTGGTTTGTGTCCTCTCTTTTTTTCTTAGCCTGGCTATTATAGGCTTATTGATTTTGTTAAGCTTTATCAAAGAACCAGTCTTCGTTTTCATTGCCTTTTCTCTTTTAATTTCCTATTTTATTTCATTGATTTCCATTCTGATTTTTATTATTTCTTTTCTCTTCTTTTTCAAGTTTCCTAGAGCAGAAGCTTAGATGGTGTACTCTAGGTCTTCCTTCTTTTCTAGCAGAAATTTACAATGCTGTAAATTGCCTCTAAGCTCTAGTTTTGTTTCATCCTGCAAATTTTGGTAAGTTGTCTTTCCATTTTCATTTAATTCAAAATACTTTAATTTTTTTCTGGAGGTGCTTTTGGGCCCAGGTGTTACTTAGGAGTGTGTTGTTTAACCTCCATGTATTTGGGGATTTCTCAGCCCTCACTCTGTTCTGGAATTCTAGTTTAATTCTGCTGTGGTGCGAGAGCAGACATTCTGTGATTTCTGTGTTGTTGCTGTTGTTAGGGCTGTTTTGTGATCCAGAACGTGGTCTGTCTTGATGAATGTTCCATGCGAATTTGAGAAGAGTGTGTTCGTTCATGGTTGGGTGCTGCATCCATGGATGCCGGTCATATCCAGTTCCTTGATGGTGGGGTTGAGCTCAGTGCATCCTGAGTTCCTGTGGCCTGAATCTGTCCACCTCTGGTAGAGCACCACTGGCGTCTCTGGCTGTCATGGTAGATTCATCTGTTTTTTTCTTGTGGTTCTTATTAGTTTTGGCCTCGTGTATTTTGATGCTTTGTTGTAGTGTGCTCACACTTTATGGCTTGTTATGTATTTTTAGAGAATTGGCCCCTTTATCATTGTGTAATACTCTCTCTTTTTGTTCTTGTTGAGTTGGGGGTCTCCCTAAATTGGCTAGGCTGGACTCTAACTCTCAATCCCCCTGCTTTAGCCTCCTGAGTAGCTGGGGATTACAGACATGACCTCCACACTTGGCTTGTTTTGTTTTGTAGTCCTGGGAGTTGAACCCAGGTCCTCGCACCTGGTGGGCAGGCACTCTGCCCCTGAGCCGACTTCTTTTTCAGTAGTTGCTCCAGAGTTTACAGTGGACATCTATAATGAATCCATGTCCACTTTCAATGACGTTATCCTCAGGGGTGCTGAGGGCCTGATGCTAAGGCGGCAGTCCTGATGCCTCCCTCTATCCCTATGCCATTGCTGGCATTCATCTCACTAACACATGAGGGTGCTTAATTGAACATATTGTTGCTTTATTGTTTTGAACAAAACCATTATCTGTTGTATTATCTAAAATAAAAAAGTTGTAACTTCATCTTACACTATGCCGATCAAGTATCTGACCCTGATCGTTTCCCTCTTTCTGAAGAACCTCTTTTAACCTTTCTTGCAAGACAGGCTAGTGGGAAAAAATTCCCTCAGTTTTTATTGGAGAAAGTCTCTATTTCTTCTGAACTTTATTTTTTCAGGGTGGAGAATTCTAGCTTGGCAGGGCTCTTCCCAACATTATAGATATTGTTTCCCCCTCTTGCTTGCATGGCTTCTGCAAAGAAGCTGGATGTGATTCTCTGCTACTTTCTGGGTAAGGTGCTTTTTCTTCCACTGGTAGCTATTGGGATCTTTTTTGTATATTTTATTTTCTGTAGTTTGAACACGATGTGCCTAAGTGTCGTGTGTGTGTGTGTGTCTATGTGTCTGGCATTTGTCCTGCTTGGTGTTCTCTGAGCTTTCTGGACCTGCCATTTGACATCTGATACTAATTTTGGAGAATCTTGGCATTTAGTTGTGCATACTCTCTGTTCTTTTGCTCTCTCTTCTCCTCTTGGTGTTGCCCTTTGTGTATGTCCCTCCTTTTGTTGTTGCCTGACAGTCCTTGGATATTCTCTTCTGTTTCCACCTCTGCCCCAGTCTTTTCTCTTAACTTTTCAAATTTTTGGAGGTTTCTACTGAGATATTCTCAAGCTCAAATATTCTTTGTCCGTGTCCAGTCTGCTAATGACCCCATCAGAGGCCTTCTCATTTTTGTTTGAGGATTTTTTTAATCTCAAGCATGTCTTGTAGAATCCCCAGCTCTCTGTTCGAAGTGCCAGCTGTGGCGACTACCATCTACTTCACCAGGACCCTTAGCATGGTGACCATGTGTTTTGAATTTACAGTCTGTTCCAACACCCCATCTGGTAAGTGAAAACAAACATGTGCTTTGCTTTTAGTATGCCCTGTGCTTTTTTTCTCAGTAGCAAGACAAGACATGCCAGGTGAATGGAGATGCTGCAGATGGACGCTGGTGTGGGGTGAGGTGTCAGGAGAGGGAGGTGTCCTGGAGTCTGATGGGGGTCAATCCCATGATAAGCCTGGTCTGACTGAACTTCAGATGTGCCGCTCAGTCACCCTCCCCCTTTAGATGGGACAGGGTGACTGGAATGGCTGGATTGGGTGTTTTCTTCCCCCAGAAGGCCAGAGGAGCCGGTACTGGGTGTCCTCTCCATAGGGAGGGCTTGAGCTGTTTGGTGTTGGGCATCCCCTTCCCTGAGGTCAGTTAGGCTGTGATAAAACCCCAGCAGGCTAGTTAACTGGAGTTAACTAGTTCCTCCTGAGAACATGTTAAGAAGTGCAAAATCCTTAAGAAGAGCAATAATTTTTTAAAAAGAACCAATAATTTTTTTTAAAAAAACATAAAAAATTAAAAATAAAGAGCAGATGCTCTGTGGTATTTCAAAGTACAGGTCAGGTACCCTCAACTCAAAATGCTTGAGACCAAGAGTGCTTTGGATTTCTGATATTTTCAGATTTTGGAACATTTGTACCTACATAATGAGATATATCTTGGGAAGGGGACAGAGTTCATTCATGTTTCACTGTGCCTTATGCCCACAGCCTGACAATGACTTCACATGCTGTGTTGAGTGTACCTGTGTTTTGACTGTGACCCAACTCCTGAGGTCAGATTCCACTCGTGGCATCTTGTCAACATTTGTAAAGTTTTGGATTTTGGAGCATTTCGGATTTCAGAGTTTTGGACTAGAGATGCCCAATACAGTAGTTCCTTTTCTCCTCCTGCCAGGAGCACAGGGGGGATTGTTCTCCAGTCTTCACTGTAAGAATCTGGGAGAGCTCTTGGCATAAAACTCATGGAATATTTTGGGGCCTCTGGTGACGGGTCCCCAGAGTTATGTTCCAGACTTGCCCACACTGAGCCTCCAGCAGTTTTGTCCATGGCACGGTGCCCCTGGAGAGGGTTGACGTGGGTCTCTATTCCTGTAGGTGTGTGTCGCGCATGCCCTAGTCTGTGTCCCTGGTGCTATCCCTGTGGGTGTCTGCTCCTGGGGTTGTGGCTCTCTGTATTTGCTCATCTGGGTCCCATTTCTGGGGGCAGAGGTTTGCCTGTTACCTAACTTGTTTTGTGGGTCTTAAGAAGAATTTTTAGTTTGTTCAGCTTTTCACTTGCTGTTAGGACAGAAATGCTTATTATGAGCTCCTTGCCTGCCGACTGCTAGCCAGGGGGTCCTTCCTTTTTATGGCCAAATAACCTTTCATTGATTGGGTATGCCATGTTGCATCCATCCATTCGCCACTTGTTAGATACTTGCATTGTGTCCATTTTGGGGGCATGTTGTGACCATGCTGTCATGAATGTTCATTTGTCATTTTTGTTTGAACAAATTTTTGTTTTCCCTTCTCTTGGGTTCAACCAAGGATTGAAATTGCTGAGTCGTGTGGTGGCTTGCTGTGTAACCTGCTGAGAAACCGTCCCTGTTTTCCACCGTGGCTGTGCCATCTTACCTTCCCACCAGCAGGGTGTTTTCACAGCCTCACCGGAACTTATTACGACTCATCTTCTTGGTTATCCCTGAACCAGTGGTGTGCAGTGCTGTCTCTGGTCTTGTTGTGGTCCGATGCAGGGCTCTTTAGATTGTATAGTTCCTCGTAAGTGAGCTTTGATAGTTTGGTATGCCTCGAAGAATTGGTTCTAAGTTGTGAAATGTATGTTCAAGATCTTGTTCACAATACTTCTTGTTATCCTTTTGGTATCTTTAGTCTGTAGTGCTAGCTCCTCTTTCATCCTTATAATCAATAATTGTATTTGTGTCTTTTTTCCTACCTTAGTCATTGTGGCTAGAAATTTATCAGTTATTGGTCATTTATTGATTTTCTCCATTGTTCTTCTGTCTTCAGCCTCATTCATTTCTGCTCTTTTACTTTCTTCCTTCTGCTTGTGTTGGGTTTAACTTGATCTTTTTCTAATTTCTTAAGTAGGCAAGTTAGGTCATTATTGGAGGTCTTTTCTCTTCTTCCTCCTCCTCCTCCTCCTTCTCCTTCTTTCTCCCTTCTTTCTTCCTCTTCTTTTTTTTTTTAAAGATGAAGTCCCATTGTATCACTCAGGCTGGGCTTGAACTCATGATCCTCCTGCCTCAGCCTCCTGAGTTGCTAGAATTATAGATGCATACCACCATTTCTGGCTGTGAGATTTTCTTTTTAAATACAAGCATTTTAATGCTACACATTTTCCTTTAAGCACTGCTTTATCTGTATCCCCCAAATCTTGATGTACTGCATTTTAATTTTAATTCAATAAATTATTTTTCTAATTTTATTTTGGTTTCCTCTTTGATGTATAGGTTTAGAAGTATTTTCCTTAATTTCTGAATATTTTCTGTTATGATCAGAAGTATAATTTATGTGGTTTCTATTCTTTTCAGTTTGTCAAGGTTAGTTTCATTGCCCAGAATTCTGGTGACAGCAGTTTTGTTAACTGTTCCCTGTGCTCCTTGAAGGAAGCTGTGTCTTGCGTGGTTGGCTGGAATGGTCCATAGTGGCAGCAGGGCCATGATGGTTGGTGGTTTTTCTGTGTCCCTGTTGATTTTTCATACTTGTTCTTTCAGTGATCGAGGGGAGTGTTGTCTCCAACTAAAATTGTGGATTTGTATATTTTTCCTTTAAGTTCTATCATTTTTTCTTTCTTTCTTTTTTTTGCTTCATATACTCAGAAGCTGACACCATGGTTCCACTGAGGTCTTACTCTTAGCCCACAGCTGTTTGAGAAAATAAGAAAAAAGAAGGTAAAAAAGGAAAGAAAGGAAGGAAAAAGAAGGAAAAGAAAGTAGGCTGTCACCTCTGTCTTGGTCACTTCTTGTTTTCAGTTATCTCTCAGGCTAGCTGACATGCTCTCTTTAGAGTCCTCAGGGAGCTGCTTTATGTGCTTTATCCACTTCAGTTGGAATCAGTGGAGAGGCAGGCTATGGTGGACTTATCCAGCTTGACCCCAGTTCTATTCTGAACACAGTTTTCTCTTTGCCTTGAATTCCCATCTTCTCTGGCCAGATGCTACCCAAGTTATAGGTCTCTACTGATGCTCCATTCAGGAACTTTCCTGATCCCGACAGGGCGGATGCTGGTCCACAGCCTGACTCCCCTGGGACTTCAGCTGCCTGGAGACTTGCTGTCCCCCACTGGGATATAAGACCAGGGGTCTTTTCCAGCCTGGTGTCCCCAGACCTTGTGTGCCGCCACATGGTGGGTGGCTCATTCACTGGTCTTGAGTAAATGATTGTAGTCCAACTTCCATAATCCCTCACTGTAATTTGCCAAAGATTTTATGACTTAGGAGAGTTTCAGCAGTTGAGATTCGTGCCCCATGAGTAGACCCTGGTTGTTGGCTGGTGGTAACGACTTGGTCAGATCCCATGGGTGTTCCTTGCACCTGCCGCCTTCCTTTCCCCACTCCTGAGGAAACCTGTGTGGTTTTCTTAGCAGGTCTGGCATGAAGTCTGAGAAGGAAGATGGGGTGTGCTGATAAGAAATCAAGTCCCACGTCTGCAGAGAGGAAGTGAGTGGTAGCCCTCTCTCCTTACCCTCCGGGGGCTGCTGCATCAAGCACATGCCTTTCTTTTTATTTATAGCTTTGACTTAATTTTTTTTTTTTTTTTTTAAATAAAAAGTTCTGGTCATCTGCTTCTCCTCACTGTTTATTCATTGAACGTTTTCCAGGTGAAGGATGTCTCCCTAGTGTGCAGGACTCAGAGGCTATGGGAAATGGCTCTTGCTGGCTGTGGTACCACTGTCAGCCCGTTGCTGGCTCAAGCCGGGAACCTCTATGGCAGCTTTAGGATACCCACCCTGCTGCCAGCCCCCGTTCTTTCCACTTCTAGGGCCAACACATGAGGTCCCCTGCACGCAGCCACCTGGCTGAGGGGTGAGTGGGGACTGGACACCACTCTGTACTCCACTCGCTGAGTCACACCCTGGTATGGGCGCTCACCACCTGAAGGCTTTTTCCTAACAAGAACCTGGTGCCCCACGGCCAGCAGCAGCCCCGTCTCTTTCCTTTCCAAGTCTGTTACTTGGTGTGAGAGCAGCTGTGAACTGATGAGAGACCTCTGGTGGGGTCCCCCTGTGACTTGGGGTGCAAGCAGCATATGGGAGAGGTGCAGCTGGGGACCTGGCTGCCACCCACAGCCTCAGGATGGAAGTAGGGGAGAGCTCTACAATGCTCACTCTGGCCACGAGAGGCGATGTGCTCCTTGCTGGCCACTTGGAATGGAGTGCTATGAAGAGGACGATAGTCCCCTAATCTGCATCCCAGCCATCGCTGCCCTTGACAGTTGGTATCCTTCATTCCAGTGTTTTATGCATATACATTTACATTTTTATGTGATTTTCTTCCAGCTTAATATTATATCATTAGCATTTCCCATATTGTTAAAACGTTTTTGGATGCTATAATTTTTAATAATTACCCAATATGCCACAATGTATTTAACCAGTCCTTTATTGTTGGGTATTTATAATATTTTTAGTGTTTTTTTTATTAAACATTAAGGCAAACATCCAATTTCCTGGATGAGGAATTGATCAAAGGGTATGCATGATTTTTAGGTTCTGGTTACCACTGCCCACTTCCTTCTAGAAGAAGAATGGAGTTCCTTTGCTTGTTTCTAGTGTAGGCGAGGCTTACGCATGCCCTTCTCCGTCCTGGGGAAGGAGCGAGTGCAGAGAGATGGCTATGTGGGCAGTTGAGGGAGCCTGGGGTCAGAGCCCCAGGGAGGCAGTCAGGGCCGGGAGGCCATCTTCCTTCCAGAGCTGCTGTCCTGGGATGTGGAGGAGGTCCCGGGAATCCTCATCTTCCGGCACACCCTCTCTCAGTACTCGCTGACAGCCCACCAAGTGCTCAAGCATTCAGACAGGCATCCCTGTTTAGTGCAGGCCTGATGAGCACAGAATTCAGGATTTGGACTCAGGTAGGGTTTAGGAATTGGAAATGGACAGTGGGGAGGCAGAAGTGTCCCCAAGATGAGTGGAGAGGGCCCCAAGCTCTCAGAAGGGCACAAGCATTGAGAAGTATGTCCTGTGGCTAGCCTGGTCCCACCGTCCTCCCAAGGGTCGCTGGGACCTGGCCCTGCTGTCTTGGTGGGTCACAGCTATACACACATGCATGCTTCTCTTACCACCAGGTCTCTGCTAGTCCACTGTGTGCCTTGGGTGGGTGGAGCTAGCTTGCTCACTCTCCCCTTTGCCCCGGGGTAGTTCTGTGGGTTAGGGATAGGCCTGTGTGGGGCCAGGGAGAGACTCTTCTCCCATTCAGTGGCTGGGAGGCAGGCAAGCCCATCTTTTCTCCTCCTCCTCCCAGGGGATTGACAGGTGCCCTGGCTTCGGAGGACAGAAAAGCAGGACCAGGGTAACAGTCAGTTGAAGCTGAGCTGGGTACAGGGTATACCTGTGGCCCAGACCAGGTGCACCATGAAGTGGACTCCTTGGTCCCTGTTGACCCTATGCCTCATTAGAGAGACAGAGTCCTCCCCTCATGGCCCTCGAGAGTGGCTGGGCTAGGTAGGGGCTGGGACTTGGGGGCCCCACAGTTTTGAGGCTGGCTCAGTCATGCAGGCCTACACCCTCCTTTTCTCCTGCCCAGAGTAGCGTGGAGCTCCTGTGCATTTTCCTACATTGCTGTTTGAGGGTTGGGGTGCTAGGACAAGGGGCTGGCATGTATGTGTGCACAGGGTCTGGGCTCTCCAGGGCTGGTCTGCTGAGGGGACTGCTTTGTTAGAACCCAATTTTAATTCATGGCACCATTGTAAAGTGAGGAAAACCAATTTTTCACTTGAGAGGATCAGCAACATAGATACATGTGTAATTGTCTATTTCTGCTTTTCTCCCTTTCCCTTGTGTTCTGTATCCAGAATTTAACATCGCAGTCTCTGATGTGTCAATTTCTCTGTGGTATATTCACATTTGATTCAGATTTAGCAAGCACCAATTGAGCAGCTACTCTGCTTCATGCTAGGCAGCCTGGTGAGGAGAACAGCATGGAGGGATCAGGTGCAAATGTCAGGTTGCAGTTTTAATGCTACAGTGGCAATGCCTCCAGCTGGCTGTGTGATCCTGGGCAGGGCACTTCACCTCTCTGAATCTTAGCGTCCTCAGCAGACATGGTAATCTCCACTTCCCAAAGTGGTCACATATAAAGCACCTAGCAGGGTGCACAGCACATAGTAAGTGTTCACTAAATGCTACTTGCTGTCTCAATTTTTTTTTTTTTTTTTTTTTTTTAATAATGAGCACACCAGGGTCACAGTGAGTGGCTATCATGAGCTGTCTTCAGTTTTCCTAAAAGCTGAGTGGATATGTACTCTCCCCAGCCTGGCATCTACCTGATCAAAATGTTAATTAAGTGTCTGTGCTGTCAGCTGAAGCTGTTCTGACCCTGTGTGATGACATAGGTTATCATAACACAGGCTGATCAGAAGCTCAGATGTACAGTCTCCCGTATCTTTGATTAATTTTTAAGAGAGAACTGAATTAATTATTGCTGAGTAAGTGTGGGTGCTCAAAATTCAGGGGAAGATCCTGAAGTGGGAACTTAGATGTCACCGTGGGAACCCCAGCCCAGGACGCCCTAGGAACTGTCCAGGGTTCTGTAATCTGCACGTGGAAAACTAGCCAGTGAATACCTTCAAAGGCAGGACCCACCAAGGGTGGTGGTGGGATGGGCTGGGGATTTCCCGGACTCTTCTGGACAGTGAGATGACATTGGCTGCTTCTCTTGGCATACCTTCCTATGTACCTCCCAGGCCCTGTGACTGGCCCACCAGGACAGCTCCTAGGCTGTGTTGTGGGGGCTCACACCTGGGAAGTCTGTTCTTGGGGGATACATTCTGCTTCTGCTTGTCCCAGAGTGCTGCTTCAGGCATGACCCCAGATAGTTCCCAGGAGGTACAGGAAGATACCCTTCACCACCCCAGCCATGCCCTCCTGCACTGCTCTTGGCTGGACATCCTGCTCCTCTGAGCTATCTGAGGGGCAGTTTTCACAGTCTCTCCCCTGGTGGCCCTTGTGAGCCCCTCGAGTTTGGTGTCGGTGTTCTGGTCCTTGGTGTATACCTGTCAGGGAGGGGCTGGTCTCTGTGACTTGGCCTGTGTGGAGCAGAGCCCTGCCTTAAGCTGGAAAGGTCCTCTGAGGCCTCATGCCGTGAGCAGACTGAGCTCCTGGCCTGCTGGGTGGTCATGTGGCCTGAAGGTGGAGGAAAGTGACTCTTCTTCCTGCCTGGACTCAGTGTGGATCGGGTACAGGCGACCACAGCTACTCTACTCTGGAGGTGGGGAAAGGCTCCAGAGGAGCAGCTGATGGTTCTGCTTGGTGCAGTGGAGGCTTGACTGGCACAGGGTTTTGCAGGATGCACAGGAGTCTGTGGACAGAGGACATGCAGGTGTAGGTGTGTGTGTGTGCTTGGCGTGGGTGCACACACTCAGGAGGGTTAGGAAGTTCATGAACAGTCCACCAGCTAGGTGGTCCTAGCTGGTTAATACATGGCTTCTTCCCAGGCCATTTATAGGTTGTGACCCAGGGCTGAATGCCCCAAAGAGGCTTTGGCCACAGAAACCTCCCCAGGCTGCTCCCAGTGTTGCTTTAAAGCTGGTCCTGGGGTGCCTGAGCTGCCCATCAGTTACACCTGACTGAGAGGAAGGGTGTCCCCCAGCATATGGTTATTAAAGCACACCATCTTTAAGCCTCATTAAGGAGTGTTAAATGCTAATGAATTTAGAGAGGGGTGTCTTGGGGCCTCTGTTTCCTTGGAAACATTTGAGAGCAGGTGCTTTATAACGAGCTGTACCTATTTTAAAAGTGAGCCGCGAGGGCCGCTTTGATAGCTGGGTCTCGGATGCTGACGGGCAAGTGTGAACAAAGCCGCGGCGCCTGCGGAGCGCTCCGTGCTCTCTGAAATATCATTTCTCCGGTGGTTTCTATAGAAACCAGCGGCACCTAGGTAAGAGACCGCCGAGCTCCCGGGTTTCACTTACGCAAGGCGACGTGGGCCCCAGCCCCTGAAGACGGCTGGACCGGCCCGGACCGTGGGCCGGACGCAGGGGCTGCAGCTGCCGGGCGCCCGCTGCTGGGTCTCAGCTGGTCCCCGCTCCGCCTGTTATTTCAGGCCCAGCTAATAAGAAGAAGAATTAACATTTGTGGAGCTAATTCCTCCCCACAGAGCACTTGAAAGAAACTTTTTATTATTGAAACATTTAAATATGTACCAGAGTAGAGAGACTGACTGTTCATGAACTTCCACGCAGCCGGCACTGGTTCAGCAGCCACCTGGACGCTGGCCTTTCCCCTGCATCCGCCGCCCCCACTGGATTCTTTGGAAGCAGATTCCAGAAATCCATCATTTCATGGTAAACCCTTTTGTTTCTTTGAAAGTTAAGGATTTAGAACTTATTATAATGCCATTATCCCTTCTAACAATTGAGCACTAATTCCTTAATACTATCAAATATCCAATTCTGTGTTCAGATTTCCCTGGTTGCCTCTTGATTTTCTTTATACAGTCTCCTTGTTCAACTCAGGATCCAAACAGTTGGTCGATAAGTCTCCTAAGTCTTGTTTAATCTATGGGCTTCTGGCCTACTTTGTTTTCCTTGTAACTTATTTATTGGGTAATAAACCAGTTGCTTCTGCTCCATTTTCCTGATTGTACCCCTGTGGTGTCATTTAACACATTCTTCTGTTCCCTGTATGTGTGGGAACTGCTTCATCCAGCAACTGCTGACACTGCGGCTGCCTGACCGGCACCTGGGGAGCTTGTAGCTCTGGGGGTCAGATGGGTGCTCATCCCTATTGTTGTTTGTGAGTGGTCCCCCCATCTAGGGATTCACTTCCCAGTGTCCCAGAAATAAACAACACATGAGTTCTAAGTTGCCAGTCATTCTGAGTGACTTGGTGAAGTCTTGGGCATCTCACTGTGCAGCATGTCCACACTGCTTGATGCCTGCCCCGTTGGCCTCTTCACAACTGACTTGGGTATCTTTTGCCTGTTTGATTTTATCCTTGTTGGATTCTGAGAGTCTTTACACATTTTGGAATTATTTTCTTATGTTCCCTAGCATTTTGTATTCTAAGAAATCTTTGCATATCTAAAGCCGTGAAGATTTTCTCCTGTATTTTCCTCTAGAGCTTTCGTGGTTTTTGCTTATGCGTTCAGATCTGTGGTTCATTTTCATTTGATTCTTGTGTGTGGTATAAGGTGAGACCGATGGTCATTTATTTATGTTGCCATGTAGACTACTAAGATGTTTTAAGCACCATTTGTTGAAAGACTTTCCATTCCCCATTAGATGGTTTTTGGAGCTTTGGTGGAAAACAAAATTTGTGCATCTCCTTCTGGTCTCTCAGTTTCGTTCTGTTGACCAACATGTTTGGCATTTTATCAGTACTGTCCTCTCTAGGTAACCTTAGCTTTATAATTCTTGAAATTGGGAAGTGTAAGCCCCCTGATTTTGTTTTTCTTTTTCAAGATTCTTCCAGTAATTCCAGGTTTTCTACTTCCCTACTTAGACTTTACAGTCAACTTATCTTCTACAAAAAAAAAAAAAAAAAAAAGACTGCTGGTGTTTAGATTAGGACTGTGTCCAGTCTGCAGGTCATTCTGGGAACAGTGGGCATCTCAACAGTGTTGGGTCTCATGATCCATGAGCACAGTACATCTCCATGTTTTTGGATCTTTAGTTTCTCTCAGTAATGTTTTGTAGTTTCCAGTGTTCAGATACTACATGTATTATATTAAATTTATTCCTACATATTTCATGTTTTTGGGTATTTAATGTGAGGAATTTTATTTTTTATTTAATTTTTCACTTTTTTGTTTAGTATGTAGAAATAATACTGTTTCTTACTTTGTGTATCATGTGACCAAATTCTCTTCTTAGTCACCATAGATTTTTTTCATATACTATTTAGGAATTTCCATTTTTATGATCATGTGTCTATGACTAATACAGTTTTACAGTTTTCTTTTCAATGTATATGCAGCTACTTCATTTTCTTGCTGTGTCACAATGACTAGACCCTTCAGTACAGTACTAAATAGAATTGTTTTGTTTCTCATCTAATGGGACTTTTACCATTAATTATGTTTAAAGATGTCCTAAGTTAGGTTAAGAAAATTATCTTATATTCTTAGTTTTCAGAACATTTTAATGATATATTGATGTTTAATTTTGTGAAATGATTTACTGCATCTACATTTTTCCTGTTTTCTGTTAACATGTTGAATTACAATGATTTTTAAAAATGTTAAACTATGCATTTCCTTTAAAAAGACTTAATTCAAGTCACTAATAATCTGGTAAAAGAGTTTTATATCTATGGAGATTATAGCTTATATTTTACTCCTTGTGTTCTTTGGTTTTGATGTAAGATAAATACTGACTTCAAAAAAGTGAATTGAGGGGCTAGGATTATGGCTCAGTGGTAGAGCACTTGCCTAGCATGTGTGAGGCATTGGGTTTGATTCTCAGCACCACATACTAATAAATAAAGGTTCATTAACAACTAATAAAATATTTTTAAAAAGTGAATTGAGAATGTTCTGTATTTGTATTTTCTGAATATTTGTGTGGGATTGGTGTTATTTTTTCCTTAAATGCTAGATAGAACGCACCAGTGAAGACATCTGGATCCAAAGTTTTCTTTATAGGAAGGAGTTTCATCACACACACACACACACACACACACCCAGTATATATAGGGCTATTATGTTTTTCTTCATTTGTTTTTGTATCTTTTTTTCTTTCAAGGAATTTTTCCATTTCATCTAAATTGTCAAATTTATTGCCCTAAAATTGTTCTAAGCGTTCATTGAAAAAAAAAAAATCTTTTTAGTGGCTATAGGGGCTTTATTCCTTCCTGTCTGTCTGAATACCACACCAATGCCATAATTCTCTAGTCTGAAGAACTTCCTTTAGCTTTTCTTGTGGTATAAGTTTGATGGTAGTGAATCCTTCAGTTTTTGTTTATCAAGAAGATATTCATTTTGCCTTCATTTTTGCCATATTCTACTCTTTATTTTTATATTTTTATGGAAGTACAATTAATATTACAGAAAACACATATTTGAAGTATAATGTTTGACAAATTTATCTTACCACATAACATAAGTAATACAAGTACTATATCGATCACCCTGTTTTTATTACTCCTGTTTTACTTCTAGAAATTGCAAGGTTTTGTGCTTTATATTAAAGTCTGTGATTCACTTAGTAATAATTTTTGTAATGGTGTAAGATATAGATGGAGAAGCTTCATGTTTTTGACTATAGGTGTTCAATATTCCTGAGACATTTATTGAAAATAATATCCATGGAAAATCAATTGACTAAATATGTGTAGGCCTATTTTTGTCCTCTCTTATGTTCCATTGATTTCTTTGGCTACCTTTATACCAATATTTTCATTATGGTATTCTTATAATGAGTTTTCAAATCAGCTGTGTAAGTGTTCTAATTTTGTTCTTTTTCAAAGCTATTTTGACTACTTTAGGTTTGTTTTTTGTTTGTTTTTACATTTCACTTTCACAATCACTTTGAAAATTTCTAAAACAACTAGAGTTGAACTCATAACAGTTTTAAATCTTCCCAATCCATGAGCATAGTATATTTCTCCATTTATTTAAATCTTACATTTCTGTCACTGATGCTTTTTTGTTTTGATAACACAGGTCTTTTAGAATTTTCATCAGATTTATCCATATGTATTTAAGCTTTTGGTGCTATTGTAAGTGATAATTTTAAATTCCAATTTAAAAATGTTTGTTAGTAAAGAAAAAACAATGGGCATTTGATATTCACTTGAATTTTGCAACTGTGCTTAACTCATTAGTTCCGGTTGCTTCTCTATAGATTCTGTTTGATTATCTTGGCTAGATGATCTTGTCATCTGTGACGAAAGGCAGTTTTAATTCATCTTTTCCAATGTGAATGGTATTTATTTATTTATTTATCTCTATATATTTTCTTCCTTCCTATTTTCCTTATTGCACTGGCTCAAACCTCTAAAACAGTGTGGTCTAGAAGTGTTAAAAATGATTTTGCCTTTTATTTTGCGGTACTGGGGATTGAACTCAGGGTCTTGTGCTTGCAAGGCAAGCACTCTACCAGCTGAGCTATCTCCCCAGCCCCTTATTTTTGATTTTAGAGGGCAAGTATCCATTCTTTTTCACAATCACCTATGATGTTAATTATACTTGTTTTGTAGATGTTCATGTGAATTTGAGAATACTCCCTTTCATTACTAATTTGCTGTGAGTTTTTTCCCCATGAATGATTATTAGATTATGTCAAATGCCTTTTTAAATCTCTTTTGAAGTATCATATGGCTTTTCTTTCTTATTCTGTTAATATGGTGAATTTCCTGGGGTGAACTCTGTTGATCATGGGATCCTCCCCTACCTTTTTTGGATCTGGTCTAATTATGTTGCCCAGGCTGACCTCACTTAGACCCTCCTTCTGCCTCCACCTCCTGAGTTGTGGTAACCCCTTTTCATAATTTGGAATTCTGTCATCTACAGTTGTATTTGAATGTTTGCATCCATGTTCATGAGGATTACTGATCTGAATTTTTTCTTGTAATATCTTCATATGGGTTTGGTATCAGAATAATTCTGGCTTCATAGAATGAATTGGAAAATGTTTCTTTCTTTATCAGTTTTCTGGAAGGGTTTGTGTAAAATTGGCATTATTTCTTCCGCGGATATTTGCTTGCTAGGATTGACTGGATCATCTTGGCCTGAAATTTTCTTTTTGGGAAGGTTTGAAACTTTAAATAAAATTTGTTTAGCATATAGGACTATTCCATTTTCTGTTTATTTTTGATTGACTTCTGGTGTTTGTCTTTTAAGTATTTCTCCATTTTTAGCATAACGTTTAGTATGATATTATCTTTTGTCTGTGTAATCTGTGGGCTGTCACTTCATTCCACTCACTTCTGATGTTGGTGACTTGTGTCTCTTCTGTTTTCCCCATCAGTCCAGCTAAAGGATTACAAATTTTATCAGTACTTTCAAAGTATCAGATTTTGGTTTCATTAGTTTTTCTCTATTTCTTTTCTTTTTAAAAAAGGCACTGATTTTCCTGTCTTAATTATTTCCTTTCTTCTTAAATGTGGAGTTTGGTTTTATTTTCTTTTTCTTGTTTAAGTGAAAGTTGAGCTCATTGTTTTGAGTTCAACTGTATTCTTTCACTATTTAATTGGAGCTATTAACTTTTTTCTATGTATTGTACAACTGTTGATATAATGTTTCCACTTTCTTTCATTTCAAAATACTTTCTATTTTGAAATAGAAATATTTCAAAGTATTTCCTTTTTCATTTATTCTTGATTTGTAGATTAAAGTGTGCTATTTTGATTCCAAACATTTGAGAATTTTCCAAATATCTTTGTTATTCATTTCTAATTTAATTCTGTTGTGGTCACAGAACATATACATATGTTTGAGTCTTTTAAAATTATTGGTACTTTTTCAGTGTTCTTGATAAATGTTCTGTGTGCATTGTGTGTTCTGCTGTTGGGTGCAGTGGTCTGTGAATAATCCTATCAAGTTCGTTGATAATGATATTCAAATCTTTCCATACCCTTTCTCCTTCTGATTTGTATACACTAACAGTACTGTACCTGTTGTCCTGTGTATTACAAGTTTTCCCCTCTGACTAGGGAGAAATGAATAATTCCTAGCCTATGTAACGCCTTGTGCTAGGCAAGTGCTCTACCACTGAGCCATAACCCTGGCCCAGAGAGAAATATTTTTTTTTTATTATTTATCACTATCCCATCTAAAGTATTTTGTTATAGCAGCAGAAGCTAAGATGAGCTAGTTGAAATTTCTGACTATAAAGAGCGGACCTATTTCCTTTTCCAGTTTATTGGTTTTCCTGGATTTATTTCAAAGGTCTTTTATTAGCTGCATAAACATTTAGGATTGTTAACCGTGTCCATAACAATTGAATTGACTCTTTTTTTCCCAATTTTTAACAAAACTTTAATAACAGTTTTATTGAGAAATGATTTCCATACAATTTGCGCATTGAAGCACAGTGCATGTGTTCAGTATATTCACAGTCGTGCAAACATCATCACTGCCCAATCCCAAAACACTTCCATTAACCCTAAAACAACTCGGAGCCCACTAACAGTCATGCCCCATACCTCCTCCTACAGTCCTGGGCTCGGCCCGTTCTTACTGATGCATGCAGGTGAACCTGTGGTCCAGGCGGTCCTCCGGAGGGGCGCGGCGCTCCTGCCATCTTTGCTGCAGCAGGCATAATTCTTCACTCCTTTCCATGGGTGAACACATTCCATTTTGTTCCTCCATTAGTCAGTCAGTAAACATCTGTTTCTACATTTGGACTGTTGTGAATTAACTCTTTTATCATTGTGAAAAGACTGTCGTTATCCCTTGTAATAGTCTTTACTCTGAAATCTATTTTGCCTATTATTAACATAAGCATTCCTTGATTGTTATTTGCATGGGTTCCTTTTAACTTTTAATCTACTTGAGTCTTTATATTTAAAGTGGGTTTATTTTAGGCAGCATGCAGCTAGGTCTTGCTTCCTAATTTTGATCATGTCTAACAGTCTCCTTTGAACAAAGGTGTTTATCCTACTTTAATGTGATTATTGATGTGGTTGACTTTAAACCTTAAATTGTTGTGTTCACTAATCTGTTCAGTCTATTATTTTACCTTTCCTTCTCCTAGATTAACTTAGTATTTTAGTGATTTCGTCTTTTTTTTTTTTTTTTTTTAACTTTACTCTCTGTGACTTCGTGTTGTTGTGGCTGTTTTTAGTGGGTGTTTACCTTCAAGTCACATTCTGTCTCCTCTTCCATAAGACTCTTTAAACAGTGCACAGATTGCAGTTTCTCCCCTTGGGGCCTGCATGTGGTGGTTGGTGTGCTTTTTACTTTTTACATGTGCTATAGTACATTATTATTTGTGCCAGAAATAGCTCATCACTTCAAAATATTTTGATAAAGTATTATTTATTTCCTTACTATTCTCATTGCTTTTCAGTCTGATCTGCTGTGGTTTTCTTTGTGCCTTAAGGACCTCTTCTATCATTCCATGTGTTTTTGTCCTTTTCTTAAAAATTAGCTTTATTTATCTGAAAAATAAACAAACTTTTTTTGGGGGGGGGTCTGAGACATATTTACAGTGGGTAAAGGAGGTAGGTCAAGAATTTCCCCCCAATACTTTAAACATGTTGCTTTACTGTCTCTAGCTTTCCTGGTTTCTGATGGGAAATCAGCTGTCATTCTTGTGTTTGTTTCTCTGAATTTATCTTTTTCTTTGTTTCCTTTTAAGTTTTTTTTTTGGTTATTAGTTTCGAGTGATCTAAGTGACGTGCCTTGGTATAGTTTTCTCTATGTTGTAGGCTTATTATGGATTCCTTTTATATCTGTATTTATGGTTTTTATCATGTTTGGCATTTTCTTGATTGGCATTTCTTTTTGTGTCCTCCAGCTCCACCTACCCCCTTTCCAGTCACATTTCTCGTTAGGAGTTTTGGATTTGTTCCACAGCACCCTGGTTGGTGTTCATCCCTGAGTCTTCAGGAGTACCAGTTACTCCTCACATGGCAGCTAATCTGCTCTAATTAGCAGACATTGCTTCATTTCATTTCTGTGTGTTTGATTTGGGTCTTTCCCAAATATCTACCCGTGACCAGCTTTAACATCCTGCTTTCCTCTGTCTTCTTGGCCCCACTGTAGGTCATCTAAATGGTTCTGTTGTTATTTTCTATTCATTCTGTCACCTGATCACCCCTGCGTCTCTACTGATGGATTTCCTTCACCACAGGTGGCACTTCCCTGCTTCTTTCTAGGTCTGCTCTTTCTTTCTTTCTTTTTTTTTTTAAATCATTTTTATTGTAAACAAAGGACTTAAAATCAGCATACTACAGAGATGCAGCCACATCAATGTTCATAGCTGCTCAATTCACAATAGCCAGATTGTGGAACCAACCTAGATGTCCTTCAATTGATGAATGGATAGAAACTGTGGTATATATATATATATATGTGTGTGTGTGTGTGTGTGTGTGTGTGTATACACACACACACAATGGAATATTACTCAGCCATAAAGAATAATAAAATTATGACATTTGCAGGCAAATGGATGAAATAGGAGAATATCATGCTAAGTGAGATAAGCCAATCTCAAAAAACCAAAGGATGGATGATTTCACTGATAAGCAGGTCTGCTCATTCTTGATTGGATGTCTGACATGGTTAATTTTACCTGTTGGGTGCTCAAGATTTGGCTCTTCCTTTACACGTTCTTGAGATTTTATTCTTGGATCCAGTTGTATGTTGTATTGCTTGGAAACAATTTGCTCTTTTTGAGAATTTTAAGCTTTCTTTGGTGGAATCCAAACAGCCATTATGCTAGAGGGAATTTGGCCTCATGTCTGACGGCGATGTACCAGTGTCCTGTGCATTACGAGAGTTTCGCCCTCTGACAAGGGGAACATGGACAATTCCGAGCTCTGAGTAACACCGTGAAGTTGTTTTGTATTCCTTCCCGGCTTCTTCCCTGAGCTTGTGTAGTTTCCTCATATGAACAATTCACCGGCCACTATTGATGTTATATGTTCCAGGGAAAAGAGTGTGAATATCTACTTTCGGTTCCATCAGGTTTCGATCGTGTGTTTTGAAAGTCTGTTGTTAGGTGTATACATATTTGGGATTGTTTCGTCTTCTAGTTAAGTTGACATTTTTATCTTTTCATGATAACTTGTACTCCTGGCAGTGTGACCTGCTCTGAAGTCTACTTTGACTGATTTTACTATCAACCTCTCTAGCTTTTACTTGCTTGAGGTATTTTTTGGTCCTTTTACCTCTGATTTATTTCACTATACTTAAACAGATTCTCACTTTGTTGCCCAGGCTGGCTTCAGATTTCTGGGCTCAGGTGACTCTCCTGCCTCAATTTCCCTAGCATCTAGGGCGATAGGCACACACTACTGCACCTGTCTTTGTTGTGTCTTGTTTGAAAAAATTGAAATCCAGTTTGAGTCTTCACATTGGTGGTTTTAGAAAATTTATATTTAACATAATTACTGATATGGTTGAACTTGGGCCTACCATTTTATTATTATTTTTTTTAACTCTGTCTACTGTTTTTATTTCCCTTCCCTTTTTTCTGTCTCCTTTGGATGATTTCAACATTTTTTATTGTATCATATGCCATGGTGTAAACGAATGTCCCCCAATCGTGCCCATGTAAAGGCTTGGTGCCTGGGGTGGCACTGTTGGGGGTACAGTGGACATGAGGAGGCAGGGCCTGTGGAAGGCCTTAGGTCAGGACTGGGCCCTTGGGAGGGGTTACAGGACCCAGGTCTCTCCTCTCCCTGACTTGTAAAGTGAGCACTCTCTCGCTCAAGCACACTCCTGCCCTCCTCTGCTACCCTTCTAGAGGCCCAGTCCAGTGGACTGCCCAACCTGGGACTTGAATCTTCAGAACCATGAGATAAAACAAACCTCTCTTTACTTTACAAATAGTCTTTGTTAGATATTTCATTGCAGTGACATGAAGTTGAGTAATTTATTAGTTTATCTATTAGCATTTTGGTTTTTAGTAGTATATGTTTAGGTGATTGCTCTAAGGATCTTAATATGCATTCCTAATTTTTCACAATTCTACGTATTTTAATATTTTATCTCTTTAAGTAAAGCATAAAAATTTTCTAATCAGATGGATTTTTTACCCTCTACCCTTTATGTATAGTTATGATATGGAAATGTTTACATAAAGATCTCCCACCCAGATGATTTATAACTTATTTTTGATAGTCATACATATTTCAAATAACTTAGGGAGAGAGGATAAGTTCTAAAACTATTTTCCCAGTTGTTTGCCATTGTTGTTGCTCTCCTTCATCCCAGAAGTGCCATGTTCTTCTGGCAGTGTCCCTTCCACCAGAAGAGCTTCCCTGAGCATTGGTTTTTGGTGAGCAGTTCTGCTGAAGACAAGTTCACTTAGTTTTTTTCCACTCTTAAACGTTTATTTTCCTAAGGGATGTTTTTGCTGTCTGTACAATGCTGGTTGACACTCCTTTCTTTGACTCTTTTCAGTGTTCCAATGTCTTCTGGCCTCCATAGTCTTGAAAGAGAAATATATAGTATTTCAAGTTGTTTTACATGTAATTCTTCATTTTTTTTCCTTGAGTGCTTTTGGTATTTTTTAAAAGGGTTTCAGCCATTTGGTCGTGATGTGCCAGGACTTGGTTTTCTTTGAATTTTCTTCTTTGTGGTTGCACAGTTTTTTGACTCTCTAAATTTATGAGTTTTGCCAAATTTGGACAAATGTTAATTAATATTTGGAGGAAGAGGGAAATACTTGGAGGGAAGGGAAAGGGAGAGAGGCCATTGGGGGTTTACTCCACGTCAGGTCAATGTTAGATTCTGTTCACGTTTAGATATTCTTTCTTTCTTCCTGGAACTTGCTAGGTAGCTTTGATTGCAGCGTCTTCTAGTCCACTCGTTTTCTTTTGCAGTGTCTCGTCTGCTATTAATTCCATCAAAAGTCTTTTTCATCTCACACTTGGCCCATTTCATCTCTGGAAGTTCAATTTGAGTCCTTTTTTATGTTTCTTCCGTGTCTCTATGTACCATGACCAATCTCTCATCTACCTTCGTAGACCTGTGTTCTGGAGTTAGAATGACTTTTAATGTCCTGGTCTGTCATTCATGTCACTGCTGGTGATGATAGCTGGGTGTGGAGGCCATCCTCTGAGTGCTGAGGCTGCTCATTGTTTCTGTGGCCTTCTGTGCACACAGCTAGGACATAGTTTTTTTTTAAGACAAAATACATTGTTGTTTATGCTGATTTTTTTTCAACTCAAATTTTAGATTCCAGAATTTTTATTTTGCTTTGTTTTTTATATTTTTAAATTCTTTTTCGCTGAAAAATTTTATTTCCATCTCTCTTAACACAATTTGGAAGCATATATATTGGCACTAACAATAAATGAATGAGAACAGTTTAAACTTTCTTATTATTCTTTCTGTTCACAGTGAGTATTCATTTAGGGTCTCCTATCAAATTACTGGTTTTCTTTTAATGTATATTCAACTAAGCCTATCTCATTATATTGCTGTGCTTTTAAAGTTTCTTAAAAGGAAAACTATTTGTGTGGTTAACCTGCCAAATCAATATTTGGTTAATTTCATTTGCTTAATTTTGCTTTCACATTTTATAGATTGCTTTTTAAGTTAATTTAATAAAATATGTGCATGAGTCTAGAGAAAGATTTGGCATACTACATCTCATGGGTCCTGTTTGGCCTATGAGCTATTTTTACATGGCTCTTGAGTGCAGAATAGTTTTTCCATTTTAACCAGCTTTAACACATACACACACCATTCAGCAGTGTCTTTATGTGGCCCCCTAAAGTATTGTGGTCTGGCCCTTTATAGGGAAAAAAAAAATCTGTGACCTTTGTTCTTAAACGTCATATCTTCAAAACAAGGGAAATAATGAAAGTTTACCTATAATCCTGTCTCTCCCATTCTGTTCTCTCCCCTCTAGAGAGATTTTTTATTTACTCGTTTTTGTTTCTGGATTATCTTTCCTCTGCTTTCGGTGTAGTTAGCTGGGGTGTGGCCCAGTGTTAGCGTGCTTGCCTGGCATGCATGAGGACCTGGGTCCAGCCCAGCCTTGCAGTGAGTAAGTAGGTAAATAGAAACTTCCCTGGCAGCACACATGCGCTCCTGCCGCCCGCCTGCCACACACCGTCCCTCCCGCCTGGCCGGTGCCCGCCTTCCAGACCTGGACGGACCGCAGGCGTCCAGCCTTCCTTGTTGGATGGACACTGGGCTGTGTCGGTTCTTTATTTTCACAGGCCATGCTGCTTTCCGTGGCCTCGTGTGACTCTGGGCTCCGTGCTTAGAAGTGGGGTTGTGGTCACGCCTGCTGCTGGGAGCCATGCAGGAGTGCCTTTGCTACAAGTGCTTCTGGCAGCGGCAGGCTGGAGCCCAGCCCCAGCCACCTGTGGGTGCATTGGCAGACCTTAGTGTCTTGCCTGAGAGACTGGCGAGGCGTGGTGTCTGGTTGCTGCCCATTTTCTACAGAGCTCTTGGTCCCTGTCATCTGGTTTTAGAAACAGTCGCTGCATTACCATTGGTGACCTTTGGCTCCACTGGAAGTTGTGAATACTCCTTCCATTTGTCTTACTTTACTTTTTATAAAAAAAAACACTTTTTTAGATATTGATAAACGTTTTTGTTATGTATTTATTTTATTTGGTGCACAGTCCAGGCAAGCGCTCCACCACTGTGCCACGACTCCCTCCCCTCTTATGTTACATTTTTGTTATTTATTCATTTGTTTTCTGCCAGCCAAAAGTGTTGTTTTCTCCTTTTTTTTCATTACTATTTTTATGTAGGCAAGTTTACCCATGTTTTCTCTTCCTGCTTGTGGTTTCGAAGTCATAGCTGAGGAAGTTCTTCCAAGTTCCAGGTTCTAGGGAAATTCATCCATGTTTTCTCCCATTTTTAATGTTGTTTTTTTTTTTAACATGTAAATTTGTATTCCTGTTTAAAACGTGTCAACTGGGCACTCCTGACAGTCACCATCCTGTGTGTTGGCTCCTTGTGTGAATGTAAGCCCTGGAAGTGGGCCTGTGCCTGCCCTCCGGGTGGGCTTCAGTGAGGGTTGCCTGCAGCCACGTGTTGGAAGAGACCAAAGACTTACCTTCAGGGAAAGGGAATGGAAGTCTGGGGAGAAGGGACCTGCCCAAGAACTCTCAGCTCCATTCTGGGATGCTAGCTCCTGGCCAGCTCCATAGAGAAGGTTCATGAGCTTCTGCTGCGTTCCGTGTGCTCTGCTGGGCATACCTATGCTGCCTTTGTTAAGCTGGAGGTCGGTTGTTGTCCCACCCTAGAGGTAGGCGACTGAAGAACAGAGAGGCAGTTTACTTACCCAAAGTCACATAGCTAGTAATAGGCCATCAGTGGTCCCACAGCGTCTGCCTAAGCCCTCGTGCCCTCCCACTTGGCTCTCTGTCTCTGTTCATCTGAGAGAGTCCCTCCACCTAGCTCTCACAATGATGCGGTGCTGTGTACACAGTCCTCTGCTCTTCTCCCACCCCCTGGGAGAAGCTTCTGGGTCTTGGAGCAGCTTTCCTTGGCCCACTCTGATTCGAGGGACCTGTGAGTGACTGCTGTCTCCCTCAGGGGTCTTGGAGCCAGCAGCAGAGGCTCCATGTGAGTTGCCACAGCCAGGCTGCCAGGGTATTACTGGGGGCCATAGGCCTTCAGGTTGGTGTATTTTAAGTTACTCTCCTTTCACTCATTCGTTTATCCAGCAGTTAATTTAGCACATCTTACTGATGCCTGCCAAGCGTGCCTTAGAGGGCAGGCAGCAAAGCATCTGTCCAAGAACACGCAGTCCCGTTGTGGGGCTGGCAGAAGGGAGCCCAGGGTCCTGAGGCACCCAGAGCAGCATCTCTGCCCCCTCGTCTTGCGCTTCAGGCATGGGTGCAGAGCACTGTCCCAGCCTTCCTCTTTCTGGGCACTTGACCCTGGGCCTGGAGAGGGAAGGGACGTTCGTGGCACGTGGTGGTTGCTGTGGGCTCCAGGCGGAAGCCACACCTGTGCCCAGAGCGCTGCAGGCGGGGAAGCCACGGAGGCACAGCAAGTCTCACTGGGAGTCAGCAGCAGCCCAGTGCTGCCCAGGTTAGCTGGTGGCCAAGCCGAGCCTTGTGTTTGGGCCATCAGGTGGTTGTCCTCACCCCTGCAGGCATCATAGTCCACCCTCCACTCTCCCCAAGGCCATGTGCCTGCTTGGCTGATGGGACCTGCGGTTGCCAGGAGTCTGCGTGGGGCTCCCTTTTGGATCCAGCTAGTATGGGCTAGGCAGTAAAGACTCGTGCCCTAGGATGGGAGGCCAGTTGGCCATCTCATCAAGGTTGCCATAAAGCTCACCAGCCAGACATACAAACGGTCCCTCTGCTGTCTCCCAGGGACCAAGCAGCATGAAGCAGTCAGTCATGTTCCCTGATTATCACTCCAAAGGCCAGCCTTCCACTGACAGCCACGTTATCGGCAGGGATCGTCCATAACACCGCTTGTTTCCCAGCCATTCACTTTTATGACAGCCCGTGGGTCGGGCCATTTCTGTCCATTCTGGGGAAACGTATAGAGGTTTGTCTTGGGAGGCGGGTGTTGTGTGGGCGGGTCACTCGGGCAGTTCTGTGGACAGCTAGGAGCCTTGGCTCCTAGGCGTTTTGCCCCCTCAGGGCCTTCGCACACCTCTGGGCGAGGGCCTGAAGGGCTCTCAGCTTCCTGCATTCATTCTAGTCCACCCTGCAGGGCCTGAAGGGCCAAGGCTGGTGGGGAGCTGTGGTGGTAGGCCACATGGACGGCATGGTTCTGGCACCGAGCTGGGAGTTGCCCAGCATCCATGGGTGCCTGGCAACAGCTGTTTTCTATGGGCTGGTTTGTTCTGGGGGCTGTTCTGTGTCCACCGTGGAGGAGAAATGTCTTAGTGCACTGGCCACACCCAGGGACATGTGTTGGCCAGGCTTACTTCTCTCCTGGCATTTGGTGCCCAGTCATCTCTAGACTCCCTGCTCCCTCCTTGAAGCTTGGTGATGGAGAGGCTTTGGGAGAAGGGGGAGGGCAGAGAGGCGGGCAAGGCGGCCTTGGCCTAGGGAAATGTAGGTCTCGGGGAGCCCACAGTGCTGGTGTCGCTGAGGGGAGACTGGGCTGCCCTTTTCGACCTGGAGCCAGTAGAGAGAGCATTCCAGAGCCACCCTGACAGAGCCTTGCCTGCTCCCTCCGGTCTCGATAGAGTAAATCGTAACTCTGAGGGGGGTGCTGCTGTTCTTGGAGCTGGGATGTGCAGGTCATCAGAACAGATGTTGGGATTGTGATGTGGGCGAAGTCCCTTCCCAGGGCCTCCTGGACCTGGTGGGCAGAGCTTGCAGCAGTGGCACAGCCCTGGGGCCCCTGGCAGGGCTTGGCGCTGCTCCCCAGCACCCCCTCCGTGAGGCTCAGGTGTGCCTGGTAGAAGGCTGGTGTGTGGAAGAGGCAGGGGCTGCTGCTGCTGCAGCGTAAGCTGGGGCAGCCTGCCTCCTGTCCTGCACTCAGGGGTCTGCAGGGCGACCTCTTTTCTGCTCCTTGACCACTCTTTGGGCTTCAGGGGCCCACCTCGAAGTCACCCTAACTGAAGGCTGCTTCTGAAGAGGCTCAGAGAAGAGCAGTCGTTTGTTGCCTACCTTTGCCCAGGAGTTCGACCCCAGGAACTTAGAGCCAGGAACTGGCCAGTAGGTAACTGAATTTTGGGCCCAAAATGTGGGGAGAGGATCTGCCACACTCTGGGTATGTGACCTTGAGCCAGTCCCTCCCTCCCTGAACTCAGTATGCCTCACCTGGAGTATGGGTCTCCACTTTCTGTCCCTATGTCTAAATGAAGTCTGTGGAGGGCTGCGTTTAATGAGATTTAGCATATGTATTTGAAAGAGGAAAACAAAAAATACAAGTCAAAAATTTAAAAGGTGTGAACTCCAATTTTTTAATTTGTAAAGACAGCTCATTTACTGGCCGGTGGGACTGAGTTGTGTTGGTGCTGCAGCCAGTTGGTGGCACCCTGGGAGCTGGTAACCCTGTGGCTGGTGCTGTGCCGAGGCCTGACTGCTTCCACCGTGGTGACCTGTTACGACAAAATTCAGTGTGAAGTCACGGTCTCCATGTTCGTTAAACGGAGCGCCTTCTTATCTTCACGGCCTCACCGCTGCCCAGACCAGGAGCAGCAGAGGGTACAAGAAGCCCCCCTGAAAAACCAGAGCCACTGCAGGCTGTGCAGCAGGCGTGGCGTGAAATATGGTGGGGATGATGAGAAGATGAAACGTGCCGTCAGAGCTGAAGCGTGCTCAGCAGGTCTGGCTTTGTGGTCAGTCTTGGGGATGCTTGCTCCCTGCATAACTGGTACTCCTCCAGAGACAGTGGTTCGAGACTTTGTGAGCTGGAAATTATGTGACATCTTCAAACATTCTCACAAAATATGACACCGGTGTGATGGGGATCACCATGCCCTTGGTGCCATGAGCAGGGCCTGGACCCTTCTTCAGCGTGTCTTCATGGGACACCTGCTGCTCCCAAAGGGCCCATGTGCTGGGAGAGGCTAGTGCCGCCCTGGACCCACCCATGTGGCAGCAGGGGGGACGCTGTGCTGGGGTTAGGCTCTCACAGGGGAGGCCTCATGGAACAGCTCCCAGGAGCCACCAGCACTGGCCTGCTGGGGAAGCAGGGGCTCCCCCACCCACCGGAGCTTGGGGCTGCTCTGTCACCACGTACATGACCCAGTACCGCTTCATTAAACCTGCCGCCCCCCGGGTGCCTGGGCGGGCACCTGCCCCGGGCTCCTGGACTGCCCGTGTGACCATTGTCTACTCCTGCAGGTGGTGAGAGGCTACAAGGCAACCATCCAGCAGACCCTGGACATCCTCTTTCTCCAGGAAGGCTCCGAGTTCCTGAGCAGCACCGACGCTTCTACCCGGGACTCTGCTGACCGCACCATTATTGCCTGGGATTTCCGGAGTTCTGCCAAAATCTCCAACCAGATTTTCCACGTGAGCAGCTCTATTTGGCATTGTTCTCATTTTGACCCTGACATGTTCCTGTGTCCCTGGTCTATCAGAAGTCCCTGGCCCCTCCTGTGGGAGGGGGTTCGACTGCCTGAAGTCTCCAGGATGGGGCCCAAGAGAGCTGCCTGCATGGCCTCTGCAGGCCCCCAGAGCAGCTCTCCTGTGACCCCATCCCTGCAGGGCACCCGCAGGATGGGGGCGGCCCCATCAGAGAGAGGGGAGGATGGCCCGTGGCCCAGAGACCCTGCCCCCCACCATCAGCCGAAAAACCAGGCAGAAGGGGCATCTGGCCTCCCTTGCTCAGCACCTCTGGTGGGTGACCTGATGGGGGGTTGCAGAGTAGGGGCCTAATTTAGGAAGAACACCTGTGCTAAAGTCACCACCTGCCAGGTGGGCCACGGGACTATTCTTTAGCTCCCACCCACCTCCATACTGGTGATCAAACCCAGGGGTGCTTTACCACTGAGCTACACTCGCAGCCATTTTTATTTTTTATTTTGAGGCAGGGTCTCACTTGGTTGCTGAGGGTATGGCTAAGTTGCTGAGGCTGTCCTTGAACTTGCCATCCTCCTGCCTCAGCCTCCCAAGTAAGCTGAGATTATTAAGCCTCTTTAATTCTTCTTTTTCTGTTAGAAAGTTGAGGATGAGAGCTGGGTGCTAGGGCATGTGCTGTAGTCCCAGCTATTCAGGAGGCTGAAGCAAGAGCATCACTTGAGCCCAGGAAGTGGAGACTCCTGTGCAACATAGCAAGACCCTGTCTCAAAACAAAACAAAACAAACAAAAAACCCAGAGAAATTAAGGATGATATTAATCATTGCAGAGAGTGGTTTTGAGAATTAAGAGAGAGAATGCTCATAAATGGTATATAACACAGTGCTAGGCACAGGGAGGCTCTGCTGTGTGTTAGCTGTCACCAGTACCACCACCAGCACCACCAACACCACCACCAGCACCACCAACACCACCAACACCACCAACACCACCAACACCAGCACCACTACCACCACCAACAACAACAACACCAGCACCACCAGCACCACTACCACCAACACCACCAGCACCACCACTAGCACCACCAATACCACCAGCACCACCACCAACACCACCAGCACCACCAGCACCACCACCAGCACCACCACCACCACCAGCAGCACCAGCACCACCACTTGTCCTCCCCCATCACCACCTGTCATCACCATCACCACCACCATCACCTCAATCATCACTACCAGCACTGCAGCCTCACAACCGCAGATCACCCCAGTACCACAGTCAGCACCACGTCACCACCAGCACTGCAGTCACCACCATGACAGTTATTACCATCAATACCACAGTTGTCACCACAACTGCCACCACCTGTGCCACAGTCACCACCATCACCACCTTCATAATCACCACTATCCCCTTTTGAGATTGCAGATCTGAGTGTGCCAGCGCCCCTTCTGCTTCCATGTGCTGAGGGTCCCAAGTGGCCTGAGCAAGCTGCCTGCTGTCCTCCCTGAGGGGGTTTCTGGTGCCGCCCACTGGGTAGGAAAGGTCCCGGGAAGAGTGAGGGGCACGTCTGACCGTGGAGGGCATCCTGCCTGCAAGAATCTGCAGAGACCCGAGCAGGACTGACGGAGCACATCCTGCCTGAGCCGCCGGCCGTGCAGAGCTGGCGGCCACCACGCTCTGTGGGGCAAGGAGGTGCTCTGCCAGCAGCTCACGCTGGGAGCTTGTCCTTCAGCAGCCATGGCCTCTGTGCCTCTGATGCCTGATGTTCTGTGGCTCCCCACTCTGCCCTCTGGGTGGCGTCATTTCGAGACTCTGACTTAAGTCTTACATGGGTGTAGGCCAGGTCTGGCTGAGAGGGCTGCTTTCTGTGTGGCCTCCTTGTGATTTGAGTCATTCATTCGTGCTTTTCATTCGGCCATTCACCTCCTTACTCCCTGGGTCTTTGGCTGTGCAAGAGCCTGGGTCTCCCAGGGTTCCCCATGGAGGTAGGGAGGTGGGCATGACACCTCATAAGCTGATGTCCACAGGGCTTAGGAATTAGGAAGGGGATATATTTGGGGACCATTTTCATCCTGCCACAGGGTTGCAGGTGGCTTCTAGGAGCTGGAGAAGGGCCAAGAATGTGACCCCTTGACCTTGCGAAGGGCCTGAGGACACCTTGACTTCAGCCCAATGAGAGCCACATCAGACTTCTGACCTCCAACAGCAACTTATTGTTGTTTTAAGCCACTAAGTTTGCAGTGACCTGTTACAGTGGCAGTAGGAAACTCATGGGGAAACTTAAGCCAAGGCCTGACAGGAGGGTACATGGCTCAAGAGCAGCCTACAGGCTGGAGGCGGGAGACCCGGGCAGCCTTCTCTGACCCTCCTGTGGTCTTGCTGTTTCTCAGGAGAGATACACCTGCCCCAGCCTTGCCTTGCACCCGAGGGAACCGGTATTCCTGGCACAGACCAATGGAAACTACCTGGCCCTCTTCTCCGCCGTGTGGCCCTACAGGATGAGTAGGCGGCGGCGCTATGAGGGGCACAAGGTATGCAGAGCTCCCGGAAGGCGGCACCAGGAACGGGCTTGGGGTCTGGGGTGCACGACTCTCTGGGTGGATTCTGCCTTCTCTTTCCAGGGGATGCGTGCCACATTGGCTGTGGTCTACCCCAGGCCCTGAACCTCACAAGGACAGGTGGCGGGGGCGAGAGTGGGAGCAGACTGGCATGGGCGTGGGCCACCTCTGCACCCACCTCTCTACCCAGGGCCTCCTAGGCTGAGCAGAAGGGGCCAGAAACTCAGTGACCATCACTGAGGACACTGCTCCAGCTGGCTTCCACCACCGGCCCCTGGGTATGGCCCACTCAAGAGCCCTTGGCTTCAGGGTGCTGGGCCTCGGTTGTTCTCTGTGGAGAGGAGTCACAATTCCGATGCACAGGGCAGCCTAGAGGACTGTCTGTGGCCACTCACCACCCCCGTGTCTCTGCAGGTCGAAGGCTACGCAGTGGGCTGTGAGTGCTCTCCATGTGGTGATCTGCTGGTGACAGGCAGTGCCGACGGCCGGGTCCTGATGTTCAGCTTCCGCACAGCCAGCAGGGCATGCACGCTGCAGGGACACACGCAGGCCTGTGTCGGCGCCACCTACCACCCCGTGCTGCCGTCTGTCCTCGGCACCTGCTCCTGGGGAGGTGACATCAAGATCTGGCACTGACCCCAGTGGCGCCTGGGGTCCCCTTCTCTCTCAGGGGAGGGGGCTTGGGTACTGAAATTGGCTTTGGGTCAGACCTAGACTGAGGCTGCCTCCACCACCCGCTGCACCTCCGTTTTCTCATCTGTGAAGTGGGGACGAGAACCTGTCTCAGGGTGGCGAGGACTGCTGAGTGAGTGCCTGCCGGGTGCCCGGATGCCCAGTGAACATGTGCTCAGCGACAGGCAGGCATTGGCAGCTCCCTCCTGCTTCTAGCTGCCAGGCCTGCTGGGATGCCACAGACGGGTGACAGGGCGCACTGCTGGTCCTGAGCCAAGTGTCTCCAGGGTCAGTGGGCCCCTGGGCTGGACTCTGCCTTTGGGAACCCTGTTGTCCTGCCAGGCTCACAGGGCCCCAGCCCCTTCCTCCCACACAGTATGGCCATCTGGGTCCCTGCTCTGCCCAAGCCCTGGCACTCCCTGGGATGATGTGTCTGTCCTGGTGAAGGGGTGATGTGGAGAAGCAGGCCCTGAGGAGCCTCAAGGAGCTGGACTGGGTGAAGCTTGATTCCTGGGGACCTGGGCAGGTCAGCACACGGCAAACCCCACCAGCACTGTCACTGAAGGGCCACGCTTGCCAGCCTCCCAGCAGATGAGGGTGAGGGCCCTAGGTACCTTGGAGTCCTCCTGGAGGAAGCAGACCTTGAGCTGGCAGGGAGGGCATCCTGGAGGGTAGTCAGAAGGGAAGTGCCAAGAAGTGCCCGGGCAAGCGAAGAGCCGTGCTGCCCGTCCACGCACCGCTGCCAGACGTGGCAAGGCACTGCCCCTCCCGGCCTGCAGGCTTGCTGGGAGGGTGAGGAGCAGGCAGTCCCTGGGGGTGTTGGGCACAGTGGTGCCCAGCCATGGAGGGAGGCCGAGCTGCTGCAGAGCTGCTGCGTGAGGTGCTTCAGTGTGCTGGGGGTCTCGGGGGTCTACAGGAAGGGTGTTCCAAGCAGAGGGAGGAGCAGATCAAAGGCCCTGAGTTGGCCCTGTGCTGAGGGCCTAATTGTCCACCCCGGCCTTCCACCTTGGCCTTGCCCCCCAGCCCACTGTCAGAGCAGAGCAGTCTGCACAACGGATGTCAGGCAGAGGCAGCACCAGCTGTGTGCTCAGCCTGGCGTGAGGAAGCCAGAGCTGAGCATGGGGCATGGGGAGAGAGAGCCACAGCCCAGTGTGCCCATCATGCCTGTCAGAGTGAGTGAACAGGCGCCCCGGGCCCATGCAGGGCACAGAGCTCTGGAGCCCTTGTGTGCCGAGTCAGCCGTGGTGGGAACTTAGTCTGGGAACACCTTCTGTTTCTATTTTTAGGCTCAATAAATGGTTGATTTGGTAAAAGTGGTCATGCCCCATGCCCAGTATACCTGGTCCTTGGCACAAATGGAAGCACCCACCAGGCGGGGAACTGAGACAGCCTGCATCATCCAGAGCCTGGCACAGGGAGAGGGCGTTTCTCCCTCACTGCTCACGTAGCTGCCCTCCTTCTCACCCTCACCTTGGACTTTGCCCTTTGTTGTCCATTCTGTGGCCACTGGGAGCCCCTGGGATTCTGAAACCAGCCCAGATCATTCCCCACCCTGGCAGACTCTGTGCTTTAGGGCCTTTGCACCCACCATCACAAGTGCTGGGCCATTGTCCCTGCCCTGTAAATACCCACTCTCCGTCCCTCATTCAGCACCCTGCACAGACAGTGACCTCAGAGAATGAGCTTGCTTCATGCTCAGCCCACAGGGCACCTGGCTCCACCTGAGGCCGCCCCACCCCAACATGGTCAAGTGCTCCGGCATCCTCTGTCCCTGGCCTCTGGTACACAGTTGGTGCTCCAGGAATGGCTGCAGTCCTGGCCTGTTGACAGAATGCATACTACGGGGTCAGATGGACCTTGCCTTCTTTGCTGTGCATCCTGAGGCAAGCTGTATGGCCACCCTGGACCTTGGTTTCCCTTTCTGCAAAGTGAGAACTGATAATACTCAACTTGTGGAGATCAGTGAGATTGGTCTCTGCAGCTCCTGGTAGGTCCTGCATGCAGTAGGTGCTCAGGCAGCGGTAATTGGCAGAGTTGACATCAGGGATGTGGGTGTTGTACCAGTTGAGGCCAGAGGGTGTGGTTCAGCTCTGTGCTCAGAACTGCCATGCAGGCCAGAGGTTGGCGGGACCCTGCTCTGCCCTTGCTGTTCCTCTGCTCTCCAGACATTGGCCTTGTCCACCTTGGGTCTCAGGGCAGAGGCTGCTAGCTGGGGGCTGCTGCTTTCCTCCTTTATATTTGATGAGTCTCATGGAAGGACTTGGGTTGGCCAGCTTCTGTCAGCTGCTTGCCTCAGACAAGGCTCGTGGGCCAGGCCTGGAGGGAGCTATGAATTGTAGTTCCCACGGTGGTGCTGCCCCACAGGACCCAGGACCCCACGGATAGCTTCACGAGTGTCTGCCCAGGTCCAGGCGTGTTTGCTGAATGAGGAGTGGTACGTGAGCAAGCCAGACATGGGCGGAAGGAGGCTGTGCCTTCCCATGGCTGCCCTCACCTCCCTGCCAGCCTCAGGTCCTGGGTCCCAGGTGCCTGCCTGATACCTAGCACTATCCCGGGTTTCCACCTTCCCCAGAGCGTCGTGACAGGGATGTCCACCACTCTGTTGGCTGCGTCCCTTCTGTCGGCATCAGAGTTACTCTGAGCTTCAGCCAGGCCTCAGCATGAGTGTGCCTGGGACCACCTCCCCTCCGCCAGGACTGCCGGCCCCTCTGCACTCAGCACACACCCCAGTGCTGTGATCCTGGGAGGCCCGCTCAGGTCCAAGACCGTCCCCCTGATTGCATGGAACTATGCAGGTGCTTTGCTTCTGAGCCTCAGTTTCCTCATCTGTAAAGTGGGACAGTTGGGAAGAGCAGAGGAGATGAGGCAGAGGAAAGGACTTTGTAGATTGTTTCCCTCAAACGCCACCCACACCTCTGCCTCTGAAGTCCATTTCTTTTCCAAGCTGCTGGCCTTGAACAGACCCAAAGCTGTGGCCCTACTGGAAGCCCACTGTGGAGGCTTCTTAGGGCACCTCTCCGGATTTGAGAACTCAGGTGTGGGAGTGGCCGCCTGCCTTTGCCTCCCCCTGCAGGGCTGTGGTTTGGGAAGAATGGGGCAGGTGTGCTCTTGCTTTGTCTGTTGCTAAGTGTGTTCTTCCAAAGAGCAAATACTGACTTTGATCCTTGGCAGGGTGTTGGGGAGTTCACCATTTGCAATTTTAAAATAAGAAAGCTAAATTTAGGACACGGAGCAGGAGTGAAGAGCGTGGGTGCCCCTCCACCCACCTTCCTGGGCCCGAGTGCTCACCTTTATCTACCTTTAAAACCCGAAATGCCAGCTCCAAATTGGTGCTGGGAGCAGCAGCTTCATCCTGAGATACCTGTGCAGGCTGTTGGCTGCCTGCTATCCTGTATGCCAGGTGCGGCTTTTATTCTGAGTGGGACTTGGGCTCGCAGCTCTTGCAGGGTGACCACGATCCCCACTGAGCAACTGAGGGAACCATCTCAGGGCACCAGAGCTCTCAGACCCTGAGGATGGTGCCTACGGCTAGGCCCTCCCTACAGTTGGGCCATTGACTGTCTGGAGGGTCCCAGGAGGTGATCAGTGTCCTCAGGCTTCAGAAGGGGAAACTGGACCAGTGGGGACCTGGTACTCCCCGAGGTGACTTGGCCAGCTGGCTGCAGAGCCTGGCCATGCACTGTCCCAGTGGAGGTCGAGAAGACTGGTGGTGGGGGCACAGGTGGAGCTTCGCTGAAGATGAGGCAGGGTTCCAAGTGGTGGCCGAGGTGCAGGGAGCCCCGCCCTGCTGGCCTGGATACCTTGGGTAGATGGGATCTGCCAGCAGCAACTATCCAGCTGTGTCTCTAGCCTGAGCCCTGGGGGAGCCCCTGGAAGTATGAACGGCTTCTGGAACCCCCCACCTGTCCCTTCTGTGAACTCCTATTCATCCTTCTGATCCCTTTCACTCTTTCCCTTGTAGCAGTGAGAACCCTCTCCTATTTGGATAACCATGGGCCTTCTGTACTTGAAGCCCTGGACCTGGTGTTACACCAGCTGCCTCTCAGCAGAGCCAAGTCCCTGTGGCCAGCATGGCTGGACAGCTGGATTCAGCACTGGGGAGAACAGGGAAACACCAAGCCATAGTCCAGGGAATTTGGGGAGAGAAGTTGCAGACTTAGTGCTTAGCTATAAGCACTTAGGAGTCCCAGGGTCCCGCTGAGCCAACTTTAAGCCAGGAGGTTTTGGAGAGGCAAGTGTAGGTTCCCTAGCCACAGTCCCCACCCAGCACTGAGCAGGGGCCCAACCATCTGAAGTGCTTCGGGAACAAGGCAGTGGGAGCCCCAGCAGAGGCTGCCTTTGGAGACTGGGGCAGACTTCAGGCCATTAACCAGGTCAAGGTGGTCTCCCATGGGAAGGACCCCCAAACACCCAGAGAAACATATAAAACTCTGCTGCAGGAGGAAGCCTTCATCCTTGGCCTGGCAGAACCCTGTAAGTACACCTTCGAGAGTGAGAATGAGCTTGCATGAAAGAACCAGGAATACAAAGAAACATGGCAACATGAGCAGGAACCAAAGTAACAGACCCACTGACTCCACATGATGGAAGGAGCAGACACAAGCTTGGAAACTGTTCCAAGGAGTAGGGAGCCATAGTGAGTAGCACAGTGATCTGCAGAACAACCAAACAGAACATCTAGAAAACAGTAGCAATTGAAGTAAAAAACTCAGTGGTTATTTCACAGCTGAATGAACACAATTAGTGAGTGGAAGCCAAATTGTGTGGAGTGCAGCAGGGTGGGACAAAGTTAGGAAAATGTTTAAGAGCGGTGGGCACAGTTAGAGGGGCTGCCACAGGCCTGCGGGCAGCCCAGAGGGAGAAAAGAGAATGAACTGAAAAAAAAATTCTTAAAAAATACTAGGGTGGTTTTTGCAGAATTGATAAAATACACCAGTCTACAGATTCAAGACTGAGTCCTAAGAAGACACCCAGACATACCTTCAGGAAACTGCAGAAAGCTAGAAGCCAGAGGGAAGCTAAAGGACCATGGAGGGAACAGCTCCTGGGCTCTTGGTGCCTCCCCACACCCATGGGAGCCAGAGTCCTGTAGGGAAGACCTGCTAGTGTCCCTGGCAGAAATAGCACTGGGCAAAGGGGTAACATGGACTATATCGGACACTAAAAATGGAGCAGACCTGTGCCCAGCGGAAAGTGGAAGACTATTCTAGGTGGAAGCCGTAAGGGACGTGAGGCGTAGGTAGCCAGGCGAGGTCGAGGTGCTGGGCCAGGTAAGACTGCTAAGAGCAGGTGGGGAGCCCACCTTGGCTGCATCAGGGTCAAGGGAGAAGAAACAAGCCACACGCAGGTGCCTCCCACTGTCTTTTATTGATGAATGCAAAACAGGACGTGGACGGACAAGCATGCATCACGGCTCGGAGTGCAGGGTGGGGGCCTCATACGTCTGAGGTAGAGAAGGTGGCATTGGGGGGCGGCTAGGGAGGAGGGAGCACCGCCGTACTGGGACAGTGTCCCGGCCCCACTCGGGACTGATGGGCCACAAGGAGCTCGGGTGTCGTGCTGGCCACACTGGGAGAAAGCGTTCAGACGTTCATATCCCTAATTGGTTCCACTTCCCTCCCGGCGGACTGAACGGTGGGGTTCCCTTGTCACCGGCTTGTGGGGTGCCTCCTTGCATGTGGGGCTTGGTCTTTCCCTTCTTGGGGGCAGGCCCCACGCACCCTCACCGGAAAAATAAAGGAGCTTTGTGTGGAAAACGCCAAGGCTGCCATCCAGGCTGCTGGAGGCCAAGTGCGTTAAGAAAGACCCTTTTTCTCTATAAAAATAGTTTCACTTTATAAAAGGGGAATGCTCACCTCGGGCGGGGGACAGTGGTGACAACACTCTAAGTGGGAGTTCCTCAGTGGGGAGGCTGGGGTGGACAGACGGGATGGGGAGCCAGGGTCCCCCTCAGACTCTACTGGGTTGTGGAAGAGGGGGTGTCTGGACCGATTCCCCCTCAGCGGGGGGCTGGGGAATGTGGGTGTCTGGGGAGGGGCTGCCCCTCTCAGCCACCACGTTGGGTGGGGCCAGAGTGGGGGTGGAGGCCCCAGCCATGGCCTGCGGGCAGCGGTCAGTTGAGCAAGGTTCCGTAGAGCTGGGCTTTCGTGAGGCTGTCCTTGCGGCTCAGGCCAGAGCCGCCAGTCCGAGGGAAGGCCTGCTGGGGGCTGAGGCGGGCGGCAGGGTGCATTTCCGGGGAAGCCTCCATGGAGCTGGGCTCCAGGGAGTCCCTGGAGCCGTGCTCTGGCTCAGGGCTGCTGGCAGCTGCACACAGCTGCACCCCCAGCCTGTCCCTGTCTCCCTCGCTGGGTGCGTAGCCCGGGAGCGGGTCGGCCGATCTGCTGGGGCTGAGGCTGAGGTCGCCACCAGCCCGCAGGAAGCAGGGCTCTGCCAAGTGGCCCTGGGAGAGGTCATCACCCTCCGAGAAGCTGTCGGCCTTGTAGGTGGCATAGAGGGGGCTGGCGCGGCCCTCGGCCTTCTGGCCTGGGCTGCCCCCGCTGCCACCGTAGAAGCGTTCAGAGAAGCTGCAGGGCGAGGCTCGGCCTGCGGTGCTGGTCGCGTAGGAGTAGGCACCAATGTCCTCCACGCTCAGGGGCCGCCACTGGCCCCGAGTGTCCTGTCCAGGGAGCCGGGCGGACCCTGGCTTGGCCCGTAGGCTCCACAGGTTTGGGGGCATCAGGGCCTGCTGGGGGCCCGGGGTGGCTGGGAAGCGAAAGGACTCAGCTGGGTACGGAGACACTGTCCGCCCGAACCCTGGGGCCACCTCAGCCTCAAGAGGGGCTGCCACTGCGGCCGTGGCCTTGGCGAAGCGAGGGCTGCCCTCGTAGGTGGCAGCGGGAGGCTTGCGGTTGAAGAGCTCGTCGCGGCTGTTCAGGTAGATGGCCTGCTGCGAGGCGGTGAGCGTGCTGGCCTGCGCGTGCTCCTTCTCCTCCGACGTGGCACTGAAGCTGGAGTAGGAGCTGGACGTGGGCAGTGAGCCCGCGTAGCCAGGGAAGGCCTCGCGCCGGAAGCTAGCGGGGAAGGCCGCAGCCTCAGCCTCCTCCTCCTCCTCTGCAGCGCTGTCTGTGGAATTCTGGGCCCGCAGGAAGCCCACGTCTGTCACCGGCGTGTCCACGCTGGGTCGCCGGTCACGCCGCCGTTCTTCGGGGCAGTAGAGGGCTGTGTCGCTGCAGTAGATGTCCCCCTTGTATGGGGGTCGTGGGACCTGCTTCTCTATCCCGTCACGGAAGGCCAGGTCACGGGCCGAGGCATCTGACAGGTGTGAGGACAGGCTGGCCGGGTCAGGCTTCTCCAGCACCTTGGCGATGACGCAGGTGGGGACGCTGTCGGCGTAGGCAGGGTGGCAGAGCTGGGAGGGCAGGCTGCAGCCGAGCTTCTCCATGTGCAGGTTCACGCGCTCCTGGAAGTCCGAGGGCAGCTGGAACAGGTGCGGGGGAGGGAGGGCGGGGTGGGGTCACCGTCAACACGGGCCAGCCCTGGCCCCGAGGCTGAGGACCACGGTCAGCAGGACCAGCAGGCAGGCGGGCAGGCAGACGAACAGGGACCCCAGGGTTCTCCCAGCACGCTGCAGGGGCCAGGGCGGACACCGCGTGGGACAGACCCCAGCACAGGGCTGTCGTCAGCACCTCGGGCTCCCGGTCACCTCTACCCGCCCACCCCATCCGTCAGGGCCGACAGAGCCTGGAGGAGGCAGTCAGCCCAGAGAGCCGGGACTGGGCCTGGCTTGGGCCTCGCCCCAGCTCCTGTCCATCGAGGGGGACTGACTTGCTCACAGACCTGTGGGCTCTGGGCACCCACCCCAGACCCCACTGTGCTGCGGAAGGAGACAGACTCAGAAACAGATGCAACAAAGATTGAGGCCAGGGCCAGGCGCCCTGTGGCTCCCGCGCGAGCGCCTGGTGCCAGTGGGGGACGTCCCGCTACTGTTTGATCTATTTTGTGAGTGTGTCAGGCGTGGCCTGGGCCCAGGGAAAGGGGACATGGACAAGGGCCTGGAGGGCGGGCTTGTGTGTAGGGTGAGCAGGTCCCTGGGCCAGTGCTCCAGGTGGCCGTGGAGGGGCAGGGTAGGCTCTGTGCAGTCTGGTTTCAGTGTCAGACAGGCCTGGTTCTGAGTCCAGGCTCTTCTCCCTGCTGGCCTCGGGGCCTTGGCCAGGCCTGTTGTTCCCTGACGTGTGTTTGTCATCTCTAAAGCGGGCCTGTCACTGTGCCCAGTCCTCGGGGCTGCTGTGAGGTGCACACCATCTGGACGGGGCTTGCAGCGGGACAGGAGTGGAAGGAAACAAGCAGCCTGGGCGGGTCCAGGGAGCTCTGGGGAGGGCCATGGCCATCCGAGCCAGGGCGGGGCAGGGTGCGTGGGGGCAGCGAGGCCGGGACCCACGGGTGCGAGGACGTTGAGGGGCTCAGGCTCACCCGGCATCTTCCTCCTCAGGGGTGGGGGTGGCCTCGGGGTGGGGCCGGCCCAAAAGGAGCCCAGAGTGGTCCTGGGACAGGGTGGGCCTGGCTGCGGGGCGGGGTCACGTTACCTCGGACACCTTAGGGACCCTGCCGCAGGTCTGGCTGCACTGCAGCAGCTGGGCCGCTAGATTGCAGTCCTTCCTATAGAGCTCCTGGAAGACAAGAGAAGGCGTTCGCGCAGCTCGCCCTGGGGCCCCTGCCACCGGACAGTGGCAGCGGGCAGTGGGAGGGTGGGCAGAACCGGCTGGACTCCCGGCCCCATCCCTCGGGGCTTTGCGTCCCTGCCCGCAGGCGAGGGCCTGTTTGGACCTGGAGCTGCTGCCGTAGGGAAGGGCCTGCCAGACAGTGCTGCGTGGCTGCCCAGACGTGGCCCCAGGCCTGCCAAGACGGAACCTCCCTCAGGGGTGGCCATGGTAGTTGGGGGCCCCACTGGTCCCCAGGATCGTCCACCAGGTCTGGTCTCCCTGCCCCTCAGCCCCAGGGTCCCTCTAAGATGAGCTGGTGGGCAGTGACCGGTAGGAATGAGGGACAAGTGGGCCCCCAGCCCCTGCCACCCCGTCTTGGACTCATGCTCATGCCCCACTCTCAGGGCATTGCCTGGCCGGGGGGCTGGGCTGGAGTGGGGCAGGTGTGTGACTCTGGGTAGACGGGGACTGGTCACCCTCCAGAGCTAAAAACAGATGCAAACAGTAGGACTCGAGGGGATTTGGTTGACTGAAAATCTCTGTTGCATGTGCCTGTGGTTGCGGAGGCCTTTGCCGCCCCTCCAGGGATCCCACAATGCTTCTGGCCAGGGCTGCCGCCAGAGTCTTGGCTGAACCAGTGTCAGGCCAGGTGGCACCCAGCACGGGCACCCCTTCCTGCCCGCTCCATGCCCTGGAAGCCGTCTTCACCCCACCTTCATGAGGCTGGGGCTCCAATTGGCCTGCATAGTGGTGGGAACCTGGGTCCCCAGTCTCCTCCTAGGAAGGGCGCAGCTGGGTGAGGACTGAGAACTGACCTCCTGTGAGGCTGCCCCTGGTAGCAGAGCACTGTGGGTCCTGCCCAGCTGGCCTGGCTCTGCCACCACATCCCCACAGCCCAGCTGGAGGCGTGGGTGACCTTGGACAGTTCCTGTCAGGCACACGGTCCCCAGGGTGAAGACATCACACTGGCAGGACCCCTGACTGGGCACTGAAGGCCCTGAACTGTCCATGTTGGAGGATGTCAGGTTCAGGGACCCTCCCAAAGGACCACAGTTGCTGACTCTCGGGGAGGAGCCACGGCCTTCTCAGGCAGAGGGAGCAGAGCCTGGTGCGGTGCAGGAACCAGGCGGCCCTGAGTGGAGCTCCGGCTCTGCCTGTGAGCGCCCTGGCGACCTGGGCACCTACGGACGCTGGCAGCGCCTCGGCTTCCTCACGTGCACTACCTCTGCGGAGATGCGCCGGGAGGCCTCCCCACACCGTGCTCTCTGCCCCCCGCGAGAGCCACGCAGCTTGCAGGAGTGGTCTGGTGGAGCCTCCCGTCCCCACCTCTGGAACCACTTCATCACCGGAGGGCCCCCTCCACTCAGCCTCCAACCTCTGAGTCCCCAGATCCCGGGGCTGTTCCCAGCCTCCTCTTACCTGAGCTCTCAGCAGCTGTGACCCAGCTGGCCAGCTTGCTGAGGACCACCTGCTCCTCGTGTGGCTCGGGCCACCATGCGTGCCTGGTGTCTCCCTCTTGCTGGCCTCTCCCTCTCAGCCGTCCTTGCTGGTTCCAGCTCATTAACCCGACTTTGGAGTGTCCCTGTGTCCTGCAGCCTCCCCTCCCCTCGCCTGCACGCACTCCCTTGTGACCTCCACCCCCGCGTAACTGGCTTGCACCCCAGCTCCACACCCCATACCCGACCACCCTCCTCGAGAAGGGCCATGTGCTTCTCAAACCCAAGCCCCCACTCACAGCTGCCCCTCCACAGGTGGCCATGCCTTGGGGGCTGGCTGGACTCATCACCTGCCCTGCAGAGCTGTCTTGTTGGTTCTGTCTTCACAACGTGGCCAGGAGTGAGCCCTTCTCCCTCCTGCCTGCCTCCCTCCTGGCTGACACTGCTCTGTCCTGTGGACCCCGGCCTGGCCTCCTCTTGATGTTCCTGTGCCTGCCCTTGGCCCTGCAGTCTGAGCTCACTAACTAGCAGCCCAGGGAACTGTGAATGCAGGCACGTTGCCCCTTTGTTCAGGAGCCTTCTGGGGCCCCCGACTCAGAGTAAAGCTGATTCCTGAGGGACCTTGCACAATACGGCTGCAGCCCCCCCAACAGCCTCTTTGCCGTTCTCTACGTGGGCAGTGTGGTCCTCCAGCCTGGAAGGATTCCTCTCAGATGTCCCCCACCCTGCCTTCAGGTCCTGGCTCAAGCAGCCTGTTCCACAAACACCCAGCGGGTCTGTGACCTGCCACTGGCAGCTCCTCGTCTTGCTCCTGGCTTTGCATCTCGGCAGCGGACCACGTCTACCACCTCTAGGTCACGCAGTTACCTGCTTTATTCTGCCTTCCCTCAGGTGTCAGCCCCGTGTGGGTGGGGACATACAATCATATATGTGTATATACATGTATATATATATATATGTTTTTTTTTTTTTTTCTCCCCTGCTTGTGCCTTTCACACCACACGCTCAGCTTAGCCACATCTGGCAAGGAGTCAGTCAATGCTGATTAGTGAAAGCATGGTAGCTGGAAAGGGCCCAGCCATCTCATGGGGCCTCTTGACCAGGCCTGTGGGTGATCTGGGCTGGCTGAAGGCAGAGGTCCTGAGTGCTGTGACCCCACCTGGGGCCAGGAGGCTGCACCCTGTGGGAAAACTTGGCCTCACATTCCCTAGCTCAAGCCCTTCCAGCAGAGGGTCTCTTGGGGACACCTCAGTAGCATGTGGCCCACCTGTCTTATCCTTCCCCAACTGTACCAGACACTCTGCCAAATCCTGACTACTCTGCCCAGCCACCTGTCCCCTGTGCCAGACTGGGGCCAAAGCCCCTCAGCTGGGAGCCCTCCAAGTCAAGGTCCTGACTGCCAGTGCATCCCAGGAAGCTCCCTCAGATACCCCAGCCCTCCACGGGCCAGATGCACAGGGCACTCACGTTGTCCTCCGACAGCTTGTCAATGGTCACCTTGGCCTCCAGGAGGTGGCTGTTGAGGGCGACAATCTCGTGGCTCAGTGCGCGCTTCTCTTCCTCGTAGTGCTGGCCCTGCAGGACCAGGACAGCAGAAGGAGGTGGTCAGTGGTCAGCTTCTGGCAGGCCAGAACAAGGCCTGTCGGATTAGGCCTCCTGTGTCCCCTGAAAGCCTGAATGACAAGGTGCTGGGGACCCAGGTTGCAGGGGTTAGGAGCACGGACTGACCAGGTTTGAGCCCAGCCGTACCACTGACCAGCCTCGGTTCTCATCCGCAACATGGGACTGACGGGGCCCTTCCCCAGGAGGTTGGGGATGGCTTGTGCTCACTCCTCACAGAGCCTGGCCCATCTCACTCTACAGACTGGGAAACTGAGGCTCAGAAGAAAAGGGCCCTTGACAGGGTCCCAGGCAGTGCCAGACCCAGCCAAAAGAGAGAGGAACCTCTCTGGACTCGCGTGCCAGAGCCTCAGATGTGTTCTCCTAGAGTCAGACCTAGGATTCTCATGGCCACCAATGCTATTGCTCCTGCCAGCACACAGAAAAGGCAACACCCAGGTACTTTGTGGGTATCAAGGGTATCAACCCCCACCAGGGCCAGGCCTGGGGAAAGTCACATTATTTCATCACAGGAAGACAGAAGATCCCCAGGAGAGGCGGATAGATGCTCAAACCTGCCTCACTCGCGTGCCACCTGAACCTGGGCCTCTCTGTCTCAGTCCCTGGGCAGTCCTGTGGCTCCGCTTGAACACCCAGCCTGAGCTGCTTGACCTGCTGCTGGGGCAGCACAGCAGTCCTGGCCCAGCTCTGTCCTTGTCCTGCCAGTCCCTCCCATTCAGTGGACAGAAGAGAACCAGCTGAACCCTAGAGCCCTCAGGAAGCAAGACCTGGGACTCAGCTCCTAAACAGGCCAGGAGACACCAGGGGGCCACTTCCCCCAAGGGCTCTGAGTCACATGGCCCAGAAGGCAGTGCTGGACAGGGAGTGGCGTCAGGGTGAGCCTTACCATGCGGTACAGCTTGCCCTCCAGCTCCTGGTTGATCCGCTGTAGTGCCAGGTAGTTGCTCTGAATCCTGCAGCGGGAGGCAAAGGGGTCATTTCTGTGCAAGGTCCAGCCTTCCCGCACCCCTGTGTCCACACGCTTTTTGAGCAGGTTGGAGCTGACCTCCCTCCCTGCCTTGGTTGAATGTGGGCGCCCGTGCCCAGAGTGGAGATTATCTCATTAAAGCCAAGTCATGCCCAGGCTTTTCCTAGGCCAAGGCCAAGGACTTACTGCCCCACCTCCCTCAGCAGGTCTCCCTGGAGACAAGGATGGTAGGTCCTCACTCCTGGCCCCTTGCTCACATTTTACACAGTTCTTAAAATCCTCGCAGCTGCACATTAGTAAGGAAGACACTCAGTGCAGGCCATGGACCCTGGGGTGAGTACAGGACACACGGTGACTGAGCTCTGGGTCTAGCTGGAGGGAGGAGTGGAGGCAGGCAGGCCTTAGGTGGACGCTCTGTGGGTCTCCTTCAGCGGCAGGGCCTGTGGGCAGTGTCTACCTTCTGCACAACCTTTGGGTTGCATCCTCGGCCCCAGCTTGCCTGGGGGAAACTGACACAGAAGGCGGGCATGAGGCAGCAAGTGGAAGAGCCAGGACCTTAATGGAGGTCTGGCCAGGCTTGGTTTCCACACAACTTGATGGTGACATCGAAAGTCTCAGCAGGATGGGGACATTCAGGGAGGGCCAAAGAGCCCTCCTGGCAAGTCCTCCTTCAGGGTGGCACTAGCTGGTATTCTATATTTTTAAAAACCAAACCATCAGCAAAGTTTGCCACTTTGCATCCTGTTTAAGTGGAGCAGCCTGTGACAGGTCAGTGGCACCACCCTGAAGGAGCTGGGGTCTGGGGCATCTGCCCAGCCGCTCCAGGAGGGGCCCTAAGTCTATGCATCTGGCTGGTCTCCAGGCCCAGGCACCCATTCCCATCAGGACCCAGGGTGCCACCGGGGACCCTGCTGGGCCAGTCACTTCTGGAGACTGTGTCCTGCTGCCACCATGAAAATGTGGCAAAATGTTCAGCCAAGATGAACAGGAGTGAGAAGCACGGAATGGAGCCTGGCATGGGGAGGGGCCCAAGGAGGAGCCTGTCCCTGTGTCCAAGTCCTGGCCTGATGTTCCAGGCACAGGTCTGACTTCCGCCTGGGCAGGCAGAAGCGGCCACTCCTGGGCACCGCCCTCACCTGCGCAGCTTCTCCGTGACCTTTTCCAGCTCCTCCTGCGCCCGCCGCAGCTCGATCTCCAGGTAGTGGCGTGTGGAGTCGAACTCGGTCTCCAGCTTCTCCAGCTTGTGCGTGGTGTAGGACAGCCGCTTGCGCAGCTCGCCCTTCTGCTCCTGCAGCGCACTGCAACGACACGCGCGGTGGCCGGCCGCGCCCTGAGCGGGCGCCGGGAGCCCAGCCTGCGTGGGCGGCGACGTGCTGCGGGCGGCCTCCGCGAGGGTCACTCGCTCTCTCACACGCACACACCCTCACCCCTGCAGCCGCACGCAGGACTTCCGACCCCAGGGGTCGGGGGCTCCGAGCCAAGTGCCTCTGCCACAAGTACACCCCCACGAGGTCACCTTGGAGTGAAACTGACCCCAGAACCCTGTGTGTGTGGGCGGCTTGCTGGGCCCTGGTACAAGAAGCCCTGTGGCCCGCCCCTCCCTTGGGAGCTGGCCAGGGACGCCAAGACCCAGTTAGCAATGTCATGCCTGAGACCCAACCTCCCTTCCCCTGACTGGTGGCCCCAGCACATTGTGTCTACCTCTCTGGGCCAAAGAGAGGCTGGGTTGATGCCTCACACCCAGGCAGGACCCATCAGGATAGGCACACCGGGAGCGCAGGAGGCCTCCCAGAAGCCCACCTGCCTGCTCACCGCATGACCCCTGCCTGACACCATCTACCCTTACGAGCTGCCAGACAAGGAGCCACTTGAAGAAAAGTTGGGTGCCAGGCAGGGGCTGTGGGTGGCCATGCCCCAGGGGCTGGTGGTGAGCTCCAAGTTCCCTGGGTCTCAGTAAGGACCTGGGCACCCATGCTCCAGGGGGGTGACCTCTGGCGGGTTTGCTGTGGCGTACACAGTTCTGCTCCTGGCCCTGGGGAGCAGGAGGCAGGTTCAGGTGTCACACTGGAAACCAGGCAGGGCCCTGGAGCCCTGACTCCACCCACATGTGCAGAGGGGCCTTGGACAAGAGCCTGTGTCCTCAGGACCTGCCTGACCCAAGCCCAGTAAGGGCTGTGCAAGGACAATGACCTCTTCCCTGCTGGAGGGTTGTGAATACAGGGCGTGTCCCAGGAGCCTCCTGTGAGCACTCCTGGATTCCTGCCCAGGTCTACGTTTTTAAAATTAAATACAAAGTTGCTTCCATTCTTGAGACTCAGAACGGTGGGACAGGTCTTCCCAAGAGTCAGTTCCACAAAAGAGGGGACAGAGTAACAGGGGAAGCCCTGAGGCAAGGCTGCCCCACCTCTAGCATCCTGCAGCCACAGGCTCCAGATGCCCCACTGCCCCTGATTTCTTCCCTAGGGGGGCACAGTCTTCCTGGGTGCCCACATCACCCAGGGCACCCCACTGAAGGCAGGGCCTGGATCTGGGCAGGCAGCAGGCCCTGAGGTTGGACGCTCCCCTAGGCGTTCTCATCACAGGCTCTGCCTCCTTGGGAGGACGGAGGGCCTTGTCCGTTGCCCCACCTGCTCCCTGCTGGCCTGCTCCTCACCCCTCCTCCAGCCACGCTGCAAGTCCTCACTGACCAGTTCTGGGGCCTCAGTCTTCTGAAGCCAGCAGCCCACTGTGCCCTCTCCCAGCCCTGCCCATTCTGGGGGCATTGGTTTCTGTGGGCACCTCAGAGCCACTGACCCTCACTCCTCCACCTTGGTTGCCTTGCCCTTGGGCTCTGTGGTCACTGGGGCGAACCATCCCGTCGCCCATCCAGTCGGCATGCTTGCCCCTTCCCAATCCCACCCTGGAACCTCACCGTGGGAGCAGGACCCGGGCCCTGGCCCAGAGAGCCCCGGCTGAGAGGGAGGCAGTGAGCAAGAGCCAAAGGACAGGCCAGCTCGGAGGTGCTGGGCCACCCCAAGGGCCACAGCTCCAGGGCCTGCTTACCCTGGGCCTCCCAGGGGCCTTTCATGCACTAGGTGACTCCCTGCTCTGCCAGTCCTCCGACAGCACCCTCGGCCCTCCCGCGGCCACCTGGTGCTGCATCCAGGCCAGGCCTCGGCCACAGAGCCTCAGCTGCTGAGCCTGCCCTTCACCCACCTCCACGCCCCCATCAGGGTTCCCAGTCCCTGTCACTGTGACTCCCAGCTCACCTGTACTAGTGTCCCCACCACATCGTCCCCTCCCCTCTCTCTGGCTCCATTGCGTCAACAGACCCTGCACTCACCCAGGCTGTTCTGTAAGGCGCCGGGGCCGTCGAAGGCCAGATCTCCACACCCAGTTGCACATGGACCCTTCCTGACTGGGGTCTCTCTTAAGCTCCACCCACCTCATGTCCAGCAGCCACCAGATCCCTGTGCCTCTCACTCAACCGTCCAACGCAGACCAAAGTCCCCCCATTGGCTACCGCCTGCACCCCGATGGGGAGGGCCATGGGACCCCTCCTTGCCCTTCACAGCTGGCTACTGGTGCCAGGGGCTCAGTTTCTTAGAAGTTCTGGACAGGGAGGATACTGGGTGGTCACCTGGATCTTGCTACCAATCCTTCCCCCTGTCCTGGGGCACTAACCCAAGCCCCACCTGTCTGTGGTCTCAGTTTCCACATCTGTAAAGTGGGGTGGTCACCCACACATGGGGAGCAGGGCTGATGCTGGTCCCTGTCTGATAGGTACTAAAGCCACCAACACAATGGGATGCTGCTGGGTGGTGCCGTGGAAGGGGGGCCTCCAGGCCGCGGGAGGCTGAGGAGGTGCCAGGGGCCGGGGATCCTGCTTTAGGTGAGGGTATGGCCTGGTGGGGCCCCAGTGTCCTTAACAGACGTGTGGGGAAAGGCGTCTGCAGAGCTGGCAGCAGCCAGTCCTGGTCCTCCAGCCACCTGTGGGGTCCCCTCCCTGTGATCTGGGTCCCAGGAGCTGGCTCTAACCTGGCATGTGAGTGGGCTTATGGGTTTCCTCCTCGCCATGGCAACCCCTGGGCAGGAAGAGTCCTGGAGGAATCTCCCCGCAGAGGGCCCCTTCTGGCCATTCACAAGAGCCCGAGCCCAAGGTTGGTGCCAGAGTGTGGTGACAATGTTCTGCTGGCTGGGAGACCCTTCTCCTCTGAGCCTCCCCATCTGTCTTGGGGAGTTAGACACAAACATGGGATGGATGTCTGGGGACAGACGTAGAGACACCAAGGAATGGGATGGCGGGCGACAACAGGTGTGTTACCTGTCCCAGAGCGAGGGTGAGGACCGGGTCAGGCGGCCCTGCAGGACTCGGGGCTGCCCGAGGCACGAGGGCACCCAGGGGCTGCGCAGCCTGTGGGTGAAGAGGACAGAGCTGCTCAGAATAGGTGGGATAGGTTCGGGGCAGCATGGAGGCCACCAGGGTCCACCATCGGGCACTTGACCACAGCCCTTGGCTGATGTCCAGAGATGGGAAGTCCACGTCCACACCCCATGGTGTGGAGACTCCTGTCTTCAGGGTGGCAAAGGTAGAGGGATTCAGGAAGTTCAAGAGAGGGGTCCCAGCCTACGCACCTGTCAGAACTTGCTGGTCACTCCAAAGGGCCTGAGCTCATCTGTGGCACTGAGTCCCAGTGTGGCAGGTACCTGGTCCCTTGCTGGGGGTTTATATTTGGTGTCCTGACTACTGCTTCCAGTGTGCAAGACCCCCTGGTCAGAGACAAGGGTGCTGGAGACAGGTGACCCTCTTCTCTGCAGGACTGTCCTGTGAGCTGTGGGACCTGGGGGGAGTTAGGGGTCCAGGACACACTTCGCCTTCTTGGGACCCTGCTCAGCCACCCTTTCCTATGGCCAGTCTAGGCTGGACAGTGGGTGGTGTGGGGAAGAACAGGCCTGGCCTGGCCTGCTGGGGGCTGCCCCACTGGAGGACCACAGGACACGCCCCAGCCTCAGAGGAGGGCTGTGCGGCCATCCCAGCTGATGGCTTGTAGGGATGTGGGTGCCCAGAAGCTCGGGGCTGGCTTGCTGGCTCTGGAGCCAAAGCAAGAGGCCAGCCCTGCTAAGGGAGGCCAGTTCCATCACCAAAGACTCGGATGCTGCCCAGAAACCAGGCGTTCAGAGAATGCTGAGCGGCGCAGGCAGACGTGTGTTCTGGGGGAGAGCGGCATAATCCCATCTAAATGAATAACTGCCACCGAGCAGTGTGGAAGGCGAGATATGTCAATTTGTTACGCCTGGGTGGTGGAATGCTGGGTAATTGAAAAATTTTTATACTTTTCTGGATTTGTCATATTTTCCATGGATGAAAAATTAGGAAAAAAATTTACTGAGGATCAAATTTGGGCACACAAAAAAAAATCAACATAAGCAATGATTTGATGGGCTGAGGGGGGCAGCAGAAGCCAGGGAAAGCTCTTTTCCCCAAGCTATGAATCTCACCGTGGTCACTGATTCTCTGAGCCTCAGTTTCCTCACCTGTAAAATGGGGCCTCTTGCCCCTGGCTTCCTGAACAGGAGCCAGGGCCCAGCACGTGGTAGGCAATGGTGGTGGTGAGCGGCAGGGTCTTGGTCTCTGGTTAGAGACTAAGAGCTTAGGACTTCTGTCCCAGGGTCCACCCTTGGCAAATGACCCCAATGCTGTTGAGTGACAGAGGGCAGGACCCCAGTGGGCAGGTTCTCTTTGGAGCAGTTGGAACCAACTGGTCAGCCCTTGGTGACTTAGCAGAGACCAGCTGTGGCCACAGGTGTCCTCCTCCTGGTCCTCATCCATGAAGCCCCACCAGCAGACCCTTCTGCAGGGTGCTTCTGGTGGGTGAGGTCTCTGAAGAGGGCGCAGCTTGGAGGTGGACAAAGGCTGGGACCCGGGGGGAAACTGAGGCCCAGGGAAGGGGTCGGGCTTGTGAAGCGACCCAAGGTCTGACTCTGGACGCTCGCAGGTCTTTATTAAGCACCACTGCCAAGTCATTCCTGCTCTGAGCCAGGGAAGACGTGGGATTCTCTTTCCGGCTTGCGGTGTGGGGAACCCCGTCCTAGAGGTGGGAAAGCGGGGTCTAGGGAGGGTTAGCCACAGTCTCAAGACAGGCTTGGGAGGGGGAGCCAGTCTGCAGCCCCTCCTCAGCTCCCTTTCCAGAGAAGGGCAGCGAGGAAGCCGCTGAGCCGGCCGCGGGAGAGCCACGCTGCAGAGGCCTGCCGGTGCTCAGAGAGCAGCAGGCTGGCAGCGGAAGAGGGAATCGGCCGCCTCCCACCTGGCCCTCCAGCGGCTGCCAGCAGGGCCAGCACCGGCCCCGGCAGGAGCTGGGGTGGTGGACCGTGCAGCCCTGGGGACGGCCACCCCCGGCTGGGTGCTGCTGCCGGTAGGAGGGCTTGGTGACCCCTGGGCAGAAAAGCAGACAGCGGTTGACCTGGGCCACTGAAACGGACGGCCCTGAGTCCTGCCTGTGGTGGTCAGGACACCCGCGTGGACACAGGGGTCCCCGCACGGGTAACAGGGGTGTGTCTCTCATCGCAGGTGGGGCCCTGCAGCTGTGGGAGCCCAGGCTGGAGCTGCTCTGCAGGAGACCCTCTAGGACTTGGCCCTTGGAGGCAGCTGGAGTCCCCGGTTAGCACCTGTCTTCCTTCCCCCACAAGGGAGCAGCTGGCTCAGGGACCAGCTGCAGGTCCTGGGGGGCAAGGGCAGGACGGCCAGTGTGCCAGCTGGTGGTTCACACCTCACAGCAGTCCAGGGGAAGTACCCTCATCAGCCCAGCTGGGATGCAGGAGCCACGCTACCTGTGGGACCACTGTGGCCCTCTGTCCTGCTCCAGCACGCGAACCCGGAGAAAGAACGCCGGCCACGCGGTGCACCCGGCATCCTCACCCCGCCAGGGGCTACGACCAGGACAGGCTCTGCCCGACCCCCGGGGCAACTGCCCCAGGCCTTCGACTCCCCAGGTGCCGCCCCGGCCTCCACCCTCTAGACCTCTGCGCGGGCCCGTCTTCCAGCGCACTGCGCCCTGGGACGCTCTGCTGCAGCCACCTCCCCTGGACACCCTCCGGTGCTCCCCCGAGCCCCTCCTCACGGGGACCTGTGCTGAGCACGGTCCCCAGGGAGTCATACCTGACCCTGCTTGACGGCTCCCCACTGGTGCGCATGGCGACGGCAGGGTTGGGTGGCCGTTCACCGTCCCACAGACAGCCAGGGGACCGAGAGCCACTCCTGTCCTGCGCCCTGACGCGCGGGCCGCTCGGTGCCTGCGGGCGCAGCTGCCTTCTCCTGCCTCAGCTCTCAGCCGGGCCGACAGTCACGCCCCAGCAACACCAGATTGCTTGTCATTCTTCACATGCTGCAGCCAGTTTCTCATCCTGGTGACTTTGTCCCCATGTCCCCTCTGCCCGGATCTCGCTTGCTTCCTCCTTCCCCAGCCCCTGGGGGTCCTGAAACCCAGCTCGCCCCACCCTCCCTGCGTGGCTCCTCAGCTAGGTCCTCGGCTGGGCTGCTGTCCTGCTTGCCACCCAATGCCAGGGTGCTGGGGCCTCCTGGACCCCTCGGCCCCTGACTCAGCGCCTCCAAGCGGCCCGTTTTTAAGCCCAACCGGACCAGGTTCTCCCCGGTCAGAAATCCCTGACTCTTCACTGTACCCAGGCCAGGAACCCAGCTCCTCACCCCAAAGCTGTCCCCATAGACCCACCCCCATGCACGGGGTCTGGACAAAGCCAGGGTGTGGCTGCATGAGCTGGCCCGACCCTGCAGGACACAGCAGAGCGAGAGCTGACTTGGCCCCAGCTGCGAGGTCTGGGCACTTTTCCCCGGGGGTGGGGGGACTCTGAGGCTGGTGAAGTGGGGGGCTCATAAAGACCCCCAGACCTCTTCCTCCACTGCAGGGCTGTGAGGAGCCACCTGCCCTGCCTCTTCACCTGCCGCTGGAGCCGTGTTCCTGTCACGTTCCTGACGCCCGTGCTGGGAGCCGGGGCAGTCAGGGATGTCACCCGCTCCCTCTGCAGCTCCTGCCAAGGGCCACCTCCACCTGCTGACCCTGACCCTGACCCTGAGCGGGGATGAAGGCGGACCCGCCCAGCCTGTTCTTTCCCAGGGAACCCACACTGGACTCCCAGGGCCTGTGCCCCTGTGCCCTCCAGGGCAGCCGCTGGCGGCGGGCCACTCTCACTGCCTGTGCTCGGAGGCCATGGGTTTGTGTCTCGGGAGCTTGTTCCCCCTGGGTCTCAGTCATGGCCCTGCTGGTGCCCTCTAACCCTGCTGTGACCTTTGAAGGTGGGGCAGAAACTGTCAACCAGTGCCCGGCAGCGGCCTGGGCTCTGTGCACCTCCCTCCTCCCTGGGATAAGGAAACTGAGGTGCGCCGAGGCCAAGGGGCAGGGCCCGGCCGGCTGCTCCCACCTCCCGCCTCCCGGGGCATTGGAGCCTAAGCCTGGGCAAGGGCCTGGGGCCTGCTGCCCTCGCATCAAGGGCCCAGCGACAGGACAGCCGCCACTGCTGGCACTGCCCGGGGGCTCTGCACACCTGCCAGTCCTGGATGACCCCCAGCTGACCTCTGCAGCAATGACACCGGCCACTCCACCTGCACAGAGAGGGGGACTCCCAACGTCATCACCGTGGCCACCAGCCTAGAGCGCACCAGCCCCTGGAGAGGCCGTGCGCGTACTGGCACCTGAGTGCACCTCCCGCGTGGGCACGGCCTTCTCGGGCACGCGGGGAGGCAAGGTCAGTGTGCCCTGGGGGCCCCCAGCTGGGAGGGGCGGCCTGGAGGGGGATCAGCTGCCCTGTGACTACAGCCAGGCGACCCTGACGGGTGCAGGGATCCTGGAACTCAGCTCTCGCCCCCCACCAGTGCGGACGTGCCCGGTGACATGGCTGTTCTGTGGCTAATCCTGCCAGAGACAGGGGTCAGGAGCTGCTGCAGGAAAGGTGTCATCTCACCTCATCTGTCAGGCAGTTGCAGCCCCACCCTGACGTGCCCTCTCCCTGCTAAGAGAGAACCGCGAGCTGGGGCAGCCCAGGCCTGGGGCAAAGCAGGCCAAGTCCGGCAGGTGGCCAGGACAGCTGCACTCGCCCCTGGGCCTTGGCTCATGCTGCCCTCCTGTTCAGGACATCCTTTCTCTGTGGTTTGGCTCACTCCACTCCCCTCCTCCAGGAAGGCCTCCCTGACCTCCCCCTGTACTGCCCAGCTGCTCTTTGGGTGCAGGGGCTGTCCCTGCTCCTCCTCCCCAGGTCACAGCACCCGGTGCACCGCAAGGTCCAGGGCAGGCCCGATGGCCACATGCCAGAGATCTTGGGAGGGCACAGCAGGTTGTGAGCTCCCAGCAGCCCTCGGGAAAGGCCACCAGAAGACCCACTCTAGTCCCCAGAGGACAGTCAGCAGGAGCCCAAGGAAAGAGGGTCAGGGCAGGCCGGTAGGACACAGCCCGTCAACTCTGTGCCCACTGCACGCTCGTGCCCTGCAGGTCAGGGCTCGCCACTGTCCCCACCTGTCTGTCAGACCTGGGGTGTGGACAAGATCCCAGGTCCCAGGTAGCCTGATGACTCAAAGCATCACCAGAGCCAGGGCCACAGCAGGCCTGCCAACTCCAGCCTTGGGGTGGGAGTGACCATGGGGAAAGCGTGCAGAGCACGAGGGGACAAGGGGCGTGAGACTCACCGTGATGTCCTCTGTGCTCACGCCAGTGCAGACCCCTGTGGTAACCCCACTCCAACACCCACTCTCTCCAGCTCCAGCCCTGCCCCTGGACGCATCCATGCCAGCGGCCGGCATGGCCCCTTGCTGCCCTGTCCTCACTGACTGCCAAGGACTGCATGGCCCCTTCAGCCCCCATGGCTCTTTGCTGTGCCACCAGGGTAAAGCCCACCCTGCTCAGGGCCACCTCTCCCTTGACTGTGTGCCTGAGACCCAGAGATGGGAGGAAAGTGCCCTGTGGAGGTGACAGGCTGACCCCACACCTCCTCCCCACCTGCCCACAGCGGGTGACCTTGCTTCCTTTTCCACCAAGAAAACAAAGCTATCCAAAGGGAACTCCACAGATGTCACCGCCATGTGCCCACCTACCAGCATCTGTCCCCACACCCGGTGCCACACGCCTGTTACCAGACACCCTGCCAGGCAGCCTCTGCGCCTGGCCCGCCTGCCCTCCCGCAGCTGCTGGGGTCAGCCAGAAGGCCCAGGCATGGCTGAAGTTCCTGATTCTCTTTCTGGGACAGGCAGGCCTTGCGGTGGGTCTGGGGCCATGTCCTTCTGGTGGCAAAACAGGAAGAGAGCGCCTAGGGCAGGCTGTCTCAGGAGACGCAAAGCCCGTGTCCACCCCAGGAGGCCCCGCCCTCAGCGCTGCTGGGGGTCCCTGGCACCCCTGCCTGGCACCCTCCTCACAGCACCCAGCCCGGCCCTGCTGGTCTACATTCCTGTCTGTCTTTCCCACCAGGGAACGAGGCCGCCTGGAAGGCAGGCCGTGCCCACCCTGGCCTGGTCACCCCTCCTGCCCAGTGTCAGTGTTGAGAAGGAGGATGAGGAGGCAGGTGGCCACAGAGCAGGCCTCCCAGCCGATGACAGCTCCCACAGGGCCCCCAAATCAACCTCCGCGCCTGCCGCCCCTCCTCGGAGCCTGGGGAGGAGGGGCCGGGACGTGACACTGATTACCAGGCTCCTCACTGGCCACTGAGGAGCCCGGGGTTGACCACCCCACGGCCTGCTCACCCGGCACACAGACGAGAGGACTCATCAACTGTACCAGCGGGAGGCCTGTTTTCTCAAATTCTGGGGCTCACAAAGCTAACTGGGGCTGTGGGATGCTTCTCAGTGACCCCGCCCACCCCGCCTGGCTCCCTTCCCCACCCAGGGCCTCTCTGGAATGCCCTGGGTCCCTGGCTGGTGTCTTGCCACCCTCCTGCACCTCTTCCAGCACACGCATGGGCTCAAGTGGTCCTGAGGGTGACACCAGGCTCCCAGGGCAGATCCGCCACCAGCTGGGGCTGGAGGGAGGGCCGGTGGGAGGCTGCCTGTCCAGGCCTCGGGCCCAGCTGTAACAGAAGCCCTAGGGGCACTTGTGACTCTGGGTGGGGCTCTCCTGACAGCCACACCAGCTCCATGAGGGGTTGCGAGGGTCACCTGCCAGCTGGCTGCTCGCTCTGCTTAGCAGTGAGGGTGCAAGCTGTGCCCAGCCCAGTGGCCAGGGAGAGGACTGGTGACTGAGCAGTGCCCAGCCAGGCGGGCCCACCCCTCAGCACCCTCTGCTCTGCCACGGGCTACTGGGGTCCTGTGCTGGGCAGCCCAGTGTCCCCATTCACAAATGGAGATACGAGGGACTCAGGGGCACGCTGGTCCCCCCCAAGCCCACCCCCGAGATGACTCCTCAGTGCTGCTCCGGGTCGGGTCAGGGGTGGCTCTCAGACTCTGGTCCCCAACTCTCCGCATCTGGGTCCTCCCCTCCCGCCTGTCCCCAGCTCTTTTCCTTCTGTCCTGTGGGCAAGGCCCCCCAGGCAGACTCGCCCGGGCCTCCCCTGGTGCTTCTGGGGACTGCCAGACACACGGCACAGGGCTGGCTGGGGCTGTCCAGGCTCAGCAGCCAGGGCAGCATGGGGCCTGGGTGACTTTCCCTCCCCAGGGTGGCCACTCCAAGTGTCCCCACTGACCCCCAGCCCCGGTCTCCCTCTTCCAGCCAGACACGAGGGCACAGAAGTGCAAGCCCTCTGGAAGAGCCCACCACTGCCACCACCCAGGCACCCACTAGGGGCACAGGAAGGGGAGCTCCGGGACCAGAAGACCCAGTCCCAGCCGTTGACCCCACACCTCCCCGTCTCAGTTCCCCCCACCTCAGGGGCTCGAGCTGTCCCCTCATGGCTCAGGAGGGCCACCCCGGGCTGCCCCTGACTTCTGGCACCCTGACTAGGTGGAGAACTCACGACTTGGTGGGTCACCGTGGGATGGGCTGAGGGGAAGACCGGGGGAGGTGGTGTGCACCCCGTGTGCTGCGAAGGCAGCAGAGCGGGTCCCCATCCCCCACCCTGCAAATCCCCGCGTGGTTGGGGCTGCAAGGTCGCCAGCTCCAGCCCCAGCGCACCTGGTCCGCTCCTTCACGCCCGCCTGATGGATGGGGGCACTGGGCCCAGGCAGGGCAGAGGCAGACCCTCCGAGGGGCAGGTAGTGGACACGAGAGCCAGCCCACACAGCGCAGCTCAGTCCTCAGGAGGTATCCCATCTGTCCTCCGAAAAAAATCCCATCCATCCCCAGTCTTGGCTTTGGTGTCTCTGCTTCTGCAAATCCTTCCCCAACACCCCTGGGAAACTCTGTCATGGGCCCGTGTCCCCTGCTGTGGAGGGCTGGCCAGGGTCTGGATGGCCAACCAGACTCCAGCTGTGTAGATGGGGCCAGTTCACTAGGGGGAGGGGCAAGAGGATCACAAAAGCCTCAGTTTGTCACATGGACAAGAAGACCTCCAAGGAAGGGTGTCCTGGGCAGAGGGGACACCATGGGCAAAGGCAGAGAAGCTCTGCAGTAGGACTGTCACATGGTGGGAGTCAGGAAGAAGGGCCAGGCAAGTGGCAGGTGTCTACCTGCCTACAAGGGAGCCAATGAGGTTCATGACACCACCAGGTGGCAGAGTCCTTATGCTCATTCAACAAATATTTGCTGGACCTTCGAGTGAGCCAGGCCTGGCTCCAGCCCCAGGGGGTAGGGGGGGCGGATGGGGCACAGGACCTATCCTCTCAGAGCTAGATTCAGGTCCAAGACCCAGCCTATGATGTGCAATTGAGTGACAGGAGGAAGGACTAGGCACTGGGTCATCCCGCTGGACAATGGAGACCCTTCACCTGGATTATAAATACCTCTTTTCGTGCTTAGGACACCAGCAGTCTAGAGGCCCTCCGGGCTGCTGCACCTGGACCCCTGCCGGTGCCAGCCCTGGGTGAAGCACTTCATACCACCTCCCAGCATCTCTGCACCCTGGGGGGAAAGGGGACACCCACTTTACAGGTGAGGAAACTGAGACCCAGAGAGGATCAGGACTTTACCAGAGAGGGACTGGTCAGTGGGACCCCAAACCCAGTGACCTTCTCTGTGGTAGGCCATGTGACCAACTTCCCTTAATCAACTCATTGGAGAGGCCTAGCTGGTCAAGAGGGAACAGTCTGGGAGGGTCTCCAGGCCACCTGGAGATCACTTCCTAGGTTAAGAGCAAGAGGAGGGCGGGAAACCCTCCCCAATTCTAGGAGGTTATGCTGAGTCCTGGCCCCAAGACCCCTGCTGTCTCCAGAAGGTCATGTGGCCCAGTGCAGCCCAGGATCCCAGGCCCTGGCCACTGCCACCAACCTTCCCCACTCAGCCCAGGGGAGCCCCTAGCAGCTCAGGCAGCTGATCTGACCCCTGGCTCATCTGTCTAGGTATTTGCCAACCAGGCCCAGTCAGGTCCCTGTCCCTAGTGCCTGGCACAAAGGGGTAGGTGCCAAAGAGTCCTGGCTGGGCATGGGGAAGGAGGGAAGGAGAAAGCAAACCACAGGGGGCCCCTGGGCAGGCTTCAGGGTACCCTACAAGCTACATTTTCCCTCAAATTCCAGCTGAGTTGAGCAGTGCCCTGCCCCCACCTGGAAACCCTGCCCAGGTGGGGGTACTGGTGAATGACAGCTAATGTGGGGCACCAGGGAGGGTCCTGGTCTGAGCCAGGACTGCCACTCTCTGAACTCCGCTGCCCCCACTGGACCTTGGCTATGACAAGGTGGGCTTGGCTGACCATCAGGCTTTGGGTCTGAGGTCCTAGCACCTAAGAAGCTGGATCCCTCCTCCCAGCCCAGGATATGCTGCTCTTGGTCCTATGGCCCTCCAGCGCAATGGCCCAGAAGATGGTCAACCTGGGGCCTTTGTGAGCCTACCTGTCTTCCAGCTCCCACCTGGGTATTTTCAAGTCACTCATTCACAGCACTGAGGGTCAACAGAGAAGGCCCGGGACCCCATCCCCTAGACCCAGGGGGCCAAGCCTGGGCTCTGCTGGACCCCTGCCCCTTAGAGACCCGGTGCACCTGCTGCCCACAGTCCTCCCAATAGATGCCAGTTCTGGCCTCCGGAGGGGGTGGGGGAGGCCAAGAGACCCTCCAGGCCAGGGGAGAAGGTGCTGAAACTCAGCAGTCAGAGCCAGGCCTGCCGCCCACACACACAGCCTCAGCGGGCTCCGGAAGGAAATCGCAGGAGGAGTGTTCCCCAAGTAGGGGTCAGGATGGCCAGGGGAAGTCGCAGCGTTAGTCGCGAATATTCAAATCGGCTGATCCCTGACTGCTGCGAAAGGAGCCGGTGGAGTCCACCGAGGCTCAAAGTTTAGCACCAGGAAGGAGGACTCGAGGGGCACTCCCCAGACGCTGTCGCGGGACTCCCCCAAAATGGCTCCAAGACGCGACTGCCTGACCAGCCGCGAGGACTCCATCCCCCCACCCCGCCCCCACGAGGCGGAAACTTAAAAGCTCAGAACCAGGCAACTGTCAGCTGGGGGGCGGGGGACCGTGCGTAACAGCGGGAACAGAAACCCAGAGGGTCCCGGGGGGACCGGCGAGAGTCCGGGACAGGGCGCTCAGGCCCGCGGAGGCCAGCGCGGCCGGGCTGGGGGCGGCCGGCACTCAGTGGCGCACCCCACCCCAGCCGCAGCGCCCACCCGACCGAGCGGCCCCGCGCGGGGCTCCCCATTGTCTCGCCGCGCACACACACGCACCGACACACGCACACGGGCCAGGCACCCCGGCCCCGAGGCTGCGCTGGGGAGCCCCTCCCCCGCCCGGCTCCTCCACCCGCCCGGGCCCCGCGAGCCGCGGCGCGGAAGCCGCTCCACTCACCTGAGTTTCTCCATGTCTGCGGCAGAGGCCTGCGAGAAACCAAACGAGAGGGTCAGCAGGCAGCAGGCGTGCGCTCCGCGGCCGTGCCGGGCGGAGCTGGGCACCGCGGGCACCGCGGGGCGCGGCGGCGGGGCACCCCTGCGTGGCTCGGCCAGTGGGAAGCCGGGCCGTGCGCACCCCCGGCCCGCACCCTCCGGGTTCGGCCCCCGTGACTCAGTGGGCGCGCCGGGCCGCGGCCGAGTAACAGGTGAGCCCGCCCGGGCCGCCGCGCTACCCGGCACCGAGTTACGCCCCCCGGGGCGAGCAGGGGGCCGGTCCGAGGACGCGGGATGCCGCGGCCCCGGGCGCTCCCGGTCTCGTCCGGAGGAGGGGACCCGTCCCGTCCCCGTTAACTCCGGGCGGCCGCGGGTCCCTGCGCTCCCCGCCCCGCCCGTTAACCCTTGTCGCCCCGCGCTCCCTCCCGCGGAAGCCGAGCCCGGCATCGCAGGATCCCGAGTCCCAGAATGTTTGAGCCGCGGAATTGGGGCCGTGCGGGATCGCAGCGCCCGACACTCACGCGGTCCGAGCGTGATGGCATGCGGAGCCCTGCACTTCTCAGTCAGGGACCCCGGTGCCCTCGGATTCTGGGGTTCCGGGCCTGGCTCGCCCCTCCCGGGCCCGAGGGATTAACCCTTGCTCGCCGGCGGGGCTCCCTGCCGGGCTTGCGCACACCCGCCCGCGCGCGGCTTGGAGACCCTCCCCGCCCGGCCCCGCGCAGTCGGGCAGCCCCTCCGCGCGCCGGGCGGGGAGACCCACCCGCCGCCGTTAACCCTGTGGGCGCCGGCGAGCGACGGGGACCGAGAGCGGCCCGGGCGGGATCGCACTTCCTGCGCGGAGCGGGGGGCGCGGGGCGGGCTCTCCCCCGCCTAGGAGAGGCCGCGCCCGGGGGCTTTCCCCGTCTTTCCGTGCTGGGGGCGACCAGGGTCTGAGCCCAGGGACCACGCGACAGACCTGGGAAGACTGATGACTGCCCATCCCGGCCCCTCGCGCCGGGCGCCGCCGCCGCGTCCGCCGGGAGCGCGCTCCGCTCGGTCCGGGCCCCACGCCGCCTCCCCCACCGCCCCGCCGGGCGAGGGCGCAGCCCGGCACCGGGGCCTCGGCCACCAACTTCCCGGGCGCTCGGACAGGCCTCCCCCGGCCTCAGTTTCCTCACCTGAAAGCTGGGGGGAGGGGAGGCGGGAGGAAGCCGGACCAGAGCCACTCTGCTGCCCTTCAGCATAGGCGGCTGCGGAGGGCTTAGGGTGGGGGAAGGAATTTCAGGGGAAAGGGTCCCCAAGGCGCCGGGATGGAGGCTTCCCTCCCCGACACTCTAAGGTTGTCCAAGACCACGAGCCGGGACCCCTTCTCCAAACCCTCCTTCTCCAAGAACGAAGAGTTCTCCAGGAAGAGTTTGCCAACAGCCAACACGTCCCCCACTCCCCTCTCTTCCCCAGGCCCACCTTTCCTGGTCCCCATCACAGCCATCATCGCAGTGGGTCCCAGCATACAGCAGGTGCTCAATAGACACGGACAGTGCATGCCCGGGTCCTGCCGCACAGGAGCCGTGCCTTCAGCCTTTCCCCCTGGCTGGCTGTGAGTTCCTGGGCAGGAGCCCTGCGCTCTCACCAGGACACCCAGCACCCAGCAGGCTTGGCCTCCGCCAACTCAGGGTGGGAGGAGCCGTCCATTCGGAGGGTCAGACCTGAATCAGGATCAAACCAAACCCCCAAATCCAAGTGTTCATGCGTCCACCAACCAAAGGCTGGCCACTCGTTCAGCAGCTCCCGGCTAAGGTCTCCCACCAGGGAGGAGGCAGCAAATGAGGTGAGCCCGGCTCTCCTGGGCTAATGGCGCAGAAGCACCCCCACTCTCAGTTCTGGGAGTCCACCCTCAGCAGAATGACGGTGGCACACCACAGGGCCCTAGCCCCTCCGCTGACCCCTCCATAGGAACTGCAGGGAAGTGGCCTTCCCATCTCACAGGTAGGGAGAACAGAGCTCAGAGGCAGCCGAGTTCCAGGAGGCCTGGTACCGAAGAGGCCCTACTAAGCCGGCTCCTATTCCTAAGAGGCTTTTCCTTCCAAAGGTGGGGGACATCCCCGGATGTCTCTGGATGCCTCAATCACTCAGTCAACGACCTGCCAGGGAGCTTGTCTGAAATTAATATGAATACATTAAAATTTAATTTTTAAAAATCCAGCATTAATTATTTACGTTGAATGTTTGCGTACTTCTAGAAGGCCTATCTGGGAATCCCACACCCTGCTCCACCACAAAGGAACTGAACAGAGGAAGGGGCAAGGGGAGGCTGTCCAGCGTCCCTGGTGGCAGAGGTGGAGGCTGGGCAGGGCAGGAGACAGACAGAAGGGAACCAGTGGCTGGTGCCTTTCACTCTATTCCAGACCCTGACCTTGATCCTCCACTGACTCCTCCAATTCTCTAACGCAGAGCCTGCAGGGCTTGCCCTGGAGGGACCTCGCTCTTGAAAGCCACCTCCTCCTTGCAGCCCTCTGCAGAGACTGGCAGTCATTAGTAAAGCCCCACATTAGATGGGACAGGGCCTTGTCTTTCCCGCTCTGTCTGGGACCAGCTCCACGCTGAGCGGGGGATGAAAGCAGCAAGGCTGGTCCTGCAGGGAGGTCCTGTGCCCTCAGCTTCACCGGCCACAGGACTTGGGAGTGTTCCCGTGATGCCTTTTGGCTAGATGAATAAACCCTGCAGTGGCCTGCTCAGAGGCACCCAAGGTTGGCAGAGGTCTGCCTGATTTCCTGTGCGGGTAAATGGGTACTTCCTGCACGGGCGGGAGGACTGGGTGGGCACTGTGAGATCAGGCACCCATGGGACAGCCAGGGTTCACCTGGTGAAATGGTGGCCTGGGACCTCCCTTCAGAGTGGGTGGATGGCATGTCCTCCTGAAGCAGGAGCGCATGCTAGGTGCTCTCGGGCCCAGTCTGCCCTGCCTCTGGGCACTGCCGCTCCAGCCCACCCCACCTCCCTGCCTCTGTCCACCCGGGACTTCCCTGGTCCCCTCTGCGGGCCAGGCCAGCAGCCCCTTGTTGGCCAAACTGGACTGAGCCCTGTGCCCTTTCTCAGGCTCTGTGACCTCAGGCCCTCGCTGACCCCCAGGAACGCTGACCCCTGCACTTGCTCTGCACCCTCTCTAAGTTCTCTGTCGACCTCCTGCCCCTCTCCGTAGCCCCATTTTACAGGTGCAAACTCCGAGGCTCCGAGAAGTGAACACTGCAGGCCACCTGCAAGAGCAGGAAGATCTGGGGCCAGGACTCTCATCCACCTCGCCCAACCACCACCTCCCCTGTGGCCACCGGGCAGGACGACGTGCACACACGAGGTGCAGCCACCAGTGACAGAGGAGTTGACTCCATGCCTCCAGCCTGGCCTTGAGGGGCTGTGAACATTGACCCCAGTCCCCACCTGTCCTCCCTCAGCACTCAGCAGCCACCCTTGTCACCTCGCTGTTGCCAAAGTAACCCAGCTCCCCCTGCCTCGGGGGCTCTGCACTTCTTCCTTCCTTCTGGAAGGCTCTGCACCAGCTTCACTGGGCGGGTGGCTTCCTTTTCTGATCACCAGGCAAAGTATAAACCATACCCTGACAGCCCCCTGTCCTGGCCTCAAGTCTCCACGGGCCAGGGTTGGCTCCGAGGGTCTCCCAGATGGATCCAGGTGCTCCTCAGCCCCCAACCTGCTCTCAGGCCCTGTCACGCACACCAGCCTGGGGCCCTTCCTCAAGCCCCACCCAGTGCCAGAAGGCCTGAGACCCTGGGCACCAACGCAGCATCTGCACGGAGCTGGGCCCAGGGACACCCCCAGAGCTGCAGATGCGGGTCAGCCCTGAGCGGTGTGTGACTCCTCTGCTGGACCGTCTGGCCCCTGGCACTGCTGCCCACCCTGCCCGTGCCCGTGACCACTGAGCAAAGGAACTCAAGCCCATGTCTGGGAGGAACTGCTCCATGGTGCCACACGGAGGCCTGGATCCTGGTCCCAGCTCTGCCTCCCACCTGCGATGTGACCCTGGACAGTCCCCACCCTCCGTCAGGGCCTGCACTGACCTCTCAGACCCCAGCCCAGCGCTTAGTCCTCTGGGACCGCCTTACGTCTCCCCCATCCCACCTTGAGTGGAAGACAGGTGAGCCTGGGGCCGGCCGCAGATCCCACCTCTCTCACTGACTTCGACGTGCGCACCTCGGGCAGCCGTGCCATCTCAGGCAAGGCTCTCAGCCTCTTTGAGGCTGGATCCTTCGTCCAGGAAGGAAGGAAGGATGGCGATACTCAGGGGATGCTGTGAACAACAGGCGACTGTAAGGGGCTGTCCTCGGGGTGGGCCAGGGAAGGGCTGCAGCTGCAGAGGCAGCCTTCACGTGCACCTCAATCAGGGGGGACGCCTTTCTAAGATGCTTTCCTCTGCTCTCTACCTTCTTGCATTCATTCAACACACAGTGCTGAGCCCTGTTGTCAGGGACAGTGAATCTCCCGCCTTCACCAGGCTGATGTGCTAATGCAGGGACACAAACTCCACCGGCGAAATCTGCAAATGCTCCCCCACCCACGGGTCCCAAGGAGAAAGTCTGGTGAGAAAGATGGGTGACCAGTCGGCCGGGGCACAATCACAACAGGGAGGCCAGTGAGCCTGGGCAGGCAGCCCCAGGGTGGGTTGAGCAGTGGTGGGGTGCACTGAGGTCCCCTCGGGTCAGAGGTGGTGCAGAAGCCAGAATCCTGGAGGAGGACACCAAGGCTTTTGGCATGAGCAGCTGGGAAGAGGGTAGGGACAGAACGTGGGATCCGGGCCTGGGGTGTCCCCAGTGCAGCCAGCAGTCAGAGGATGGGTATGTGGTGCAGAGTTCAGGACAGAATCCAAGTGATGTGAGTCTGGGAGTGGCCAGACCAGCAGGGGTCACAGCCGCTGGGACAGGACAGAGCTCATGGGAAGGGAAGGAGGGACCAGGATGGTCCTGGGGCTCTGCCACCAGCAGGGTGCAGGGAGAGGACGGTGCAGCCAGCCAAGGAGCCCTGAGGGAGCAGGGGGACAGGCAGGACCCTGGACGGGGCATGTGTGTCCTCGGGTGTTCCCAGCAGGCAGAGGGATGGGCGCCATGAGGGGGCGTCCCAGGGAATTCCAGCGGCCTAGCCTGGAGTCCTAAAGTGACCCATGGGGGAAGGTCAAGGTCACCCAGCAAGGTGGGGACCTAAATTCAGACCCTGACTTGGAACTGCTCTCAGAAGGCACCGACAATGCTCTCCTTGGGATTCCAGAGGACCTGGCTGCAGAGGTGACCCTGTCTCTCCTGAGTCCTGACTGGGCTCTCCGGGGCTTCAGACAGGGCTCCCTCTTCCCAGCTGTGCACAGTGCAGACCGACTAGGCCGGCGGCTGCAAACTGGCCTCCCTGAGCTAAATCTGTCCCCCCAGCATGTTGTATCTGGCCTGCGCAAGGTTTCTTTCTTTCTTTCTTTCTTTTTAAAACATTTGAGCCAACTTTAAAAATTGGGAGAGTTTACATTTTAAAATCCATATTTTTGGCTTCTACTGAGAAATTTGGAAGCTCTAGCAACTCCGTCCCACATTCCCACGTGGCAATGAGACAGGGGAATTGGGAAGCAGCACCCCCTCCAGAGGCGCCCTGGGGTCCCCTGCTCAGGGGGACCAGCACACCTAGGCCTGCCCTCTCTGCTGGGGAATGGAGGCCAGGAGGGCAGAGTGACCTATTCAAGGTCACTCAGCAGGACCTCTTGAGCAGGATCCCACTGCAGCCCTGGGGACTGGCATGGGGTGTTGCCCCAGCCCCACCCAGGGCATGACCTTGGTCCTGCGCTTCCTGCTCTCTTCTTGGCCCTGTGTCCTCAGGGAAAGGCTGCATAAGTCACTCATGCCATACTATGAGTCTCATGAATGAGTCTCAGTCCCAAGTCTGACAGCTGGAGCTCCCAGAGACCTTCTGCAGTGACTTCTTGCCTGCTGGACAATGAAAGGAGCTTCCCCTGGCCACTTGCCCAGACAGGACAGAGGAGGACTGGAAGCCAGGGCCCTCCATGGTCAGTGGCTTCCTCCTGGCTAATGATGGTATGCCAGGCACTGTGTCTCTGAAAGGGCTTTCAGGCCCGAGCATCAGCTTTCTGAGCCTCAGTTCCAAATCTGTAAAATGGGCCCGCTACTTTGCTCCTGGGGCCTGGCTGCATCTGATCTGAGAGTGGAGTTGAGCTGGCGCTCACCGTGTGGAAGGACGCTGGGGTTGGGGAAGGCTGGGGGCAGAGGGAGATAGGCCTGGAGCCTCCAGGACCAGGCAAGGCCCAGCCCTGACTGCAATGGCTGATGCTCACCTCCCACTTCAAGGAGCAAATGCCAGCCCCTCCATAGGAACACTGCTGGCCTGGCCCTGGACACAGTCTGCCCGCAGTACTCACTGCTGGGCCCTGACAGATCCCTGACGCTCTGTGTGGCTCTGCAGTCCCAAGAGGCAAGTGTGAGGAGCCTTGGGACAGAATCTGCCAGGGGCCCTGGCATTTCTGGAACTCCTCTGAGGGCTAATGGTCCCCTGAGAGAGGTCTGCATGGTGCACAAAGCCCAGAGCCACAGAGGGTAGGGGTCTTAGATCGCCAGCCCCTCCTGGGTGGTCACTGCTGCCTTTTCACTGCTAGGAAAACTGAGGCCCAGAAAGGCAGAGGACCTGTCCAGAGTCACACAGCAGGCAGCGGTTCTCAAGCTAAAGAGCTCCCCAGCATCCCAGGCCTGCCCGGCCCGCCATGGCTCTCAGGGAGGGACCCTGGGGCTGTGCAGAAGCAGAGCTCAACAGGACCATCTGCTGCCATTCCTGGAGGCAGGAGGCCGGGCAGGGCGCAGGGCGAGTGACAGGGCAGCAGAGGTACGGGGGAGGCAGGGCTCGCCTGGGTCCAACCCCAGCCCTCTGGGAGGCCTCCGCCATGTGGCGGGGGGCGGCCCCTCAGAACCTCAGCTTCCACTCATTAACCGGGGCAGCTAGGAGGGCCACTGGTCCACCTGCGGCCTGATGGGACCACGGGGCTCTCCACAGCACCTGAAGCCTCCGAGGCTCAGACACCAGAAGGGTCAACCACAGCAACGCTGCGGGGGGCCCCAGAGGGGCTGTGTCCTCACACAGGGGCCCTCAGTCCAGAAACAGTCTGCCTGCCCCGAGCCAGGACAGGGAGTTAAGGTCTTTTCTGTTACAAGGTATCACGGAAGGAAGGTGGCCAAGGGACGAGGAGGGGACAGCCAGGACTCAGAGGGAGCGCAGGGCCTCAGCAGACCTCTGCCGCTGCCCGCGGGGGCACTGGGGTTGGGGGAGACTCACCGGGCCTGGATGCCTCCACGGAGAGGCGGACGGGCCTCCATGCTGGTCGCCGTCCACAGAGGGCCCTCTGGCCTCCTTGGCTTGGCCTGGCCCCACTCCTCTCACAGCCTCCGCTGCTGCCTCCGAGGAAAGCTGGGGGCTGGGAGCCGGATCCGCCTCCTCTGGGGTCGCAGCTCCAGCTGGAGGCTCCTGGGCCAGGCCTGAGCCTTGCGCCTCTGGAGAAGGTGCTGGGCCGCGGCCTCTGGGCCCCCTGAAAGCCTCCAAGGTCCCAGGGTCCAGCACCCGCACGGCGACCTCGTCCAGGAACCTGGAGAAGGGCAGTCTGGCCTCCCGCCGGCGACCCAAGCGAGCAAGAGGGCCTGTGGCAGCCCTGCATCCTGTGCTCTGGGGCTCCGGGGTGGGCGGTGGGCCAGGGGGCACCCGTGCCTTCTGCTGGCTAGGCTGTGCGGGGCAGCCGGGGTGGGACGCAGCCCTCTCTGGACTCGGTCCTGGGCTGGGGCTCTGTTCTGGGTCTCCAGGTGCCTCTCTGTGGGCTTCCTTGTCGGGGGCTTCTGCCCCCAAAGCCCCGAGGGAGCCATGGCCGTCCCGCCTGGGGCTGGTGGGATGAGGGCCCCGTGCCAGGGAGCCAGGCCCAGAGAGCATCCTCCTCAGTCAGTCCAAGGTCGTGCTGACCCCCACTCCTCTCCCTCCATGGAGCGGGGATCCCTGTGCTCTCCCAGGGGTCAGGCCACTGTCCTCACTGGCCAGGATGATCAGCCAAGTGCCGCCTGCCCATCGATCCAGAGAGCATGTGGCAGGGCCGAGTGGCCTCCCGCCCCCAAATTGATTCTCACTAGACGGGAGCTGAGCTTCAGGGCTTGGTGCTCGTGCGGAGAAGGTCATGTCCCAGCTCTGCCTGGGAGTTGACGAGCTGCCGGGTGCAGGGCCAGGGCTGCTGTGCCTCGCCCGCCTCCCTCCCACTGTCTCCTCTGCCAGGTGCAGAGCGGGGCGCGGGGCACAGGGGGCAGGCAGCATGCAGACTCCCTGACAGGGCCCAAGGCAGGCAGACCAGGGCCGCAGCACCTGGCCCCACGGGAGGGGTGGGAGACACAGGCAGCTCTGTTCTCCCACTTTCCTCATCAGAGAACCCTCATTGTGGTCTGAGAGGCAAGATGCTCAACAAAACTACATTTCCCAGGCTCCTCTGCAGCCAGGGAGCAGTCCCCAAGACAGAAACAGAAGTTGTTGGGTGTGTCAGCCGGGAGTTCCTTAAAAGGGATCAGACAAGCCAGGCACGGTGGGGCCTGCCTGTAATCCCAGATACTGGCTGAGGCTGGAGGATCACGAATTTGAGGCCAGCCTGGGCAACCTAGTGAGATCCTGTCTCAGAATAAAATAGAAAGGGCAGGGCTTGATGTAGCGTACTCGCCAGGCATGTACTGGAAAATTAAAAGCCTGTGCCCTTTTGCCCCCGCTGGCCATCCTCTTGCTTCTTTTCTGGAACATGGAAGTGTGGCTGGAGCTGTGGCAGCCATGTTGGACCATGTGGTAAACTTGTAGCAACAGCTATATATGAAAGGCAGAGGAGCAGAAAGACAAAAGGAAATTGAATCCCTGATCACTGACTCATAGTATTAGCCGGGTGCCACCTGCCTGTGTACGACCTTAACCTGAGAGGGAAGCAGTCCCACCTTGCTTAGCTGCAGTTATCTCCCGTCAGTGGTAACAGCTATGAGCAATTCCTCAGTGGTACCCAGGGGAAGGTGAGGAGCAGCTACCGCCACCCATGAGGCAAGAGCCTCCGGCACAGGGCATATCGGAGGGGCGTGGGGGGCCCGAGGGAGGATGCCTGCCTTTGCACCTCCCAGGCCAGGGTCCAGGCAGAGCCCCTTCCCAGGAGGCAGCCCTGTGGGCCCTGGAGGCAAGGGAAGTCTTGCTAGGGGTGGTAACCCCAGAACCCGACCAGCGGGCAGCTGCCACCACTGTCCCTGGCACTGGCCTCTGTCACTTGGAGCACAGCCCAGGCTCTCCTCGGCACTGTCTGCTCCTGGCTGTGCCCTTGCTCCCGAGCCTCATGTCCAGTGCCTGGGGACCCTGCTCACTGGGCTCGGCTGGACACCACAGCGTCCCTCCAAGACAGGACCACAGGCTCAGCTGGCCGAGACAGGGATGAGAGCCACCGGATCCTTCCCTGCCTCTTCCCTGACCCCACCTTGACCACCAAGCCCTGGTGACTCAGCCTCTCTCTGACCTGGACACTTCCGCCCATCCCCATGGGCACTGCACTGGTCCTGGATGCCACCATGTCTCACCTGCACATCTGTGGTCACCCAGCCCAGGGTCCCTGACCGCCCCTCCAGCTCAGTCCCCGCTCCACAAGGTCAGCACACTTCTGAATCCCAGGTAGATGATCAGACAATGGCACACAGTCACAGCCCGGCAAGGCTCTGATGCCTTCTCCGCTGGCCTGTGCTCCTGCCACCCCAAAGGAACTTCCGTCCCGCTGCTGAGGGCACTGGGCTCCGCGTGGCCTCAGGAGCTTCCTGCTTGCTTCCTCCACCAGGAGCACCCCCATCCTTCCCGGGCTCCCTCATCGGCTCCCAGCCTGGAGGGTGCTGGCGGCCGCCTCGGGCCCGCTGGCTCTCAGCCCCCTGGCTTCCCTCTCCTGCAAGGTGCTCCCCAGCTCCGGCGCGGCAGCTTAGCCTCTTGCTCATCAGTGTCAGCTCTCCTTCCTGTGCCCTTCCCCAGTGCCACCCTCTGAGATGGGCATGCACGCATGCCATGCCCTACCTGTGCTCAGTGCGAAAAGGACTGGGGAGGGGACTTGTCAGAGGTCACTGCCAGAGGCCCATGATGGCAGCCAAAGGTCATGGACTTACACCCATTCATCTCCAGGACAGAGAGGCCTTGCCACGTCTGCGAGGGCCCACCCGGTCCCCCTGTGACGAAGCAGAGGGCCTACAGGAGGTCTGCTGCTCCTAGGCTGGCACTGCACAGCCAGGCCCTGGGCAGTGGAGGGACCCACCCTTCCCTGTACCCGCTGCACCCGCCACCTGCTGACGCGCACTCATGCAGCTCTCACCTGTCTCCCTCCAGCTGCCCACCCCTCAGCGCGTCCATCCTGTCGCCTGGACCCTTTGGTGTGTCCACTGAGCGCCGATCACCCTCCATGCCTGTGTTCACACGTTCACCCAGGTACACTCGCTCACCTCCCCGCCCCTCCGCCTGCATCCGCCCACCTCCCCCACCCCTTGCCATGACTTTACGGACGTGTATTCCAGTCCATCCACTGCATAGAGACTGGGGTGACCGCACCCACTAGCCATCCATTCACCTCCAGGCCTGCGCTCCTCCTGACACGCACCCCTTATCCCTTCCTCCATTCGCATCTGTGCAGCCAGCTGTCCATTCTCAGATTCCTCCGTCCAGTCACCTGTCAACCTTGCCAGCGTGGGGAGCCCATCCTTCCCACTGCCGTGTCTCTGCCGATACTCCTCTGCACACCCTTCCGTCTATCCACTCGGCCACTGTTTCTCAGCCTACGTCCATCAAGCTCTCCTCCCACCCACCCAGCTCTCTGGCTTCCTGTCCGTCCTCTGGTCTGTCCTGCCACATGTCCCACCACTCCTCACCCACACGTGACCCAGGCCCTTCCATGTGCCCCGCGCTGCTTCTCCACCTGTGTGATCCCAGCAGGCACCACCAGTGGCATGGCTGGGGGCTTCCATGTCAGTCTTCCCAGGCAGGTCAGATCTGATGGGAAGGCCTCAGGGGTCACTGTGGCCTGCTGGGGTTGGGACACTTGAGTCACTTTCCTGGCTAGGGGCAGAGAAACCCATGTAAACCCCTGCCACACGGTCAGAGTCCATATCTCCCATCAGACTATGACCTCTTGAAGGGTGAGGGTCTACGTCAGATCTGCCTAAGTGACCCCAAAGAGCAACACGGCGCGTGCCCAGGGAGAACGTGCGAGGTGAGCACAGATGCGTGTGCCTATTCGCTCACTCCTTCCTGCAATGGTTGAGGCCACAGGGACTCCTCTGATCAGGTACCCTCTGGGGCCTGCTCTGTCATTCCCTGAAAACAAAAGGTGCTCAGCCTTTGAGACTGGGCCTTGCCCAAGGTCACAGAGCAAGTCAGCAGCAGAGGGGGAACTGGTACCCAGGACCCCAGACCTCTATCTGGGTCTTTCCACCAGGGTTGGAACTAGCTCTGGGGCAGCATGCACAGACTTGGGGTCACCTGAGATTTGTCCCAGAGCTCCTTATCCCTTGGAGGGGAGGAGCTACCTCTCCCCACCTCCATGGCCATGGCCCGGACTTGCACACTCTGCACGACTGAGCCTCTTCTGGTCCTTGAATCTATGCCTTCTCACCCCTGCACTGTACGTCAGGGGCCATGCTCCTCCACCCTGCCCCTGCACCCACCCCCACCTGCTCTGCTCCTACTCAGCCCAGGAGTCTCATTTCCTGGGATCTGGGGAAAGACATGGATGCCTGGGTTTCATTCATGCAAATTATTCATCAATCCATTCATTCTTCAACATGATTACCTGCCTACAGGAACAGGGACACTGCTTCAAGCTGTTACCCAGCACACAGTAGGTGTTCAATAAATGGCAGCTACCATGGGCCAGACCCTGTGTCCAAAGGTCTTTAAATAGACGCTCATCATCCAGACTGCCTCACACTGGCTTGCCCTCCTGGGTCTGGAGAGAGTATCAGTCCAGTACCACCAGCACACAGGAAAGATCCTTCTACACCTGAAGCTCGAGGGAGCCCTGCCTCACACTCCTCTACCCAGGTGCCAACAGCTGCAGGTTTTGACGACTGAGTGAAACGAGGGCCACAGGAATCTATAAATATGAAACAATAACCTGGGAGGGTCCACAGCGACAGCGCACCCGCCCCTCGCCGGGCGCCCGCGTGCCGCATCTGCCACTGTGCTTGCTTCTCAGTGACGCCCTGATTATAGTGAGAGCTGGGAAAATTGAGGGTTTGCGGGCGGCTGCCAGGGCCCTCGCCACTACCTCCCGCCCTGAGCATCACAGATGCCAGGCGGAGCGGCCCCCAACCGGCCACTTGCCCCAGCCCTCCGCGGCGTCACACCACAGTGTATAGGAGCTTTTTCCCCCACAGTCCTCCTTGAAGTCTGGCCCTGGGAGTGGCAGGGGCCTGTGCACCCTTGGCAAATGGAGGCACTGGCCCCCAGAGACGGGAAGGGACCTTCCCATGGTCTGCAGAGATCCAGGGCGTTGGGGGCTCAAGAGGAGCCAGGTCCACGGAGACACATGCCTCATGGTCTGCACAGCCAACCTCGCCGTCAGGGCTCCGCGGGCAACACTTCATGCAGCCAGCCCTCGGCTGCTGGTGCCTGCTCTGCTCCCTCCTGATGCTCAGGAGATCCCGGGATGTCGCCCACGCGGCTCCTGCCCCCAAGGAACCTCACTGGGGATGGGGTGGGGCACAGACAAGGAAGGAAACACCTCTAAATCAGGCAGGAAGCGGAAACGCTGGGGCAGAAATTCCCGGCCAACGTGCTGGGGCTCCGGGAGCGTGGCAGCGCCAGCCCCTCGCCTCCCCAGCCTCAGTCTCCTCGCCTGTAAATGGGCGGAATGACAGCCTTGCAGGCGCCGAGTGAGATGGGGGTGCCCGAGACTGTGCGTGCCCACGCACTGCAAACGCTCGCCGAACCCACCGGGCCAGCCTCCTCCCGGCTCCTCGGCCTCCCCTGGCCGCCTCCCGAGCGGGGTCTGGCTCTACCCCCCGAGTCAGGGCGGGAGGAGGCCTGCCCGCGCCCTGGCCACCTGCCCCGGACAGCCGCGGCTCCCACACCCTCAGGCCTCGCCCCGGCCCGGTCCCGCCCTTCCTCCCGCGGCAGGGACGCGCGCGCTGGAGCGAGGAGCGCGCCCCGGACCCAGGCGCTCGGGCCGGCCGCGCAGGGGGCAGGGCGGCGCGCGGAGGCCGAGCTCCCCGCCCCGCTGAGAGTGGCGGCTCCGGGGCCCGGGAGCGGCCCGCGCGCGCGGCGCCGCGGGAGGGGGAGGGGAGGCGCCCTGGCCGAGCGGGCCGGGGGCGCGGGCAGCCGGGCGCGGCGCGGGGACCGCCCGGGGCGTGGGTGCGCCCGCCCCGCCTCCGCGCCCTGCCCTCCGCTCGCAGGTACTCACCGCCCGGCGCAGCCGGCCCGGCCGGCGGCTGCCGGTCCACATGGCCCCGGGGCAGCCGCGCTGCTCGCCGCCGCCGCCGCCGCCGCCGCGCCCGGTGCCGCCGCCCCCTCCCCTCGGAGGCCGAGCGCCGGGAGCGGCGCGGCCGGGGCTCCCCACCCCGCCCGGCTTCCCGCAGGGAGCGCCCGCCCCCCGCCCCCGGCCCGGCTCCCCGCCAGCCCCGGCCCCGCGCAGCCGCGGCTGCTTCGGCGGTTCCCCGCGCGGCGGCCGGCTGGGCGCACGTGGTGGGCGCGGGGCGGACGGGGCAGCGCGGAGCCGCGCGGCGCGGCGCGGGGGCTGGAATGGCGGCCGGCAGGGAATGAATGAAGCCGTGCATGAATGGCAGGGCGTGCCTGAGCCGCGCGGCGCGCAGGGGGACGGATGAATGGGCCCGCGAGGGAACCGGGGCACGAGGCCGCGCGAGTGGAAGACCTGTGGCCCCCGAGGCCGAACCCAATACTGACCTGCTCGCCTCCGTCCGGTTCCCTGGAGACTCAGCAGCGAATGAACCGAGTCCCTGCCCTCAAGCAGCGTACAGTCCACAGAGCAGCAAACGGCACCTAGGCTGTGGCTGCCCAGCTGGCCTCTCCCAGCATGTACCATTTTTACCACGTTGAAGTGCCCCTGCCTGCAGTCTCGCTCTCTCCATCGCTGTGGGCACCTGCCCTGCTCTCCTTCCCAGCCTAGGCCAAGGGAGCCAAGTGATGGGGAGGGGCTTTCTTATTCCCAGGGAGTACCCCAAAAGGGAAAGTGACCCCAGGAGGGTCCCTGCTGCCAGGGGTGAGCAGCTGGAGTACCCCTGCTTGCTCCCAACAGCGCCCAAATCGGGCTCAGGCCTGGCGACGGTTGAGGTGCTTTGCGAGCGATGTTCTGTCCTTCCCACGGCACTGGGGCCTGGCTATTCTGATGACCCAAGCCAGGCTGAGTTCTTCCCAACGACCGACCAGTGAGTCCTGGGGATAGGGAGTCCTCTGGGGCAGCTGAACAAGTCTTCCATCCCAGCCAATCTAGCAGTAGCCAGTTGACAAACCCAGGGCAAAGCACAGGGGAGCCAGAAAGGGTCCCGGGTGGTGGAGAGAGAGGTCACAAAGCAAATGCACTCGCTCTGAACCTACAGCTCATAGTTCACATGTTTGTACCCTTCTGAGCACATGGCAGATTAGAAGATGCTTCCAATAAATTTACCTTAAAATTTTTTATTGTGGTAATCTATACATAACATAATATTTACCATTTTTGCCATTTTGAAGCATACTGTTGAGTGGCTTTGAGTTGGTTCACGCTGCTGTGTGGCCTGTCACCCGTCTCCTGCTTTGTGTGTTGTGTACTTTGCAGCCTCTGCTCTCAGCTAATGAGGGAGTAGGCTGCTGCATCCAGGCAGAGTGACAGTGCTGAGCCAGGAAGAGAGAAAAGAGCCGGCAGCCAACCGGAGCCACTTAGTGTCAGGCAGTCTCCTCTCTCCTCCCCCGCAGATCCCGGGGACATTATTGGGTAACATGCAGCAGGGGAGGGTTCCACCTTCCAGGGGCAGGTGAGCAGCCCAGGATGCCCTTCTGTTTCCAGGTGTGTGGGTCCACAGGCAGCACCAGTGGGACGCAGTGGCTCGGGCAGGTGCTCTCCCACTACTTCCCGGGGCAAAGCTTTGTCCAGGTCCAGTCCCTGACACTGTGACTGGTCTCTGGGCTCTGGGAGCCTTAGTTTCTCATCACAAATGGGAGCAAACTCCATGGCCACCGCCCTGACCTCTCACTTCCTGCCACCGGTCAGGTGTGTGCAGAGGTGGAGGCAGCCCACCAGAGACAGAGGGGACCCTCCCTGCCAATTGCAATGTCTCTTCCCACCAAGCACCAAGTGACAAACATGGATGAGGGACATGGGGCAGTATCCTTAGTGGGGGGACTCTGCCTGCATTTCCTCCTCCTGGGCTGTATCCCTTCCCAGAAGCTGGTCCTACTCAGATGGTGCTGGAGTGTTCTGAGCCCGCCCTGGCTCCTCGCTGCCAACGCTGCAGATGGCTGGGGAGGCGGGGGAGGGGCTGGCGGGTGGGGGCAGCTTGCAGACTTGAGCAGGGGCCTTCCCCCCATGCCGCTCTGCCTCCCTTCCCCACCTTCAAGCCTTCTGCCAAGCCGCACCCCCAGCCCACCAACTGACGGGAGGCGGGGAACAAGGGGGCACAGGCAGGGGGTCTCTTAGTTCCTGGAAGAGCCGGTGAGGGAGGTGGCACTGGCGGCCTTTGGTAAAGGTGAAACTGAGGCGCAGAGAGGCAAAGGCCCTCCCAAAGCAAGTAGAGGTCAGCCCAGGTTTGAACACCCGGTCCATCTGGTCACCCCGTCTAGTCTTGTCTCCCACAGAATGCATCCCCCCGCCCCCCAGAAGGCTCTGGTGCCACCGGAAGAGCCTGCGAGATCTGCAGGTTCAAAAAGGCCTCTGCAGTCAATGCAGCTGGAGCACAGTGGCATCCGGGGAGGCTTCCTGGAGGAGGCGGGGGAGGACGGCAGTGGCAAGGCTTAGGGGCCCCGTGCTGGAGCCGGATAGGCAGGCCTTTGTCTGCCTATTTCTGTTGACCCCTATCTCTCAAGCCTACAGTTCATCCTGGGATCCCCCACAGGAGCAGGGCTGGGCCCCAGCCCCTCGCAGGGCAGGCTGGTGGTCCAGGTCATGGGTAAGCACCAGCACCCCTTCCTCTGCTCCTGGCCATTTCTCCTGGTGCCTCTGAAGGACACACATTAGTCCTTCTAGATGACTGGACCCCTGGCATGCTGTGTGAGAGGCAGGGACTTTGCTAAGCTGAAGGACCCTGGGGACATTGTGTGCACATGTTCCTCTGTGTGGCATGGCCTTCCTGCTCTCACTTCCTGCATCCCAGCGAGGCCTCTGGCCTCCACTCAGGAGCCTCCTTGAGGAAGCCTCCCTGAGCTCTGGCTGCAGTTCTGTGTGCCTGAGCTTGGTTGTGACCTCAGTGGGTGTCGCTCTTGGGCTTCCTTCTCAGCCACATCGCGGGCCTCCAGCCAGGGTTCCCAGGGTCCCCCCAGACACGCAGGCCTGATGTCCAGAGCTGAGGCCACCAAAGGTAGGGCACAGATGAGTTGAATCAATGGTCGAGTGATCGTGGGAAAGCCAGAGGGCTGACCCCAGAGCGCCGAGGAGTGCGCGCTGATTGCTCTCGCAGCTGCTCTGCTGCCTCCTTCTCCACAGGGTGATCGGCACCCCACAGGGGCAGCACCTCTGTGCATGGCTCCAGGTCCTGGAAGTCTTGCCAGGCTGGTTGCAGAGGAGGATCCTCGGGGACCTGCGCACTGGGCAGGGAGACAGAGCCCGGTTCTCTAAGAGGCCTAGCTGTTGTGGATGCAGCAAGAAGCAGTGCCCGGGTCGGGGGGCTCGGGCTGGCTGGCTGGAGGCCAAGGTCAGTGCAGCCTGTGCTTGCCCGCACGCCCGACGGCGGGGTTGATGATGGAGGCCGCCCCGAAGAGTGCGCTGGCCCAAAGAGTGGAAGCGGGGAGCTGGGGCCCTACCTTTCCCGTCGCCAGGGCCCCTCCAGGGCCCTGCTTGGCCTCTTCTGAGACCTTCCTCACGTCTGTTTTTGGCAGGATCCCAGTGCCACTCTCGTCCTTTGCCTGTCCTGCTCTGACCCTGCAGTGGCCCTGAGGGAGCCCACCCAGGCCCGCTGGGGCTTCCATGGCTCACTCGCGGCTCTGATGTGTCCTGTTCTTGCAGATATCCATCCTGTGCGGCACGTGCCCCTTCCAGGCTGCCCTCCGTCCCCCGCCCAGCCTGTTCCTTCTCAAAAAGGAAGCAACATGAGAAAAAGAGGCGAGATCTGGGCCCCTGGAGTGGGGCATGGGGTCAGGGGCAAGACCAGCGAGGCCCCGCTGTCTGCACTCCGTGTCCTGCCCTACGGAGACACCTGACTTTGCCATTCCCTCTGCTAGTGTCCCTAAAGGCTCTCCTCCCAGCCAGATGGTGGCCCCTTCTAGCTCCTACCCAGGACTGCCAGTTCAGACACCGGTGACCTGAAGTCCCGCAGATGTCCATGTGGCCACTGACTGGCCTCTGGCCTGGCCCCAGGAGACTCCAGCTGTGGTCCTGTCTGCTCAGAACGGTGCCACAGGACACTGTCCTTCAGCTCAGCCTCCTCGTTCCCTGTGGCTCAGGAGCCCCGTCCCAGGTAGCTTCTGCACCACTGTTCAGGAAATAGCCGCTGCGAGGGGGACGGGGCCGCGAACAGGAAGAGGCTGCTGTCTCGGGCTGGGGGTCAATAGCCGGGAGGCCCCCAGTGCTGGGAGGACCCCTCTGTGCCAGGGACAGAGTGCCTGGGGGGGTGCAGGGTGGCGCGGGGCTGTGGCTGCCGGGACACAAGCAGCCTGTCCTTGTTGAAAACAGGGCGCAGAGGCGGTCACCGATTTTCCCCACTCCACTGGGCAGGAAAATTATCTCTACCGATTCCTCTACGTTCCAGCCAGTTCGTGTGCCTGCAAGAAATCTAGCCGGTCAGCTTAGGGAACAGCGCCACAGCCAGCTTCACAGTCACGCTGCGGGGCAGGGACGTCCTGCTGGGGGTGGGAGGGTGCAGGCAGGGCGTCCTGCCTGGGCTGCTGACCGATGCTCCTCCGCCAGGTCCCTGGAGCCTGCGGTGGTGGGGAGGTTTCCAGCCCCTGCTGCTCTTTCTGTGGGTTCTGCACCAGTAACCCCCAAACCAGGTGGCAGATGCATTCTGGGCTTCACACATCAAAAGCAGGGGCCCCTGTGCACGTCATGGTGGGCCAGCAACCCCGAGGGCTCAGGTGGTGCGCGGGGCGTGCGCAGGTTAGGGGCATGTGCTCCATGGAGTAAAGAGGCTGGGCAGGAGCCGGGGTCAGTCTGCCTGTGTCCCAGCTCGCTCCCCACCCCAGTGGCCTCCTGTGTCCACAGCAGGACCAGCAGGAGCTGGGTCTGGAGGTGAAGTGGTGGAGGTGGTCGCTGTGAAGGGACTGGGGTGCGTTGACCTCTACACGAGGCAGACCTGGGGGACACGACCAGACACCCCACTGCAGGCTGCCAAGCCGTGTAGGAAGCTGAGGCCTGGGAGCCCAGCATGCTGCCCCAGGGCCTACGGGCCAGAGAGCCGGGCAGGCGGGGACACAGGCCCGGTGACCACTGCCCCAGTTTGTCCAGGTTCCTGGACATGGGACTTTCTGTTTTAAAATGGGACAGTCCTGGGCAGACCAGGGTGAGTGGTCACCTTGGGACGAGAATAAAGATGGACTGTTGATGGTTCAAAGCCAAAGGTTCCACTGGAGGTAGAAAGGGTCCTGCAGCAGGGGACAGGGAGCAGGAGTTTGGCACTTCATCGGGGAGGAAGGTCGGGATGAGTCTCTGAAGATGGCCTGTCCCAGGTTCTGTCGGGACCTGAGTGAGGACGTTGCCAAGGGGCCCAGTGCTGGACTCTGCTCCCTCTCAGATCCAGGGCTGTGGGGAGCTTCAGGGCCATCTGGGCATTGGGCCCACCGTGGGTCCCTCACCCAGCCCCTCTCTGACCGAGCAGGCTCCCGTGGCGGTGGAGAGCACCCTAGCTCTGGAGCCCGCCCGGTCCGCACCAGGTTTTATCCTGAGCCCTGCTGGTATCCGTGCCTGAGAGGGACCGATGTCCACAGCCTGGGTTCTCTGGTCTGAGATGGCCTTTGTGAAAGTTGTCAGAACCAAAGGGAGTCACCCTGTCAACCCTATTAAAATAACAGTAAAGGCGGGAGGTTACGATGGGCAGGTTCTCAGGCACAATTGCCTGAAGTAACTATCACAAAAGCCACTGCAGCGTCACAGAGCCCTGTGAGCCAGCTGCCCTGTGCTGCCTGTCCCGGCCTCAGACTGGCCCGCCAGCTGCCTCCTTCTCTCTGTGCCTTGGAACCTCCTGGCCTCCCTGCCCCCAGCGCTCACCGTCCCTCACAGGCTCCCACTGAAGCCTCTGCTGGGAACCTCTCTGGTCATCATTTCTGTGGACAGCATCCCAACAAGCTCTGTGGAGATGGGAATGAGCTCTGCCATGGCCCTGCCTCCCTGGCCAGCCAAGAGGCTGTGTGGACGGCCACCCTGGGAAGCAAGAGGCTGGGAAACCCGTCGGGAGCATCTGAATTCCAGTCCCTAAGCAGGGAGGCAGGGCTGGGCGGGTGCCCCCCAGACTCTGGTCAGCTCCCTCTGTCCTTGGAGACAGGAAGAGTCCACCCTGAGGCTGCCTGTGCAGCTGGAACCTGGTGTCCCTCTGTCCACGGCGACTCCTTCCTTGCTAAGGGAACCTCTGTTCTCTGGGCAGAGGTCCCAGGCCAGCTGGACCTAGGCGAAGCTTCCCCATGATACTTGCAGCCAGGTGTGGCCAGGTGAGTAAGTCCCGGAGAACTGCAGGGAAGAAGCCCCAAGAAGTTTTTGTTTTCCGGGTGTGTTTTTCTGTGACTTTATTGAGGCGTAGTAGATTTACAGTAAACCACTCATATTTACAGAGCGTCACTTGATAGGTTTTGACATATGTATTCACTGTAAAGCTATCATCACAATCAAGATAACGAACGTTTTCTTCCCAGTGCAGACGTTTCGTGGTACTCTGGCTAAACCTCCCTCCCTCCATTCCCATCCCTAGGCAAGTGCAGATCTGCTTCCATCATTGTAGACTGATTTGCATGTTCCAGAGTTTTATACAGGTAGATTCATACTGTGCATGCTCTTTTGGGGGGAAGCTCTGGCTTCTTCCACTGAGCATAATGATTTTGTGATTCACTCATGTTGTTTGTATTATTGGCTTGTCATTTTCATTGTTGAGTAATATTCCACTATACACTATCGTTTGTCCATTCACCTATGAATTGGCGGTTGGGCATTCCCAGCTTCCAGCTATCATAAAAAGAGGTTATATAAGATTGTGTACAAGACTTTGCATGTACACATGTTCCCTTAATTTCTGTTGGGAAAATACCTCAGAGTGGATTGAGAAGATCACATGGAAGTTGTTTTGAGGCGTCCAGCCTATTTTTGAAGTGACTGAGCCACCCACAGAGTACAAGAGATCCAGTTGCTCCACAGGCCTGTCCACACTTGGCAGGGTCAGTCTTTGTGACTTTAACTGTGTAGTTTTAAGTCTCATTTTCCTAGTGACCAATGACGTGAAGAATCTACTTTAGCGAAGTTTCTGTTCAAATTTTCTGGCCATTTAAAAATTGAATTCTTTGTGTTATCGTTATTCAGTTGTAATGCTCTTTACCTATTCCGGACACAAGTTCTTTGTCATATATATATATATATATATATATATATATATATACACACACATATTTTTTTTTTTTACAAATACTCTCTCTTAGTCTTTTGTTTTTTAGTTTTGTTCAAAGTGTCTTTCAAGAAGAAAAAGGTTTTATTTTGATAAAGTCCATTTTATCAAATTTTCTTTTATAGTTTTTGTTCTTTTTGCTAAGACATCTTTCTTAACCAATTGTTGCTAGTACAAAAACCATTTCACTTTGTAGCTTACAATATTGCTATTCTCACTATTAGTTCTAGTAGATTTTTAATATTAACTTCTTAGATATGCTTACATAGATGACTGTCTTAGGCTGTTTTCTGTTGCTATAAGAAAATACTGGAGCCTGGGTAATTTACATGGAAAGGAGTCTATTTTAGTCATGCTTCTGGAGGCGGAGAACTTCAAGGGCCTGGTGCTGGCAAGGGCCTGGCACAGCATCACCTCATGGCATGGATGGAAGGGGGAGTGGGTGCATGTGGAACAGACAAAACGAGAGGGCAGGCTCACGTACAGGAAGCTCTTCTTCTGGTGACCGCTGAATCTCGTGAGAGCGAGGCTTGCTCCTGTCAGTTAACCCCGGCCCTCAGGAAAGGCATTAAGGCCCGGCCACCTCTTAAAGGACTCAGTCCCCAACATGGCCATAGTGGAGAACTCTGTCGCCTTCCCACCAAGTCTTTATGAAGAATGGAAGTTGAGGGTGAAAAAAATCTGTTTGCACCTGTGAAGAGAATCACATCCGTTTCCCTTCTTAGTCTGTAAAGGTGTTGAATTGGGCAGATCAGTTTTCAAATGTTAGGCCCAACTTGCTGGGATAAGCGGCGCTTGGAGGTGATGACATTCTTTGTTTTGTTGGATTTGATCTACAAATATTTGTGACTGTGTCGGTGAGAGACAGTGGCTTCCTCTTATAATGCTGCTGTCTAGTCTCGGCCTCCTTAAAGATTTGAGTTGCAAAGTTCCTACTCTTCTATTTTTTGGAAGAGTTTCTATAGAATGGTTTATATTTTTTTGGATTTTTTTTTTTTTTTTTTTTTTTTGGTGCTGGGGATCGAACCCAGGGCCTTGTGCTTGCAAGGCAAGCACTCTACCAACTGAGCTATCTCTCCTGGCCCCTAGTTTATATTTTTTCACCAAGTGGTTTGGTGGTCTTTACCAGAAAAGTCATCTGGGTCGGGAAATTTTTTTTGTTACAAAAACCACAAATGTAATTTCTTTAATGTGTCTGAGGTTGGCTAATTGCACATTTATTTATTCTTGAGAGACCTCCAGTGGTTTATATTATTCTTACAAATTTTTTCCAAATTCACCAAAATTTGTTGGCATAAAGTTCAAAATATTCACTTGTTACTCTTTAAATGTCGGTGGGACCCATGCTGTATCATCTCTCCTCCCCAATATTGGTAATATGCATTTCTCTCTTTTTCTTCTGAATAGTCTGGCTAGAAGTTAATCAATTTTACTGTCTTCTTAAAGACTCACCTTTTGATTTCACTGATTTTTCTATTGTTTGAACTTGTCCATTTCATTGATTTCTGCTCTTTACAATTTCCATTTTTTCTGCTTATTTTGGATCTTTTTTTTTTTTCTAGTTTTTGGGAAGGTTATTATAATCTCTCTTCTTTATAATAAAAGCATTTCTAGTGCTATGACTTTCCCTCAAATCATTGCTCTGGCTCAAATTTTGCTATACTTTCACTGTCCTCAAAGAAAACACATTCTAATTTCCATTGTGATTTATTTATTTATTATTGGACCCATGGATTATTTAGGGGTGTGTTGTTTAGTGTCCAAATTTTTTTGGACATCTTTGTTCATTGATTTCTAATTTAATCCCATTGGTATCAGAGAGCAAATTTTGTAGGATTTCGGTTATTTGAATTTGTTGAGACTTGTGGATGACCCAAGCATATTTTATCTTGGTAAATGTTCTGTGTTCCTCTTAAGATGAAAATGAATTCTGCTCTTATTGGGTGGAGTGGTCTACAAATGCCAAGCCCACTGATCATGTTCCGATCTTCTAAGTCTTACTGATTGTCAGTATGAGTCATTGAGAGAGTGGACTTGAAATTTCCAACTAAAATGGCAGACTTGTTCACTTCCTGAAATTCTACTGGGGTTCGAGTCATGTGTTTTGAAGCTGTTATTAGGTGTGTGATCATGAACCCCCTCTTTCTTGCTGGTCATAGCATTTTCCCTTAACCCTGCCCCGTCTGACACGAGTACAGCCACTCCAGCTTCTTGTGGCTAGTGTTGGACAGTCCGTCTTCCTCCTTACAGTATAGACCTTTGATCTATCACTCTCTGCCTTAGGATGACATATTGCTTCATGAATAACATGATACATTGTTATTTTTGCCTTATAGGGTTCTCTATGTAATAAAGTGAGTTTTTTTTTTTTTAAAGAAAGAAAGGGGCAAAAAGCCTGTTCTATTTACCGGTATGGCAGGCTTTTCTGGTGCTCTTCATTCCTGTGTGTCCATTCAGGTTCCTTCTGCTTCCATTTTCCGTCTTCTCAAAGATCTCCCTTTAACCTCTGAAACCGTTCTGCTTGTGATGAACTCCTCAGATTTTGGAATCCGAAGCGGTTTTGTTCATCTCCAAGTTCAAAAGGTATTTTCACTGGGTGTTGAATTTTAGCAGGATGTTCTTGTTCCTTTCAATGAAGATGTCACTCCCTTTTCTTTTGGCGAGATTGCTTCTTTGTTGTTTTTCTGTTGCTAATAACACAGTGCCACAGACTGGGTGAGTTATGAAGAAAAGAGGTTGATTTTGGCTCATGGTTCTGGAGGGGCAAGATCTGGAGGCCACACCTGGGCATGGCCTTCTTACCGGCAGAGTCTGGAGGTGGCACAGGGCAGCATGTGGAGGGAGATGCAGCAGGCATGTCCCTTCCGTCTCTCTCCCTCTTCTTACAGAGCCACCAGGGTTTACTTGTGGGGGCCTCCACCCCAGGGATTTTAATGGTGGTCACCTCCCAAAGGCTCTGCCTGTAAACCCCATAACTGGATGGAGTTACCGCCCTCTCAGTACCTCACAGTGAAGATACATGAAGCCTTGGAGGACACCAAATCCAAACTAGCTTAGTTTCATTTGAAAGCTGACATTCTTCATGCTCTCTGTACAATGTATCTCTTTATTCCACTTTTGTGGGTTTTCATCAATGTGACTATGATGTAATTTAGTGTGGTTTCCTTCCTGTGTTCAATTTTTTTTTTTTTTGCTTAGGGTTCATTGAGATCCTTGGATCTGTAGATTTATAACTTCCATCAAATGAGGAAAAATTTTGGTCATTATTTCTTCAAATTTTTTTTTTTCTGTTTTGCCTCCTTTCTTCCCCCAACCCCAGGGGAATCAATTATATATGGATGAGATCACTTGATATTGTCTCACAATGCAATCATTCTGTTTTTTTAAATACTTTTTAGATGTTGATAGAGCTTTATTTTATTTATTTATTTTTATGTGGTGCCGAGGATCGAACCCAGTGCCCCACACATGCCAGGCAAGCGCTCTGCCACTGAGTCACAACCCCAACTCCAGCAATCATTCTGTTTTATATGGTAATTTTCCTCTTTGCATTTCATTTTGGATACCTGCAACTCCTCTACCATTATATTCACTAATCTTTTCTTCCATTTTGCAATGTTTAATTTGCTATTATTTCCATCTAGTGTATTTCCCCCCTCACACACTGTTTTTTAACTCTAGAAGTTCAATCTAAATTGTTGAAAGTGCATTCTGTTTGTTTCTTCTTCACAGTCATGATTTTCTTTATCTTCTTAAACAGAGGCACTTATTTTACCATCCATTTAACTCATTCCATTATCTGATTATTTCTGGATCTGTTTGTATTGATTTGTTTTTTCTTATTATGAGTCTCATTTTGCCTTCTTTGCATTCCTGTTGATTTTTGATTCAAAGCCAGGCATTGCAATTGTATTTCACTAGGTGTGGGAGTTTTTCCTATTTCTGTAAAACATGTTCTTTTTGGCTTTGTTCTGTGGTGCATTCAAGTTGTTTGGAGACAAATTGATCCTTTGGAGGCTTACTTCTAAGTGTGGAGGGTGGTCCAGGTCAGCTGGTCAGCCTGGGCTAATTTGGCCCACTGTGGGCCATGACCCCCTGAGTCTGCACTGTCCTTGTGTGGCTTGTGGGAGATGAATGGTTTTCAGTCTGCTCTGAACTCTTCCCATTTGATTGCTCTCTCTGTGGCCCTTGGCCAATTCTCCAGACATGTTCACCCATCAGTGCTTAGTTGAAGATGAGCAGAACCCTCCAGAGACAGTTGCAACCCTTGGTCTCTGGGTGCTTTGTCTCCTGCTTGACCCACACCTTGGATCACAGGTGGCCACGCTCTCTGAGTTGCCAACTCTGCACACCAGCTCACCCTGCAGGGCTCATCTAGGGTTCCTCTTCTTGGAAGGAGGCCAGGAAACTGCAGGGGCAGTCCAGGGCGGCCTAGCTTGTGTCCCTGCTCTTTGGGCTCACTCTCCTGGCGCCTTTTGGCCAGGGTCTGGAAACCATGGTTTCATTTGTGTGTGAGACAGCAGGGAGGAGAGGGACCTGATCTCCCCCACCAAGCTTTCCTGCCTAATGCAAGCAGCTTGCCAAGAGTCTCCACCAGTGACCAGATTTAAGAGCTTCTGATTCCTGCCCCTAGCTTTCCTGCAATCCCCTCACCTGTGCAATTGAACTTGACCTATCCCTGACCTTCCTGGGGTGGTGGTAGTAAACACTTTACCATCTTTTGCCAGCCCAGCACAGAGGAACCCAACGTGCATGAGTAGATCTCAGTGTCAAGGGCAAACCCAGAAGTTGGTTCCTAAGCCATCATGGTGGAGAGTTGGGCCTACTTTTTCTTCCAGTAGGCAAGGGGGCTCTGATCTAATTCCTAAGTCCTTGATCTACTTTGAGTTGGTTTTTGTGCAGGATGAGACATAGGGGTTTAATTTCATTTTGCTGCATATGGATTTCCAGTTTTCCCAGCACCATTTGTTGAAGAGGCTATCTTTTCTCCAGTGAATGTTTTTGGCACCTTTGTCTAGTATGAGGTAACTATATTTATGTGGGTTTATTTCTGTGTCTTCTGTTCTGTACCAGTTGTCTGCCTATCTGTTTTGGTGCCAATGCCATGCCATTTTTGTTACTATGGCTCTGTAGTATAATTTAAGTTCTGGTATTGTGATGCCTTCTGCTTTACTTTTCTTGCTGAGGATTGCTTTGACCTTTCTGGGTCTCTTATTTTTCTACATGAATTTCATGACTGCTTTTTCTATTTCTATGAAGAATGTCATTGAAATTTTAATAGCAATTGCATTAAATCTGTATAGCACTTTTGGTAATATGACCATTTGACAATATTAATTCTGCCTATCCAAGAAGATGGGAGGTCTTCCTATCTTCTAAGGTCTTCTTCAATTTCTTTCTTCAGGGTTCTGTGGTTTCATTGTAGAGGTCTTTCACCTCTTTTGTTAGATTGATTCCCAGGTATTTTATTTATTTATTTTCTGAGGTTACTGTGAATGAGATGGTTTTCCTAATTTCTCTTTTGGCTGATTCATCACTGGTGTGTAGGAACGCAATTGCCTTATGGGTGTTAGTTTTATATCCTGCCTCTTTGCTGAGTTTGTCCCGGCTCTGCCTCATGCCTTTTTGCTGGCTAGGGGTGGCCTTGGCTCCAGAACCTGTCCCTGCCTGTCTGTCCTTGGATGTCACATCCAGCCTTGGGTGAGCACCGTTGTGCCCACCAGTCTTACAAGGCACGGTGGCGGGTGGTGTGGGTGCCGCCGGGGTTGGCACTTTGGTGGTGTGGGCCTGCGGCGGGGTGGGCAGGAGGGCTGCAGGGCGTGACTTCCCACCTCCGCCCACTGCTGCCTGCTGCTGGCTGCTGCCCACCTGTGCAGGTGGCCAGTACTGCCAGGGTTGCCCACCTAACACTCTCCCGGCACCCCTTGGCTCACCCTCTTCTCACTGAGAGGTCCCTGGCGGCCCGATCATCTGCTTCCTCTGTTTGGTAATGTGGCCGCCAGGCCATCCAGAAGCCAGTTTCCACCCGCAGTGGTTCAGGAAGGCTGTCAGGCGCCAGGGTGGCCAGAAGGCCAGACGTGGGGCTTCCTCCCCCGAGTAAGAGGCTCACAGGACAGAGGGTCTCTTCTCCCCAAAGACTCATGAATACATGCGGAGCCACCAAGACTGGGAAAGCAGCTGGCGGAGGGACCTGAGTCTTTGGTGGCGTCACGGAGCTGAGACACCCCCTCCCGGTGCCCCTTCCTTGGACAACACGCTTCCTCATGGCCGGGGCAGCTGCACCCCAGGCGGCAGCAGGTCAGCATGCCCAGCCGTCGGGAGGACAGCATCGCAGGTCCACGGAGAGGAGCCTCTGGCCACCCCGAGCTACACCAGGCTTTCTTCCTCCCTTGAAGCCGGTGGCGGTGGCAAGAAGCATGCGTGCTGGACAGTGCCCAGCCCTCCCCAGGGCACCCAAAGGACTTCAATATTATTTGTAATGTTTCTATATTTTGCATTAAAAAAGAGAAAGGGTTGAAACAATTGGGACAAAATGCTATGATCGTCCTTCCCGTGAGGCAGGAGCACAGCTGCGAGCTCTTTGTTCTGCACTTTTCTGAAGTGGAATGAAGTGGAACTGGAGCTGCCCTTCCCGGGCCGTCGGGGGAGCAGCGTGTCCCCTGCTCTGGTTTCAGCGTGTCCCTGGGCTGCACAGGGTGGGGACGCTGTCGCCCAGCTGCCTCCTGTCCTGGTTCTCCTGCCTCTTCCAGCTCCCGCTCCTCTGGCGATCACCAGGCTCCAGCAGAGGAGCGGACGGTGGCTCTGTGGGTGCCCAGTGTCCTCCAGCACCTCCCTTCCGCCACTGCCATGCGCAGGCAGGGCTCAGGGGGCCTCTGGGGCGAGAGCCGCGGGCCTGGAGCCTGGGGACCGAGACGGGCAGGGGTGTGTTGGGCTTCTCCTGTGAACGGCTGCAGACCACAGCTGTGCGTGTGGCGGGGACAGAGGGCAGGACTGGGGCAGAACTGGGTCCAGGGTAGCCAGGGGGCTGCCCTACTGCTGGGCTTCAAAGGGTGTCCCCAGCGGGGCCTCAAAGAGCAGCCCTCGGAATGACACACGTGTGGTGTCAGGAAGCCTTGGCCTCCCTCTGCCCAGTGGCTCTTCCTGGGACCGGCATCCCAGGGCCTTGCAGAGTGTCTCTGTCTGTCCCACCCCTGCAGCCCCCTCTTGGGGGCTGGGTCCATGTGGGGACTCAGTAGAGGATGGCGGAGGCCAGCAGGGAGGAGCAGGGCTGGCGGGCTGGGGTCTTCAGGGCAGGGGTGGAGGTCTGAGGCTTCCTCCCAGGCTCCACTCTCCTCCTGCAGCCTCAGGGCTGGCAGGGTCATCTTCCTGGGCTGTGTCCCCAGGGGCTTCCTCCATGTCTGAAATCACCCAGAGGAAAGAAAGCAGCCTCTGCGTGTGCTTTGTGGGTAGTTTGCCAAGTGGCGAGCGGCACGGGGCATGCGGGCCCCCGTGTAAGGGGCTCCTTCTGCCACCTTCACCTCGCCCTGTCTGGTCCAGGGGTGCAAACCCCACCAACCACCTGTTCTGTTGATCCTGTAAACTAGGAATGGTTTCCACGTTCCTAAGCAGCTGGGAAGATAGAAATAATATCTCAGGAGATAAGAAGTCACGTGACACCCAGAGGTGGTGCCCACGGTCCTGCGGGCAGCCACCCACTCGCCCACGCTCGCCACAGTGCATGGCCAGTGCAGAGCCAACTGAGATGGAGATGGTTCTGCCCACAGAGCCGGGGTGGTGACCACCTGGTCTGTTATAGCCCCAGCGTGCTTCCCAGACCCAGCTCGCCTTCACCAGCAACGGCCCCCTTTACCGTTCAGGAGGCTGGGGCTCGCCAGGATCGGACGCGAGGGGCTTGGCACCCAGGAGGGGCAGAGTGACTCTGAAGGCCGGGCCTCCCTCAGCCTGGAACGTGGGCCCTCTCCCTCATCCTCCAGGGCACAGTGGCCTGAGCCAGCTGGTCCTCTGTGCTTCTCTGCACCCAGAGCAGCACAATCAGAGGCTCATTGATGCAAAGGTTCTGCAAGTCAGAGGAATCAGGGCCACTCCCCTGGACCAGCTGGTGACGGCTCAGAAAGTGGGTCAGGCCCAGGGAGGGCCGTGAATTTCCTGCTTTGCATCAGGGCCTCATTCATTCATTCCTTCATTTAATATTTACTGAGTAGCGCTGATGGCCAGCGCCTCCGCAGGACCTGGAAGCTCGCAGGGTGGAGCTGGAGGAGGGCTTCCAGGCACAAGGCACGGGTGTGCAAAGGCATGCAGAGGGGACAGGAGGGTGTCCTGGACCTGCAGAAGCCTTGGACACCCTGAGAAGCAGTGGGCAGGACAGGACTCGGGCAAGGCAGGGACCCTCGCCAGCCGGGCTTGGAAGGAGGGAGAGAGAACTGACCAGGAACAAAGGCCACGGGAGCAGCCTGGTGTGGCTGCTTGTTCCAGGACATCCCAGCCCGCGAGGCAGGACTCTAAGCCAGAGACTCGCCTCCTCGTGTGTTCCAGACACTCCTGTGACGGTAGTGCATTTCTGTGGGCATGACACAGGGCACGGACACCAGCAGGTGGGATCTCAGACCCTGCCTGCTGTCGGTGATGAGTGAAATTCAAGTTGTCCAGGCAGCAGGCTGCTCAAGCCTCCCCTGCATAGGACACCGGGAGCCCCTGGGGACGGACCATGGGGCCAGTGGATTCCCCCAAGGGACGACTGCTCACCACCAATCAGCTGTTGACTCATGCAGGCCACCCAGGACCCTCCTCTTGCTGTGTCCACCCAACCAAGCTGTTATCCCCAAACCTTTGCCAAGGTCCTCCCAAGTTTAACAGAATCACCATCTGGTTCGGCAAGTCCACTTGTAGGCACACACCCCAAAGAATCAAAAGCAGAGTGTCAAAGAGATATCTGCACACCCCAAAACCAAAAGGGAGGAAACCACCCAACTGTCCCTTGAGGGGCAAAGAGATAAGCAAGATACGGTCACCTGTGCAGTGGAATGTAATTCAGCCGGAGCAGGAGGGACATCCCGACACCTGCTACCACAGGAAGGCCCTTGAGGACCTTCTGTCGAAGGAAAGAAGCCAGTCACGAGAGACGCACACTGTGTGACCCCATGTCACAGGGGGTCCTGAGGAGACGAATTCATAGAGGCAGGGGTCGGGTGGTCACCAGGGGCTGGAGCCAGGAGAGGGCTTGTTAATGGGCCAGTTTCAGTTTGGGAAAATGGATGAGGTGATGGTGCACATTTCAAGTGGACGTAATGCCACTGAACCAGATACCTAAGTGTGGATAAAAAGTATATTTTATGTTTTACAGTTTTAAAACTGATTTAAAAAAAAAATTGGAGGGAAAATAAAACACGACAAAATATAAAACCTGTGCCAATCTTCATACCTAAAGGCCTACTTTACACTACTCAAACCAGGACCCCCAAATCCCATACCTATCAGGTCCTGAGCAGCCCCTGTGGGGACGGGCAAAGGCCCTGTGGCAGAGGCAGCAAACGTGGCTTCGCTTGAGCAGCAGATCGCTGCGATAGCCTTTCCTGGAGTCGGCAGCGCTCCACATGGCTATAAATAGTAATATTTTGGTCTAAGATTTGTGTGAAAGCTCCTGTCTAAGTCAAAATTGGCCCAGGATACTGCCTGTCTGAGGCAGAAAGCTGGGCACCACATCCCAAGGAGTCCCCCGTAATTCCTCCAGCTGGTCGGGTCGGTCACCCTGCTGGCTGTGCGGCTGCCTAGAGGCCGGGCCAGACCTGGCAAGGACGGCAGGACTGAACCCTGCGGAGCAGCAGAGGCCGGATTGCAGAAGGAGGACAGGACTCCCCACGGGGGCGCTCGCACAGCACCCCAGACTGGCCACCGTTCCTGACCGCCTCCAGAAGCTTCTGCAGGCGCACAGGCGACGGACAGCAGGCACGCAGTGGCACGCTGTGGCGTTAGTTTGACTGGTGGAGCAGAGGAGAGGATTCAGCCTTACTCAAGAGGAGTTCTGACCTTGGTCCTCATCTCGCGGGAGGTGGTCTGCAGGCCCGTGGGACCTTCTGCCAGGTGTCTTTGTTTACTTGGGGGTTTTGAGTCATGCAGTATCAGCTGGATGTCCACAGCACCCCCAATAAAGACTCAGAACCAAATGGCAGGCTTGGGTGGGCTTCCCTGGCTGACCACTTGACGCCTCACTTTGCAGCCAGGAGAGTGACGCTGAGCTCAGCCCCGGGAGAGGACACGTGGGCCTTCCTGGACTCCTCCCATGTGCCTCTTCCCTTGCTGGTTTTAATCCTGTCCTCTCCTAAATGTTTTAATCCTGTCCACTCCTAAATGTGAGTGCCTCCAATCCCTTCAGAGACCATGGTGGCTGAGGTGACCGGGCACTTCCAAGTCTGCAGCTGGTGGCCGAGGTGGGTGTGGTCTGTCCCCTCATCTCACTCTGGCCCTCCTGCCTGTCAGGGGCTTGTGCATGACAGGTTGCTGGAGTTCACTCTGGCGGGCAGTTGATGGGCGATTACCTCCTCTTACAGTTTTCCTTGTGTGATTTCGGGGACAGAGAAAGGGGTCACAGAACCCATAGAAATGTGTATACAGAGGGCATGGTGGCGCACACCTGTACACTGAGCGGCTCAGGAGGCTGAGGCAGGAGGACTGCAAGTTCAAAACCAGCCTCAGCAACTTAGCAAGGTCTTAAGCAACTTTTAAGACCCTGTCTCAAAAAATAAAAAATAAAAGGGGCTGGGGATGTGGTTCAGTGCTTAAGCACCCCTGAGTTCAATCCCTGGTACCAGAAAAAAAAATGTGTATACATATATGTATGTGTGTAGGCGTGTGTATATCTATACATCTATACATATATTTCATATATATATGTGTGCGTTTATGTGTGTGTGTTTGTGTGTGTGTATATAGAGAGGCATATCTATCAACCACCTATCTAACTACATGTATATCTCATGTATCTGTCAATCATCTACCTATAGTCTATCATTCTGTCTACCTATATCTACCTGTATCTGTCTATATACATGTCTATCATCCATCATCTATCTTCTATCTACATATCTAGATATGTAGACATGTCTGTCTACCTATAAATCTACCTAGCTATCATCTATCTACCTGCCTACCTATATCTACATATCTACCTATCATCTACCTATGTACATATCTACCTATCATATATCTCCCTACACATCTACCACATCTACCTGTCTACCTACATACCAACCTATCATCTACCTACCTAGCTACTTATTTACCTATCATCTACTTACATATCTACCTATCATCTACCTTCCTACCTAACTTCTACCTACCTATCATCTACTATCTATCTACCTACCTACCTACCTATCATCTACCTACCTATACCTACCTACCTATCTTCTACTTACCTACCTATCATCTACCTATCTATCTTCTACCTACCTTCCTATCATCTACCCACCTACCTACCTTCCCTATCATCTACCTACCTACCTTCCTATCATCTACCTATCTTCTACCTACCTATCTACCTGCCATCTACCTATCTACCTTCCTATCATCTACCTATCTTCTACCTACCTACCTACCTATGTTCTACCTACCTACGTATCATCTACCTACCTACCTATCATCTACCTACCTATACCTACCTACCTATGTTCTACCTACCTACGTATCACCTACCTACCTACCTATCATCTACCTACCTATCTTCTACCTACCTTCCTACCATCTACCCACCTACCTACCTTCCTATCATCTACCTACCTATCTACCTACCTATCTACCTGCCATCTACCTACCTATCCTCTACCTACCTATCTACCTACCATCTACCTACCTATCTTCTACCTACCTATCTACCTACCATCTACCTACCTATCCTCTACCTACCTATCTACCTACCTATCCTCTACTACCTTCCTATCGTCTACCTACCTCGGTAGACCCGCCTCACTACCCTGTCTATTGAGGAGCATCAGGCACTCCTGCCTCAGCCCAGGACCCCTAGAGACAGCCTGGTGCTGCTCCCAGGAGCCTGTGAGGGGATGCCAGCCCCGAAGCCAGGGGGGCAGGAGCTGTGCAAGGGTGCACCCATGGGGTTTGGAGAAGCGCAGCCTTGGCCGTCTCCCGGGAGGTCTGCAGAGCAGCTGCCCGAACACCTCATGGAACAGCATCTGGGTGGAGGAGGGGAAGAAGCCGGTCGGAGGGGCCGGGAAGATCCCTCACCCCTGGGAGGCCTGGAGCAAGGGGTGCTGATCCCCTGGGAGCCTGGGAGGAGCAGACTAAGCGGACGGGCCCTGAGGCTGCTGGAGCGCATGGGTCCCCTCAGGCCGTTCCTCTTCCTAAGCGAGTGTCGCTCCCGCCAGCAAGAACGACCCGGAGACGTGATGGGTGGCAAACTTCCCTATTAACAGCTGATTCTTCTTTTTATTTCTTCCTTTTCTGGGAAGTTATTGTCACTTATATAGGTTATATCAACTAATTAGAATATTCACGATATGTGGGGAAAAGATAGACGTATATGGGTATAACTTGAAGCACCTAAGAATCACGCAAGAATCATGCAGAGGCCTTGACCAATTACTGAGACTTCCTCAAGGTGAAGTTAGTTGTATACGTGCAGAATAGCAGTTTTTCAACTGCACTGGCAGCTTGCCAGGCGCCATCTTGGCCAGGCTCCACCTAGGGCCAGGGGTCCGTACGCAACCCCGACAGTTCCCCCTTTTTCTTTTAAAAGAAAAGCTCGGGACCAAGCCTGTCTTAGGCGGAGTGGTCAACCACCGTCCTTACCCGTCATCGGATAACTGCAGAGCATGCTACAGCTCCTGTCTTAGGTTGGTACGGCGTTACCTACTACCTTACCCGTCTGGTCAATGGTCCAGCCTCGCGAGCCACACTTGTGGGGAGCTGCCGGCCTCTAGGGCAGCCATGGCCTGATGGAAGATGATACGATCTCTCGCTTGACTCTGACGCACACGCATGATAGTGCGTGAGAGGAAGATAACAGCAATGATCATAAGCATGCATAATGCTCCCATACCAGCCCACTGCTTAATAAAACTGAAAGAGGAGGATAACCAATTTAGCACTTCAGACATTGGAGCTACATCAACTCTAGTAGCATTGAGGCTAACAATTTGAGATCTAAGAATAGCAGTAAGATTATCAAATTTGTAAGACCAGTTTGTTTGTAGCTGAGCAGACAAGATTCTAGACAAGTTTGCTGCATAGCTGAAGTTATGGTAAGCTATGGGTGTAACACAAAGTCCTCTTAGGTGATAAATGCATCCTACGCTTAACAGTTCCTGCAAAATGTCCATTTGTTCCTGGAGTAAGTCCACTCGCTGGTTCATAAGGAGTATGCCTGCTGTTAGATGTTGGTTTAGGGTCTCTTTAGTCTGTAAGGCTGCAGCTATATTTTCGGCCAAGTGATTGACTGCTGTTGCTGTAGGTATGGCAGTTGCTAGTGCTGCTGTTGCAGAAACCACTATTGCAGTGACCATAGCCGCTGTGATGTCAAATTCTCTCCTGTTTCTTGATAGTAACACTGGCAATTTTGCATCTGTAAGAGAGACTGGGACTGGTAGGAAGGTAGGAACACACATTAAGTCTGCCAGCAGGAACCTAGAAGCATTTTAACATTGAGAGATAGCACAAATCTGAAGTACAATTGAGAGAAGCAGTTGTTTTGTTACATAGTTGAACTGTTCCTCCTAAGAGACTAAAAAGAGGTAGTAAGTTAGTTTATTCCGTGGAAACACACAAACTGAGCCGTAGCTCCAGTAAAGCACCGAGTTACCCTTATTACCCAGAGTTAAAAAACCCCAAACAAAGAGACAAAGAGAAAGTTTATCTTTAGGGGACCTGAAGGTCTCCTCTATTCCCCCTTTTTGTTTATAAAGAGCATTTTTGAGGGTGAGATGTGTATGTTCGACAATACTTTGTTTTTGTGGGTTATAAGGTACATCTGTGGTTAGAGTTATTTTAATTTTAGTGAGGAATTGGTTCTTACCAATTTTAGTTTTTAAAGAAAAATATAGACTTTATAACGTAGTACAATCTTTAACAGTTGTTTAACCATAATTGTATAAACCCCTATTTTTAAGACAATTGTTCTAAAGAATAAAACTTAAGAGACACAAAGTTAAGAGTAAATTAGTGTTTCTAAGAAATCCTTGTCATTTTACCATGTCATTTTACCATATAGATTAAACTTTGGCTTATATCAGAACATTAGTATTTCACCTTAGGAAAAACCTTAAATAGCTTTAGCTGTTTTACATACACACAACCAACTTAGTTACACACAGATTTGTTGAAACTTGCCCTTTGTTACACACAGACTTTCTTATCCAGAAACATTTCCTTTTACCTTTTACTAAATATATTTCTATACCCAGAACCTTTTATTTATTTATTTATTATTATTTTTTTTTATCTGTTGACACCTTTTTGTTCACATTTTGAAACAACTCTTATGAAATTTCTGAATTTAGATAAATCACCCTATTTTAATAAGATTAAATATTTTGTTGTTTATAGTACCCTTAATTGAAACACAGTTGAAACTTTTGGGACCCTTTATATATAGAATTCCACTTGTTAGGACATAACTTTTAGTAACCTTGTTTTTAGTTTAGTGATGGCACAAAGCAAGTTTAAACCCTTTTATTTACCAACCTATGAAAACACCAATAATGTTTAAGTATGATACCCCATGGAATTTGAGGAGTTAAAAGTACTTGATGTTATTTAACAATTAGCATTTCAACTTTGTAAATTAACCAGACGTCTCTACAAACACATTTGAGTAATCCCATACATGTTAACTCCAATTTATTTATTTTATAAAAACCAAGATATCAGACAAGTGTCCTGAACAGGATCTGCTGCCTCTTTCCTGTTGAAGAAAAGTCCTAGAAGCAATTGATATTAGACATTGTTTAACATTAACATTTCATTAGTTTGACCACCTGGAAACTTGCAAGTTATTTTTAAAAATATTTTACTTTTATTAGTTTACCCAATTTAAATTGAACCTTTTTAAATCATGTGAATAAAAGTATTTGGATCCATTTTTAAATTTTAATTTTAAGAGCTCTCAGTTTTGACGCAGACAAAACATGACATTAGACAGCACAACATAACATATAACACAAAATTAAAGGCCTTGTAATTTATAGGTGAATGTTCATTGCAATGAAACAGCTGTTTAAAAAACTTCAGTTGAATAAAAAATAGAACTGATCAAAAATAAAATCATTAACCTAGGTATGTAGGATTAAAATTATGAGCTCAAAAGTACAGCATTAAAGAAAAAAAAACAAAACAAGAATCCTGAAGAATAAGTTAGTTTTTTGCAGCGGCCCAGGAATTTAAAACGGACACTTTTTTTCTTCTTTTCTTCTTATCTTTAGGTTACCCCCCTTTTCTCCTTGAGACGCTATAGTCACATTCCAATGTGGCAGGGGGAGGGAGGATCACCCAGGACTTTACTTTTTAACCCCTTTTTTACCTGGTTGAGAAATCAGGTTAGGTTTGAATGCAGAAAATCACAAAACATTATTTTTTACTACTTTTAAGGAATGGAGCTGCTGAGCTCTCTGCCTAGGGGGACCCTCCCCTAAACTGATTTTTCTCTTTGTGCTCTGTTTGTGGTTTTATTTGTACTTTCTCCTTTTTTTTTTTTTTTTTCCACTGCGCCACTGCATATTTTTGTAAGCTCAACTCTTTTGAGTAACTCTTTTTTTTTTTTTTTTTTTGTAACGCCTTTTTTTTTGTCTTCTAGCTGCTGCCCTATGCCCTCCAATTCCCTTAATGCCTGTTGACTAATTGAACCAGCTTGAGAACACTTTGTTTCTTTACTAATTTTATTTAACTCCATCTCTGAGAGTCCCTCTTCGCTCTCATCAGAATCTGACTGAGCGCTAACAGAGCCCTTTTGTGACTCTTCTTTTACCTTTTCTAACACTTCCTCTCCCTGCGCAACTGCCTTTTGTAAAGCCTCCCGAGGGGAACGCAAACAAGTTCTGACTAATGACCAAACTGCTAACATCCCTGGGAGCGTTACCGGACAGCGCTTTAAATCTTCCCCCGGGTGTTCCCACTGTGGGATAGTTAACAATCCTTCTTCCAGAAACCAAGGTGAAATCTCCTCTACCTGCTTTAAAAATGCCCAAGCAGTTTGTCTTTAAGGAAGTGCCGTTAGCTTTAAGAATTTCTTTCAAGGGACCTTCCATTCTATATCTAGCAACCTCGTTCCCCATTTTTTGAGGAAACTTTCACCTCTCGTTCCTAGGAACTTTATCACAATCACAATATTATCGTCTCTAGGAAACCTCCCTGTCCACTGACAGATCTGGGTGCACACTTTCACCGATCCGTTGCTCACCTCACTCACCTCTCCGCGGCACGTAAGATTCCCGGGGTTCAGCACCACTTGTCGCTCCCGCCAGCAAGAACGACCCGGAGACGTGATGGGTGGCAAACTTCCCTATTAACAGCTGATTCTTCTTTTTATTTCTTCCTTTTCTGGGAAGTTATTGTCACTTATATAGGTTATATCAACTAATTAGAATATTCACGATATGTGGGGAAAAGATAGACGTATATGGGTATAACTTGAAGCACCTAAGAATCACGCAAGAATCATGCAGAGGCCTTGACCAATTACTGAGACTTCCTCAAGGTGAAGTTAGTTGTATACGTGCAGAATAGCAGTTTTTCAACTGCACTGGCAGCTTGCCAGGCGCCATCTTGGCCAGGCTCCACCTAGGGCCAGGGGTCCGTACGCAACCCCGACAAGCGAGCTCCCAACTACCAATGCATCCCTTTATTAGTAAGAGGAAGCCGAAGACCGTGGTCCAGAATTAGCAGCTAGAGCTAAAAGCAAAGGCCCCCCCACAGGGCGGGCTTTAGGGAGGATCATTTGTTTGGGCGCCTTCCTAAAATAACACTGTTTGTGGGAAAGCAAGACAAGAGCTCTGTTGTGCAAACTGAGAGGAGTTTTAATACATGTGCCGGCTTGTGCCCTGCCAGCTTGGCACGTGCGTGGGATCCGGGGCCAATCTCCCGAGGGTTCCTGGCTGGGGTGGCATGAATGGGGCCTCATTCAGAAGCAGGGGCCGCCCCCCTCGTGTCTCTGAAGGATGTGCAGGCACAGAAACAGACTCTGGGCTCTGATAATTGCCTGCACCCTGTTCCTAATCCGCTGGCATGGACTGTTCCTTTCCTAACGAAGCTCAAGTTCTCAGTTGGCATCTCTGCCCTTCTGAAAACAGAGGCTGCTCCCTGCCCCACCCACGCTCGGCTGAGGCTGCCAGGGGTTGCCACGGGGTCGTGGGGGAGCGCTGCATGCTCCAGAGCCTTCCAGGCCGGTGGAGGCTCCGAGCTGTGGCTCTGGTGGGAGATTCTCTGCCCTGGGGACGTCAGGTCTCCTTTAGCCTTTTCAAATGGACCTCTGGGTCCAGAGCGGCAGGAACAGACTCTTACTTCCAAGAGCGCTGGACTCTAGGTAACAAGAAAACCTCCGAAGCTCTGCTGCCCTGGGAACGTGGCTGGAGATGATGCTTCACCTGAATGCTGCCTTGCCTGGCAGGAAGCCCAGAAAATGAGTGGCAAGACGGAAGTGGCTCCTGCCAGCCAGGCCAGTGGCTCAGCTTCTCATTGCCTTGAAGCCCCAGAGTGGCCCTCGTCCCACCTCCAGCCCCCCAGGACTGAGAACGGAACGTTTTTCCTCAGCGGGCAGCACAGCCCGGCCGGGCTCCGCTGGCGGCTGTGTGTGGTTTGTATCGACTCCTCGCAGTGAACATGCACTCGCACGGTGGTCATCAGGACTGATGTGAGTACCACCCCAGCCCCGCTGGGTGCCGCGTCATTGCTGGTACATGCCACGTGGCCCTTTGGAAAGTGAGATGTCTGGAAATTCTAAGACGCCTGGGATTTGGGGCTACATTCACTTCATATTACCGAGTGAACATCTGAAGCATGGGAGCCAGAAAAGGAAGTTGGGTTTGCTCTCAGCTCCATGAGTCCCAAACCTAGGCACTCTGCAAGTGTCCCGTGCAAATCCTGGTCCAGTTCTGAGGTCCATGCTCAATTTGCTTAAAGCCTAGGCTTCCTCCAGCTCTCGGTAGATCCATGTGCCTTTCAAAAGTCCCAGGTGTCAGTTCATTCAGGGTCACCAACAATGAGCAAGTGAACACTGTCACCAGCTGTAGCCAAGAGGCCTGGGAGTGGGTAGCACCATCCCTGAGATACCCAGAACCTCAGTTGCAGCGTGCACGGGTGGCCCAGTTGGGAGGGGAAGTGGGGCCCCCCAGTTTTGTCCCAGGTGTGCAGCCATCTCCCCTACATCTCAGGATGCAGGAGAGACTCAGTAAACAAGACTATTTTGGATGCCACTGGGGACCAGAAATGGGACTGACCTGTCCCTGTCCTCGAGAAGCAAGTCTAATTCAGAACTACAGGAAGACCTGTAGCTGGCAGGTGGCGGAGACCCTGGACACAGCAGGTCTCCAAGGACCTGTGGAGGGCCTGTGGGCCTATGGGACCTGCGCTGGAGGCCGAGGTGCCAGTGGCCTCCTGCGCCCCCTCCCTGCTGCCCCAAGCCCCAAGGGATGACTGGCCTTGGGGAGCAGAGAGGACAGCGCCCACGGCCGCCTGAGCCAGGAGCTGTCAGCTGGGCTTCCAGGCCCCCCTGCAATTTAGGGGGCTGACTGGGACTGGCCTTCTGAAAGGGCTAATTCTCAGCCTTGCATTCATGTGGAACCTAGAAATTAATTAGCTCAGACATGAGCTGCAGGCTGAGTGCATACAAGGACTCTCGTTAGTAAGACTTTGCCCTGTGGCTGGCGCGAGCTTGGCAGCTGGATGTCAGAGCTGCGGAGTGGAGATGTCGCAAAGGACCTGCAGTGGCAGGTCCTGCCCACCCTGACCCCCAGATCATTCCCAGCTCCCTGAGAGAATCAGGGGCTTCCAAAGTCAATCACCAGACTGCAGCCACCCTGAGTGTGGATCTAAGGGGGATCTGGGAACCTCGAGCAGGCATCAAAGGGTCCTGGGCAGTGCAGTAGGAAGCACCAGAGCGAGCACATCATTAGTCAGGGGCGAAGGCTTATTCAGCATGGCTCAGGTAGACACACCCCAGCAGGAATTGAAGGAGAGTCAGTTTCCAGGAGAGGGGCAGAAGGAACAGGGGGAGCAGTCCTTGCAAACTCCCTGAGCTTGGAGAGAGCTTGACTGGAAGCCCGGCTGCAGAACACAGGGGAGCATGGCAGAGACCTGGATGTGGCAAGGGGCAGCCTGGGCAGGGCTCAGAGGCCTTCTGGGCAGTTGATCTTCATTCTATGAGTTTGAGAATCAGAAGGGTTTGGGCAAAGACAAGAGGGTCCCAGCCGTCTTCCAAAAATACCCTCTGTCAGCCTCTACAGGGAAGGACCTGCCCTTCCTCCACTGCTCCTTGACATTGTGGCTGTGGGTGACGGCCAGGTGGGCTGGGTGATGCTTTTCTTGAGCAGTGGCCAAGGCTTTCCACCATCCTCCCCCTGCATCAGCCCCCACCTTCAACCCTCAAGTCCCTTCTTCTACAGAGTCCTGAGGAGACTGTAAAACCGCTCAGGGCCCAAAGACCCACAGGGTCCTTGGAGGCCGCTGAAGAGCGGGCAGGCGTCAGGCAGTCTTTCCAATGATAATAACGTTGATAACAAAAACAAATTGGCTTTTACCGAGCTTTATTACGCTCAGGCGCAAGACAGGAGTTTTCTCATTCAGTCTTGACTTCAGCTTTGTGGGATGCACAGGGTTATTACGCCATTGCTCGGAGCAGAAAACGGAGGTGCAGAAAGGCCTTCATTTACCCAAGGTCGTGCAACTTGGTAGCATGGCACTCGCTGATGCGCACGCACGCGGCACCTCAACCCTTTCACTCTACCTGGCTTCTCAGCAACTGTACTGCTCGCACCAGGTTAGGCTGGCCCCGCCTCCAGCCCCCACCGGGGGCAGCCCAGGGCAGACTGCTTGGCCCCGGCCTCCTATGGCCCCAGCGGATTGGTCCAAGGTGCACACCCTCCTGGAGGGCAGCCAATCCACGCGTCGGGGCGTGGTGTGCAAAACCGAATGGACCAATCAGGTACCCTCCTCAGGCCTGGGACAGGGAGACCAGGGAGGGAGGCTGGTGGGGTCCTGGAAGTCTGATGAAACCCAAGGCAGGAAGCCGAAGCCCAAACCCCAAGGGAGGAGGGAGAAGAGGAGATTGGTCGCCACCAGCTCCCTCCCTGTTTGGGCTTCCTCGACTTTCCGCTGGGCTTGTGTGGGGCCAACAAGACGGGAGAGGAAATCCCAGGAAGTCACAGGATAGTTCCCTAAAGGGACCAGTCTGGCTGGCAGGCATCGGTTTGCCCTTCCCTCTTCCTCTTCTTCCTGCTGGAAGGAGCAGGTGAGAGCGGGGCCTTCTGGGCAGCAGGAGCCCCCTCAGGGACGGAAGTCCTGCCCCACAGTCAGGCAGGGAGCCTGGGGCCCTCCGATGTGCTGCTGCCCAGCAGCTTCAGCCTCCTGGCCGGCGGGCCTCACCCCTCCCCTCCCCTGCAACCTTCATCTCTGGGCAGGTGGTCAGGGGCGGCTGAACACAGCTCTAACGAACGCTTTCCCCTGCCGACCGCTGCCCTCCTCTGAGCGGCATGGGTTTCTGTTCAGCGGATCCACCTAGACTTAAAACTTTGCCTTCAAACTGAGCCCCCAAAATCAAACAAGGTAGGCTGCTGTTTGGGCAACTGAATAAATGATCGCCTGCTTTCCAGAGCTGCTGAGGAGGGGTGGGAGATTGATTCTCTGCTGCCCGGGGTCCTGCAAGCCTGTGCTGTTCTGTGCTCCACGTATTGACGGTGGGTTGGCGAGGGCGCCTGGGGCAGAGGCTGTGATGCGGTGATGCCCGCCCTCGCTGGGGAACATTCGATCGCCGGCCTGGGTGTATTGCTTTTGGCCAAAGGCCTTCTTGGGAATGCAGAGACCCTGGGAGCGGGGCGAGGGGGCTGTGGTTCAGGGAGGTGAAGGCGTGAACGCTGAAGTGTCTTAGGGGCCGCTTAGTGAGTGTGCACAGCTGATGCGTATCAGGTTTTGTTTAACCACGGTCAACCAGAATGGGTTAGATATGAGGTGTCCCCCAAAAGCTCATGTGTGAGACAATGCAGGAATGTTCAGAAGTGGATGTTTAGATACTGAGAGCTTTAACCTAGTCAGTGGATTAATCCACTGGTGGATTGACGGGGTAACTAGGCAGGTGGGGTGGGACTGGAGGACTCCAGTCTCTAGAGGTGTGCCTTCGGGGCTTATATTTTGTCCCTGATGAGCAGAGCTCTCTCTGCTTCCTGGCTGTCATGTCCTGAGCTGCTCTTCTCTGCCGTGCCCTTCCGCGCGATATTCTGCCTCACTCAGGCCCAGAGCTATAAAGCTGGCCAGCCATGACTTGAACCTCTGAAACCATGAGCCAAAATAAACTTTTCCTCCTTAAGTTGTTCTTATCAGGTGTTTCGGTCCCAGCAATGAAAGACTGACTAAAACAGATCCCTGATCAAGAAGGGTCTTCAGGGGACATGGGTCATGCCCCTTGCACCCGGGACCTGACCACAGCTGCTGCCTCCTCTAGCAGGCCCAACCCAAGGCTCACTGACCTGGCCCCTCCTTCTCCATGACCCCACAGAAAAGTCCAGAAACAAAGAATGGGGGGTTTCAAAGCATACCTATCATAGCATCTTATTCTAGTTGCTGTGTTTTATTATTAATTATTAGTATTAGTGTCCCACTGCCTAATTTATAAATTAAACTTTAATATGATTTGTAAATATAGGAGGAAACACAGAGTTCCGTGCTCTCCACAGCCTTGGGCATCCCTGGGGGGCGTCGTGGATGATGTCCCCTGAGATAAGCGGGGACGACTGTAAGTACAAGGCCTAGCATGACCGGCTCCATCAGACCTCGTGGCTTGAGAACAGTACCCTTTGGTCTGATGTTCTGCTGTTTGGGTCCCTGGGGTTGGCTGTGTCCCTCGGCAGCTCCTGGGGCCACGTGCTCAGCCGGTTTTGGAGATCTGGCCTGTTAAAGGGGGCGCTGGCTTTGGTGATCGCTAAGCCGCCTTCACGGCTTCCCTTTTCTTGAAGAATAACACGTTTGCAGCCAGGCAGCGTTATCACCCTGTCCTGGTAAAAGCCAAGAGGCCTGGAGCCTTCCCTCCTTCCATCTGGCCTCTGCCCCTTCAGTTACCACAGGCTGTGTTTCTCGAGGCGTCTGTGGTCTCTTACCCAACAGCTCGTGGGCTGCACCCTTCTCTTGCAAATATGCTTTCTCAAAAAAATTTCAGTATGGATAGGCTGAGAATTTTCCAAATATTTAAGCCCTGGTTCTCTTTGACTTATCAATTCCCTCTTCAGTTCATTTTCTCTGCTTACATTTTGCTGTGGGCAGTCGGGAGGAACCAACCGCTCCTTCCACGCTTGGGTTAGGAAATTCCCAGTTCAGGGCTCATGGCGATTCCATGCTCACAGGTTCTATCTTCCACAGAAGCTGAGAACACGAGCTCAGTCAGCCAAGCTATTTGCCATTTTATAACAAGGATCATCTTTTCTCCTTCGTCCACTAAACGGCTTCTCATTTCTGTCTCTCAGCACAATCTCCCTCGACACCCACGTTCCCACCCACATTCTGTACATGATTATTTATGTGTGTTCTAAGATGGAAGTTTTCCCAGCGTATCTCCTCCTCATTCCTTCTTTCAAATTTTTTTTGTGGTAGTCCTGGGGACAGACCCAGAGCCCCACACGTGCTCGGCAAACCCTCCGCTGCTGAGCTGCCTCTGAGCACTTCTGATTTGATTTTGATTCAGAGTCACTAGGTTGCCCAGGCTGGCCTCCGACTTGCCGTCCTTCAGTCTTAGCCTCCAGCGTAGCTGAGATGATAGGCACCATGGCCAACTGCCTCATTTCTTGTTCGGCTTTCACCAGAATCACCACTAACCATCCTTTCGTGGCGATACCAGCTTTTCCTAGCACGCAACATAAGCTGCTTCCGTATTTTTGGGTATTGTTACAGTAGCGTCCCACTGCTTAGTATCAATTTCCCTTTTAGCTTGAGCTGTTATAGCAAAACATCACAGACCAGGTGGCTTGAATCACAGAAATGTATTCCTCACGGATTTGTAGGCTCAGAAGTCAAGATCAAGGTAAAGCTGATCTCGTTCCTGGTGAGGCTTCTCTTGCAGATCTTTGCTTTTGTCTGGATTTTTGCAAAGTAGAGAGGGAGAGGGAGGGGGAGGAGCGGGGGGAGGGGAAGGGGGGAGGAGGAGACACTGTAGCATTAGTGCTCTCTTTTTGTGGTATTGGGGACTGAGCCCAGGGGCACTGTCCTGAGCCACATCCCTGGTTCTTTGTAAATTTTCTTTTGAGACAGGGTCTTGCTGAGCTGCCCAGACTGGCCTGGAACTTTTGGCCCTCCTGCCTCAGCCTCTGCCGTAACTGGAATTGCTGGTGTGTGCCACCGTGCTCGGTTCATGACTTCGTCTGAACCTGGTTACTTCCCAAGGACCCCACTTCCAAACACCATCGTGTGCAGAAGTAGGGCTTTGTGGATTAGTCAGCTTTTCATTGCTGTGACCAAAACACCTGACAGGGACAACATAGAGGGGTAAAGATTTATTTTGGCTCATGATTGCAGAGGATTCAGTTCATGATCACCTGACTCCAAGACAGAACATCATGGCTGAAGGATGTGGCAGAGGAAAGCTTCTCAGTTCAAGGTAGCTGGGAGGGAGGGAGGGAAAGAGGGAGGGGGAGAGAGAGAGAGAGAAAGAACAAGAACACAGAAGGGGCCAGGGACCACATGAACCCCTCCAGGGCACATGCCTCTAGTGACCTACTTCATCTAACTAGGTCTCACCTCCCAGTAATACATTCAGTCATAAATTCATTAATCCATCAAATGGATTAATCACTGATAAAATGGATTAATCCACTGACGAGGTCAGAGTTCTCATGATCCAATCCCTTTCCCAAAGCCCCCCTGCCTCTGGACATTGCTGCGTTTGGAGAATATTCAACTCATAGGCTTCTGGGGGATATTCCACGTGCAAAGCATGACAGACTTCAGCATGTGGACTTCGGTGGGAGAGGGGATAAACATCCTGTCCACAGTATCGGTACAGCCAATGCTTTTCTTGTCTTTGGGCTTTGGCTTGGATTGGACTCTGGATCTTCCTCAAGAAGGACATGAAGAGTTAAGAATGAAAATATCTATGCAGTAAGTATTGCCACTTCATTGTATGGGTGAGGAGCTGAGACTGAGTCCTGGCCACTTACTGAGTCACACAGTGGGTGTCCAGCAAGACAAGCAATGAAGGCTATTAAGGAGATGTTCCCAGAAGAGACTGGTGGGACGGGGAAGCAGGACAGGGAGGAAGCCAAGCGAGGGGCTTGTATTAAGCTGGAGGAGACCTCAACAAATATTGACATGCAGACGTCATTATGAAAGCCACATTCTCCTCTTGCAATGAGCAGAGATAGAATTGACAAAACCAAAGACGAAGGAAAAGACTCTACTCCTCCACTAAGTACATTTGGAGTCAAAGAAGAAACAAGTACTTCAATTGCGTAATTGCTTAGAAGACCCTGCTCCTGAGAACACGTGGTACAGGTGCAGACAGCAGCAGTTGCTGGTAAAGTCAACCGTGTCTTCCCAATGAGTGGCCAGAAAGGAAATGAATGGGCCACAAACAAACGTCAAGAGATGGAAGAGACACAGAGCCAACATAGGACAAGCTGAAGGAAAGTGAAGATGAGACTTGAAACCAGGAGGGTGGGGAATGGAAGGCAGAGCGAGACGGCTGATAGAAGTGCCCAGCTTGCCTCCCTCCACGGCGAAGGACGGAAACGGGAAGGAGACAACAGCCATTTCCCTGGAGTGCTCCAGGTGGAGTGTGGAAAAGCAGTGGGGCCCCGGCAGAGGCCACGCAGAGCACAGAGACCCCTGCGGCCTCACAGAAGAGGGAGCTGAGCTCCCAGTATCTGCAGTTCTTCCAATGAGATCAGCCCGGAACCAGGAGGGACTTCACCAGATAGAGTGCAGGAGCCCCCCCGAGTCCCCACTCATGCTGCCGACACGAGAGGCGTTGGCTCCTGGAGCGCCTGCAGTCCCCAGGGGCCCTGATCCCAGTCTGGGGAGCAGCTGGGACACCATGTCCCTGTGTTGCCCTGGAGGAAGGGCCACCCCATGTTGAGCCTTCTCCCACCCAGGTTCTTTCTGCAGGTACCATCTTGAGAACCTTTCAGCCAAGGGTCTCTGGAGTAGCCCGGCAGCTGTGCCAAGCTGCTGGGATAACCTAGACCCGAGAGTCACGAGGAGGCCCTGCCTGCTTTCAGCAGCCCTAGGAAGCCTCTGGGCAAGCATCCCTGATAGGTTTGGCCGGACAAGTCTCCCAAGGATCAGTCTAGTGGCCTTGTTCATTCTCCCACTGCCCCAGGAAGAAGCCAGGTGGCCCCGCCAAGCCGCCCTCAAGCTGGAATGTAGCCGGGCATCTCTCCCAGAGACCCAGGGAGGCTGAGAAGTTGTCCACCCGTCCTCAACCCTGGGAAGCAGCTGAGTAGCCTTTCCAGTCTTGGCCTGCTGAGGCTCCAGGAAACAATTGAGCCATTTCCCCACCATCCAGTGGCCCCCAAATGAGTTGAATATCCTATTTTCAGAATCTCAGGCGACTGAAGCCCTGAGAAGCACGTATCAGCCCTGACCACAAACCTTGGCCCTAGGAAGCTACTGAGCGGAAGTCCCTGAGCAGGTGGGCCCTTGGAGACACTGTGACATCAGCTGTGCTTCACTTATACCTGGAGGGGTGCCCATCTGGAGCCCCTGGTGTGGCCTGTCCCCTGTGTGGCCTTTACTCACACCCAGAGCTGGATGCACAGCACAGGGAGCTGCCAGCCAACTCACCCTGCCTGAGGGAGCTGCGCCACAGGTGATGGGCCATCCCACAACCACGACAGCCGACACACGGGACCCCTGCAGATGGAGCCAGCACCGCTCACAGCTGAAGAAGCTGCACAGCTTGAGCACTCTGGAGCTAAAAGCAACACAGCCTGTCCAACCATACCCTGGGGTGCCCGGCAAGCAGAAGACAGGTCACTACAGAGGCTACCACATAAAGCCAATGGGGGCAATCAGCCTACCAGATGTACAAGTATCAACGTAGGGTCACAAGGAACATGGGCAAACAAGGTGACGTGATGTTTCCAAAGGAAAACACTACCTCTCCAATAGTAGACCCCAAAGAAAAGATGACTTGCCCGGTAAAAAATAAGAATAATGATTTTAAGGAAATTTAATGAGATACAAGAAAATATAGATAGTTCAATGAAATAAGGAAGACAATTTGGAATGTACATAATAAATTAATATTCACTCAGGAAAGAGGTAAAGGTACTAAAAAAAAGAACCAATTAGAAATTTTGAAGTTAAAGAACTCAATAAGTGAAATAAGAAATACAGCTGAGGATTAAGCAACAGGATAGGTCAAGCAAAAGAGTTTCTCATTTTGAAGAAAGTTCTTTTGAAATAACAGATTCTTAAAAATTCAAAAGAATGGATGAAATGGGTGAATTTCAAGATGGCAGATCAGAGGAAGGCTGCCTGTCAAAGTTGCTCCAAGGCTTGGGAGTCAAGCAGTGGTAGTACTGCCGCTTGGAAATGTGGGTGAAGGAAGGAATTCCCTGAAACTTAATATCAGGCAGTTGGAGTTTCTCAGAGACCTAGAAATTTCAGGCACATTGAAGGGGGACAGGAGCAAAGCTGGTGGTAACAGTGGGAGAGGGGAAACACTAACAGAAAGAAACACAGGGTACAAATTTGGCAGCTAAAAATCTGTGGTGCAGAAAAGCAGCCTTAACTCAGTGGATCCAGAGGCTGGCTGCAAACTGGAGCTTCAAAGGTGCTCTGTGTTTCTCAGCTGGCACGTAGAGAACCGAGGTGGGGAACCATCTTGAGAAGCCACGCGCGGCTTGCGGCTGAGAGAGCCTGGGAGGTCGCAGCAAGTATTGCCATACCGTCTTGGCAGCCATCTACCATGGGGCTGAGGGGTACCTAGCAGAGCAAGAGTGCAGCAGGCACAGAGAAAATCGTACCCTGCAGGATCCAAGTCAGAGGTGCGGAGGAAAGGGCAGCTTGGTCTGGCAGCTCAAGTGACCAGCTGAAGAGGGTCAAGAAACTGAGCAGGGGGCATGATTACATTCAGGGACTGAACTGCATTTACAGGTGGCAGAGTGTGGGAGACCTAGGGAGGGTTAGCTCTGCTACTCGAGGATAGAATTCTCAGGAGACTCGTGACACTCAGACTCCTAAGCAGAGATTGGCACCTATCCGGCCTTAGGGGTGTGTTGATCTAATTTCTCCAGAGCAAATACCACCCAAGAAAGTTCCAAGGGCCTGGTCAGAACTAAGCCCCACTCAGCAGAACTCCCCGCTTAGAACTCTGCAGTAGTGCCGTCCTGGGAGTGCGTCCATCTGGCCTGCCTGGACAACCCTCCAGTTGACAGTGCCGCCCGTTCCATTCCACTTCATGTTGGTGAGAAGGGACGTGAGTGTTATTTCAATCAGCTTCAGCTTTAGGCTGGTTGGTGAGTAAGCAACAGAAAAAGGAAGGGTATAACAACCTCCGGCCCTTGCTCTCTCTGAGGGTTACACAGTCCCAGAGGAAACAGAAAGGAGGACACTTGGGCATAGGCAGTGATAATCCATTGAAGATTTTGACACCTCAGTGGAGATAATTCTTTCATTTTTCAGTAACAATTTCTCTCTCTCTTGTGTTCTTGCTGTGCTGATCAGTTCATGGATATGAGTACATATTTGTTTTATTTTTCTCATTTTTTAAAAAAAGATTGTCATTTTTTCTTTGTCCTGCCTCTTGGGGGTTAGGTATTTTTTGGTTTGCTTATTTTTGTTTTGTTTTAATACCAGGGATTGAACCTAGGGTGCTGAACCACTGAGCCACATCCCCAGCCCATTATATATTTTATTTTGAGACAGGGTTTCACTGAGTTGCTTAGGGCCTTGGTAAGTTGCTCAGGCTGGCTTTGAACTTGTGATCCTCCTGCCTCAGCCTCCCAAGTGGCTGGGATGACAGGCATGGGCCACTGTGCCCAGCATTGTTTTGTTTTTTGTTGGTTTGTTTCTCTTTTTTTCCTTTCTTCTCCCACTAATAATCACATTCTCTTGATCTCTTTTTCTCTCTACTTGATTTCTTTTATTTATTTATTTTCCTCCTTCTTTGTAGCCATCACTGCTACGTTGCTCTGTATTCTCTCTGTTCACATTTTGAACATTCTAAATTCTCTTTTATCTTCCTGTTACACTTTCTTGTCTCTTAGTGAACTGTATTTTTACCAACTGTTGGAACTATTTGGTTTATGTAAGTTCTGCCCCCACCATATATGTTGTTGCAGTTCTTAGGTACTGTGGGTGGCCTCGCTGACATCTGTTGTTTATTTAATGTAGATCTAGTCATGGCTATTTACTGTGTTTACTGTTGGCGATTGCTGATCCCGCCATTCCTGTTTCTGTGGTAATTAGTGTTAGGTGTCATAGGAGGCACTGGATGATTGTTTTAATGGTGTATATTGTTTTATTCTGTTGTTGCTATTGTCTCTGCTCCCCGCTTTCTGTGAGGTGCTGGTAATCTACTGGGACACTACAAGTTCACAGGAACAGACCCTGATGCTGGGCTACATCAAAAACCCAGTCAAGAGAACAGTACAGGGGCTGGGACTGGGGCTCAGGGGTAGAGTGCTTGCCTAGCATGTGTGAGGCACTGGGTTCCATCCTCAGCACCCATAAAAATAAATAAGTAAAATAAAGGTATTGTGTCTATCTACAACTAAAGACAATTTTAAAAAGAGGACAGTGCACCTTACTTCAAACACTAACTATGCTCAAACTTCAATGATACAAAGGGGACAGAAATCCCCCACACTAGTGACCAGTCCCCAAGTAGGAATGGTTAGGGGGGCATTCAGGTCCCACTCATGGACATCCATTTCTACAGCAAGAGCAGAATTAATGCAAAGACTGTGGACAGCACATCTATGAGGGGGTCTCAATGTAGATCACTCCCATACCCCTCTAGAATATAGAGTTGTTAAGTGAAGAAGAGCCATCACAGAGGATGTATCTCACATACCCTGTTCCCTGACACAATTGCCAGATCCACAGAAGGACCCCATTCTTTGAGACCTACAAGGAAAGTAAAATTCTCAAATTTTGACAAAAAGTGAACTATAATACTGTATCAGAATACACTAATCATCACCAAAGAACTAGCAGGGAAACTATATGATAAACCCATTTGGAAATATATTGAAAAATTCACACCAACCTGATAACCCAGGACACTTTGTATGAGAAGTCTGTGCCCTAAATATACCCATACATAAGGGAGGAATAGAAATCCATCACAACAGATGCCTAAAACCCAACATAGGAACACAAGTAATATGAAAAAATAAGATAGTTGGACACCTCCTAAAGTATAAATTAATTCATCAGCAACTGAATCCAAAGATGTGAAAGTAGATGAAATACCAGATAAAGAACTCAAAAGGATGATTATAAAAATGATTAATGAATTTCAAGACAACACAGAAAAACAACTGGATGGATTAAGAAAAGCTATGAATGAGAAATTCAATAAGGAGAAAAGATATTTAAAAACAACTAAACAAATCTTAGAAATGAAAGATAAAATAAATAAAATAAAATGTACAGTTGAATGTCTCTCTAATAGGGTAGACCATGCTGAACATAGAATCTCAGAGCTGGAAGACAAAGAGGTCAGCCTTGAACATTCAGACAGCATAAAATAGAATAAGTAACTATGGCCACAATATGCAAGGACTCTGAGTAAACATTAGGGATCAAATTTAAGAATTGCTGGAATCAGTGGGCTGGGGATATAGCTCAGTTGGGGATATAGCTAGTGCAAGGCAAGCACTAGGCCCTGGGTTCAATCCCCAGCACTGCAAAAAAAAAAAAAAAAAAAAAAAAAAAAAAAATCTGGAATCAAAAACTGTTGAAAGCTGCAGACTAATGACATGGATAACCTCCTCAGGGAACTAATAATGGAAAAATTTCAAAACCTTGAGAATGAGATGGACATTTACATACAGGAAGCATTCAGAACCTGGAATAGACAAGATTAAAAAAAGAACATCTCTATAACTGATTATAATTAAAATGCCTAATGTACAGAACAAGGATAGAATTTTAAAAGCCTCAACAGAATATATCAGGTCACATTTATGTGTTTCAAGCCCTGAAAGAAAATAACTTTCAACCAAGATTCCTCTATCCAGGCAAAGCTAGCCTTTAGATTTTAAGAAGAAACAAAACCTTCCAAAATAAACAGAAATGAAAATAATTCATGACTACTCAGCTGGCACTACAGAAAATACTTAAAGAAATAATACACATAGAAGAAAACAAAAACAAACCCCAGTGCTAATAAATGGACAAATCTCAGGACTAAATGAAACATTAGAAATAAATCAGAATGGCAAAAATTAATAAACATGTTTTTGTCAGCTTTTTCATCACTGTGACCAAAAGTCCTGACAAGAACAATTAGTGGAGGAAGAGTTTAATTTGGAGGTTCATGGTTTTAAAGATCTCAGTCCACAGATGGCCAACTCCATTGCTTTGGACCTGAGATGAGGCAGAACATCAGGGCAGAAGTGTGTGGTGGAGAAAAGCAGCAGGGAACATGGCACTAGGAAAAAGAGAAAGAGCTCCACTCAATAGGAACAAAATGTATACCCCACAGACACTCCCCCAATGGCCTACCTCCAGCAGCCACACCCTACCTGTCTACAGTTACCACCCAGTTAAACACTGTTGGGGATCAGCACTGATTAGGTTAAAACTCTCATAACCTAATCATTTTGTAGTGGTGCCAGGCTAGCTCAGGCACAGGTAAGGACGCAGAGTCAAGACCCCCAGACTCTGGGAGGTGGGTGGAAGCAGGCTTGTGGCGAGCAACCTGCAGACTCATTTATTGTGGGAATAGCTATACATTTTATATGTTTCTTGCCCAATCACAATGTGCCATGGGGGATCAGACCACCAGGCTCCTATACAGTTTCCCTTGGTAATACTGAGTCAACTTGGGGCAGTTGTTTACATTCCTAGGTAGGAGAAGCAGAATGCTCCTCTCTGCAAGTTTACACACTTGAGACATTCACTGCTTCCAGCCAGGAACTAGGATTTCTCCCAACATTATTTCATCTCTAAAACTTTTTGCATCATCTCATGAGATTTTGGGGGACAACTAATAACTAAATCATACCAACATCTCCATAATAACATTGAATAAAAATACTCTCAGCTCTCCAATTAAAAGTGCATGACTGATATGATCAATATGTACAATCAGAAGAATGAGAAATTGCACTCCATTTATGTATGACCTATCAAAATGTATGAATGCATTCTACTGTCATGTACAACTAAGTAGAACAAATAAAAATTAATAAAAATTAAAAGAAATAGGGTAACAGAATGGATTTAAAAATAGAACCAATATATGTTTTTTGCAAGAGACTTGACTGACAAGAAAAGACAGCCAAAGGGTGAAAGTGAAAAAAATGGATACACCTTGCAAATGCAGCCCCAAAGCAAGCAGGTGTAGCTACTCCCATATCAAACAAAGCAGACTTCAAGTCAAATCAGAAGAGAAAAAGAAGTTCCCTTTAGACAAGTAAAGGGAACAAGAAGATATAATTACAGTAAATATTTATGCCTCAAGCATCAGTACACCTCATTAATAAACAGTCACTATACAACTTAAAGACTCAGATAAAGTCAGGCACAGTGGTGCATGCTTGTAATCCCAGTGGTTTGGGAGACTGAAGCAGGGTGATCACAAGTTCAAAGTCAGCCTTAGAAACTTAGCAAGACCCCAAGTGACTTAGTGAGACCCTATCTTGAAATAAAAAAAAAAAAAAATTAAAAAGGGCTAGGGATGTGGCTTAGTGGTTAAGTGCCCCTGGGTTCAAACCCTATACCAGAAGAAAAAAAAGTTCAACATGTTTAGCAATTAGGAAAATGCAAATTAAAAGTACACTAGGATTTTATCTCATTTTCAGTTAGAATGGCCACCATAAAGAATTCAAACAATAAATGCTTGAGATGATGTGTAGAAAAATAATGCTTTTAAATTATTGGTGGGATTGTAAATTAGTTAAACCACAATGGAAATCAGTATGGAGGTTCCTCAAAAGACTAGGAATAGATTCACATATGACCCAGCTATTCCATTCCTTGGTATTTATCCTGAAGAATTAAAGCCAGTATGCTATAGGGATACATGCATATCCGATGGAGAGAACGAGGCTAAAAGAGAAGACATGTGCACCATAACCAGCAAGACCAAAGGAGAAAGGCTGTTCAAGGTCTTTGGACATGGCCATTTGTCCTTGATGCCATATGTAGAGTTACAGGACCTGTTTGCCTGGCTGGGCTTTGATCTTGCTTTGACCCCATCATTCCTTTCTGTGCCACTATTTCTCTTTTTTGGAATGGGGGTTCTTACTCTGCCACTATATATTGGGTACATGTAACTTGCTTTTGATCTTTATGGGGGCTTACAGCCAAACATTTGCTTTGAATCTCAGGAGAGACTTTGGACTTGGATAGACTTTTGAGTAATGCTGGAACTGTTAAGACTATGGGAATATTGAAGATGAACTAAATACATTTTATATTGTGAAATGGACATGAGCTTTTAGGGGTCAGGGGCTGAATGTTATGAGGTTTCACTTGTGTTAGTTAGCCTTTACATCTCTATGACCAAAAGATCTGACAAGAACAATGTAGAGGAAAAGCTTATTTTGGCTCACACTTTCAGAGTTTCAGTCTACAGTTGACTGAGTCCATAGCTCTGGGCCAAGGTGAGGCAGAACATCATGGCAGAAGGGTGTGTGGGGAGGAAAGTAGCTCAGGACATGACAGTTAAGAAGGAGAGAGGAAGAAAGAAGAGGGGGGGAGAGAGAGAGAGAGAGAGAGAGAGAGAGAGAGAGAGAGAGAGAGAGAGAGAGAGAGAGAGAGAGAGAAAGGAAATGTAAACCCCAAAGTCATACCTCTAGTGACCCACCTCCTCCCACCCCACCAGTTACCACCCAGTTAATCCATATCAGTGGATTAATCCACTGATTATGTCAACACTCTTACAGTCTAACAATTTCACCCTTGAGAATTTCTGCATTTTCTCACACATAGATTTTGTAGGATGCCTCCTATCTAAGCCAAAATATCCCATACCTGGTTCCTAAAATTTCATACCCATATGCAAAATACATTTAGTCTATTTCTAAAAGTCCCCACAGTATTAATAGTTCCAGAAGAGGTCAAAGTCCAGTCCCTTCTGAGATGCAAGGCGAACTCTCAGCATAAGCACCTATAAAAATCAAAAGCAAGTTGCATATATCCAACATATATGGAGTAAACATTTACATCCCAAAAAGGAGAAATAGGGGCATAGAAGTCAGGGATGGCATCAAAGCAACACTGATGTCTACCTGGGAAAACAAGTCCTATAGCTCTACATTCAGCATATGAGGCACATGGCATTGTGATGTTCTCTACAAAGAACTTGTGTAGCTCTGTCCCTAAGATCTTGAAGCCTGTTATGATTTGGATGTAAGGTGTTCCCCAAAAGCTCTCGTGTGAGGCAATACAAGAAGGTTCCGAGAAGAAGTGATTGGGTTATGAGAGCCTTAACCCAATTAGTGAGTTAATTACTTGATGGGATTGATTGAGTGGTAACTGAAGGCTAGAGGAGGTGGGGTATTGGGTGTGTGTCTTCAGGGTATATATTTTGTATCTGAAGAGTGGTGTTTTTCTTTCTGCTTTCTGATCATCACGTGAGCCACTTCTCTCCACCACGTTCTTCCCGTATATGTTTAGTCTCACCTGGAGCTCCAAGGAATGGTGCTGGACTCCTCTGAACTGAGATCTCTGAAACCATGAGCCCTCAAATAAAACTTTCCTCCCCTAAAATTGTTCTGGTCAGATCTTTTAGTCACAGGAGCAAAAAAGATGACTAAAACACAGTCCACATGGCCACCATCTTGGCTTATTTCTGCTCAATTCTTACATCTTTCCTTGACAGATGTCCCACAGGATTGGCATCTCTTAATCTTGAGGGTCTCTACTGTAGCTTCATCTTCCTTCTCACATCTTCACGAATCACCCTCTCAGGGGCAGCCCAAAGGGACTCCAAATCTGCTGCACTTTCCCTGGCCTCCTGGCATTCCTTTGAAGTCTCAGTGGAAGTCTCCATGACCCCCGAGCTCCCTTATCTTTCAGTCCTGTAGAAGAGCATCACATGGCTGACTAAGGTCTGCACCTACTTGAGCTGTAACCTAGCCTCCTGGGACCACAGTGTCTGCAGCAGTCTCTGAGTGAATCGGGGTATAAGAACAGTGAAACAACTTCCTAGCCCCCCACATGCTGTGCAATCAGGGTACTCCTTGGTCTCTTCTCAAAGGGAATTTTACTTTTACATGCTTGAGTCTGAGATGGGTGTGATCATGCCAATTTATGAGATACTCTCTATCCATCTTTTCTATTGTTCCCTATTGTGCTTAGTATTTCTTTAGTGACTGTAATGTTTTTAACAGTCACATCTTCTTTACCGCAGTTTTATTTGCACATCTGGCCAAACAGCAAGATTTTCAAATATTTCTGATCCTGATTATCACAGTGAACTTAGATAATAGCTTCCAGCAATAGCCATGCCACCACCTGATTGCTATGCTGCCTTGATATTTCTCTTGCCAGATTAATTAGTACATCACCTGTCTCAGGACATGGGCTGAATGTCTCAGGACATGGACAACTTCTTTGCCAGAATGTAATATGAATGAACTATACTCCAATTTCCAAGAGTCCTATTTCTCTTCTGAAACCCCATGAACCCCATCTTTACTATCCACACCCTATTAGCATTTTGTTCTTCTGACCTTCCATCAGAATTGCCCATTTTAAGCTCTGTATACAACATTGTAAAACTTTTCCATCTTGCATCTCTGAACTTCAAAATTCCTCCCTCAACAAACCAGCTCCAAAGGCTTATGAACCAGATGGTCAGGTGAATCATGTCAACAACTCCACTTCTAGGTATAAATTTCTGATTTAGTTAGCTTTTTCATCTCTGTGACCAAAAGATCTGACAAGAAAAAATGTAGAGGAAAAGTTAATTTTGGCTCATGGTTTCAGAGGTTCAATCCACAGCTCTGATCCAAAGTAAAGCAGGCCATCTTGGCAGAAAGGCATTTGGGAGGAAAGCAGCTCAGGACGGGCCAGCCAAGAAGCATAGAGAGACAAAAGGTAAGCCCCAAAGCCATGCCCCAGTGACCACCTCCTCAAGTCACACCCCACCAACCCAGTTACCACCCAGTTAATCCATATCAGTGGATTAATCCACTGATTATACTGCAACTCTCACAGTCCAACCATTTTACCACTTAGCATTCCTGCATTTTCTCACACAGGAGCTTTTGGGAATACCTTATATCTAAGCATAACCCTCCCCAAACACTCCTGTGTTTCTGCAGGAGTATTCAGAGGTAAAATAACCAAATTATGAGAACTGTAACTTAATCAGTTCATCCTAGTTTGAATGGACTGGGTTGTAATTATAGGCAGGTGGGTCACTGATTCCATGTCCTAGAAGGGTACATCCTCCTTCTGAGTCCCCACTTCTGGACCCTCTCATGAGCTGAGCAGATCTCTTTTTCTGGGACCTTCCCCCAAGATGTGCTGCTTGAGCCAGGGCAATGGAGTTGGATGCCTATGAAGTGAGACTGCTGAATCTGTGAACCCCAAATGACCTTTTCCTTATCTAAGTTCTTCTTGTTAGGTATTTTGGTCACAGCGATGCAAAGTTTACTAAGAGGGAAAAGGGGGATTGACGATGAGAAGGAGAGGGAAATACTGGGAAAACATACTGTCATATTGTGTTCATATATAAATATGTAACAATGAACACCACCATTAATAAAATGTACCAATAAAATATGAAAAAAGAATGAATGAAGCCTTTAAAAATTATGTGACATCATTAAGAGAGCAAACTTTCTCAATAGGCTATTCCAGAAGAAGAAAGGAAAGGGCATATAAAACCCATTTAATGAAATAATTCATGAAAAGTTTCCAAAATTTTGAAAAATATATGGAAATTCAGGTAAGTCTCAAAAAACAAAGCACAAAACACAAAACAAAACAAAACAAAACAAAACAAAACAAGAAAGAACAAATAGATTTGACCAAAAGGACTTGATCAAAAAAATGACATCTCTGAGGGATATTATAGTCCCATTGTCAAAAGTACAAAACAGAGATAATTCCAAAAAAAGCAAGTGTCTAATAACATTGTTGTGTTTTGGATCTAAGTATGACCAAAAGTTCACATTGGGCAATACAGCAATTTTCAGAGGTAAAATGATTACATTCTTAGGTTCATAATCTCAGCGGTGGATTAAGCAATTTTATAGACTAATAATTTAAATGGACTACTGGGTGGTAACTGTAGGCAGGTGAGAGAGCTAAATGAAGTAGGTCATTGGGAGAATGACTTTGGCCACTCTATCTTTTTTTTTTAATTTTTTTTATTTTTTTACGTTTACATAGGGTAATGATGTTTATTTTATTTTTCCCCTCCCCCCCACCCCTCCCACCCCTCCCACCCCTCTTTTCCCTCTACACAGTCCTTCTTTCCTTCATTCTTACCGCTCTCCTTAGCCTAACTCTAAACCTAACCCTAAACCTAATGCTAGCCCGTCCCACCCCCCATTATATGTCCTCATCCGCTTATCAGCGAGATCATTCGTCCTTTAGTTTTTTGAGATTGGCTTATCTCACTTAGCATGATATTCTCCAATTTCGACCATTTGCCTACAAATGCCATAATTTTATCATTCTTCATTGCGGAGTAATATTCCATTGTATAAATATGCCACAGTTTCTTTATCCATTCATCAACTGAAGGGCATCTAGGTTGGTTCCACAATCTGGCTATGGTGAATTGAGCAGCAATGAACATTGATGTGGCTGTATCTCTGTAGTATGCTGATTTTAAGTCCTTTGGGTATAGGCCAAGGAGTGGGATAGCTGAGTCAAATGGTGTTTCCATTCCAAGCTTTCTGAGGAATCTCCACACTGCTTTCCAGAGTGGTTGCACTAATTTGCAACCCCACCAGCAATGTATGAGTGTTCCTTTTTCACCACATCCTCGCCAACACCTATTGTTGCTTGTATTCTTGATAATCGCCATTCTAATTGGGGTGAGATGAAATCTTAGGGTAGTTTTGATTTGCATTTCCCTTATTACTAGGGATGTTGAACATTTTTTCATATATCTGGTGATTACTTGTACATCTTCTTCTGTGAAGTGTCTGTTCATTTCCTTAGCCCATTTGTTGATTGGATTATTTGTATTCTTGGTGTAGAGTTTTTTGAGTTCTTTATAGATTCTGGAAATTAGCGCTCTATCTGAGGTATGGTTGGCAAAGATATTCTCCCACTCTGTAGGCTCTCTCTTCACATTTCTGATAGTTTCCTTTGCTGAGAGAAAGCTTTTTAGTTTGAATCTATCCCAGTTGTTGATTCTTGCTTTTATTTCTTGTGCTATGGGAGTCCTGTTAAGGAAATCTGATCCTAAGCCAACAAGTTGAAGATTTGGACCTACTTTTTCTTCTATAAGATGCAGGGTCTCTGGTCTGATTCCGAGGTCCTTGATCCATTTTGAGTTGAGTTTTGTGTAGGGTGAGAGATAGGGGTTTAATTTCATTCTATTGCATATAGTTTTCCAGTTTTCCCAGCACCATTTGTTGAAGAGGCTATCTTTTCTCCATTGCATATTGTTGGAACCTTTGTCTAGTATGAGAAAATTGTATTTATTTGGGTTTGTGTCCATGTCCTCTATTCTGTACCATTGATCTACCTGTCTATTTTGGTACCAATACCATGCCGTTTTTGTTACTATTGCTTTGTAGTAGAGTTGAAGATCTGGTATTGCAATACCCCCTGCTTCGCTCTTGCTACTGAGGATTGCTTTAGCTATTCTAGGTTTTTTATTCTTCCAGATGAATTTCATAATTGCTTGCTCTATTTCTGCAAGGTACATCATTGGGATTTTAATTGGAATTGCATTGAATCTGTATAGCACTTTAGGTAGTATAGCCATTTTGACGATATTAATTCTGCCTATCCAGGAACATGGGAGATCTTTCCATCTTCTAAGGTTTTCTTGAATTTCTTTCTTTAGTGTTCTGTAGTTCTCATTGTAGAGGTCTTTCACCTCTTTTGTGAGATTGATTCCCAAGTATTTTATTTTTTTCAATGCTATTGTGAATGGGGTAGTTTTCCTAATTTCTCTTTCTGAAGATTCATCACTTATGTATAAAAATGCATTGGATTTATGAGCATTGATCTTGTAACCTGCTACTTTACTGAATTCACTTATGAGTTCTAAAAGTTTTCTGGTGGAATTTCCAGGTTCCTCTAAATATATAATCATGTCATCAGCGAACAGGGATAGTTTGAGTTCTTCTTTTCCTATTCGTATCCCTTTAATTTCTTTGGTTTGTCTGATTGCTCTGGCTAGAGTCTCAAGGACGATGTTGAATAGAAGTGGTGAAAGAGGGCATCCCTACCTTGTTCCAGTTTTTAGGGGGAACGCTTTCAGTTTTTCACCATTTAGAATGATATTAGCCATGGGCTTAGCGTAGATGGCCTTTATAATGTTTAGGAATGTTCCCACTACCTCAATTTTTTCTAGTGTTTTGAGCATGAAGTGATGCTGTATTTTATCAAATGCTTTTTCTGCATCTATTGAAATAATCATGTGATTCTTAACTTTAAGTCTGTTGATATGGTGAATGACATTTATTGATTTCCGAATGTTGAACCAACCTTGCATCCCTGGGATAAAACCCACTTGATCGTGGTGCACTATCTTTTTAATATATATTTGTATGCGATTTGCTAAAATTTTGTTGAGAATTTTTGCATCGATGTTCATTAAGGATATTGGTCTGAAATTTTCTTTCCTCGATGTGTCTCTGTCTGGTTTAGGTATCAGGGTGATATTGGCTTCATAGAACGAGTTTGGTAGGGTTCCCTCCTCTTCTATTTCATGGAATAGTTTGAGGAGTATTGGAATGAGCTCTTCTTTAAAGGTTTTGTAGAACTCGGCTGAGAACCCATCTGGTCCTGGACTTTTCTTTGTTGGTAGGCTTTTGATGACCTCTTCTATTTCATTGCTTGAAATTGGTTTATTTAAGTTGTGTATGTCCTCCTCGTTCAGTTTAGGTAGTTCATATGTCTCTAGAAATTTGTTGATGTCTTCGAGGTTTTCTGTTTTGTTGGAGTATAGATTTTCGAAATAGCTTCTAATTATGTTTTGTATTTCACTCGTGTCTGTTGTGATGTTTCCTTGTTCATTCTGAATTTTAGTAATTTGAGTTTTCTCCCTCTTTCTCTTTGTTAGTGTGGCTAAGGGTTTATCAATTTTATTTATTTTTTCAAAGAACCAACTATTTATTTTGTTAATTTTTCCGATTGTTTCTTTTGTTTCGATTTCGTTGATTTCGGCTCTGATTTTAACTATTTCCTGTCTTCTACTACTTTTGGTATTGGTCTGCTCTTCTTTTTCTAGTGCTTTGAGCTGTAGTGTTAAGTCGTTTATTTGTTGATTTCTACTTCTTTTTTTGAATGCACCCCATGAAATAAATCTTCCTCTAAGTACTGCTTTCATAGTGTCCCAGAGATTTTGATATGATGTGTCTTTGTTCTCGTTTACTTCTAAGAATTTTTTTATTTCCCTCCTGATGTCTTCTGTTTGGCCACTCTATCTTGTCTGTGGTTTTTCTACTACTCTTTATGCTTCCTGGATGCCATGAGCTGAGAAGTTTTCTCCACCACACCCCTCTGCCATTATGGTCTGCCTCACCTCAGGGCCCCCCAAATGGACTTACCCTAATATGCTTGAACCTCTGAAACTGATCCAAAAATTAACTTTTCCTTCTCTAAGTTGTTCTTCTTGGGTGTTTTAGTTATAGTGACAAAAACTGACTAAGACAGAGAAGTCACATTAGACTGACAGTAGATTTCTCTGTAAAATCCTTAAAGCCTATGTTAGAATCATGGGATATAGTCAATGCACTGGAAGGAAAAAAAAAACCCTATAAAATAAGCATACTACATCTAGAAAGCTATCTTTCAGAAATTATGGGGAAATAAAGACTTTCCCAAACTAGCAAAACTGACAGAATTCATCACCACCAGAATACAAGAAATGTTTAAGGGAGTTTACCTTAGAAGTAGAAGGATAGTTGCTACCATGATAAAAATGCATAATAAAAGCTCACTAGTAAAATAGATTCACGACAATAGGAAGAAAAGAGAAACGGACTTGTCAATGCACCAAACCACAAAGATGAACAGTAAGGAAGAAAGAAAGGAACAAAGGATATCCAACAACCAGAAATAAATTAACAGAATGACAAGAATATGTCTGTTTATCAATAATTACCTAAAGTGCAAGTGGACTAAATTCTCCAAATTAAAAGATGTGGACTGAATGAAGAGTTAAAAAAAAAAAAAAAAAAACTACACTCAACAATATGCTGTCTATAAGAAAATTGCTTCAACTGCCCATCCCACGAGGAGAGGAGAGCACCTGCTCCCCTGGCCGGCCACCCACCTGGAGGAGAGGAGAGGATAGCCCCGGGCTGTGGTCCCCATGGCTTCCCAGGCCAGCCTCCATCTTGGGACACTACAGCCGATGCTGTAGCCCCTACCCTAGGACAACAGAGAGGACCTGGAGGCAACAACCCACTGCAACAAAGCACATCACGATGCTGCACATCTGAACAGGCTGGCAAGGCTCACCCTCACAACCCCACCTCTGAAAGCAGGTGGCTCCATCCCAGGTCACCTCCACAGCCATCTTAGGTTACCTCTCTTGCCACCATCACCTTATTTGGGGCAGCTTTGATCATGGACACCGGCTGGAGACTAGAAGCCCAATGTCAAGGTACCTATAGGTTAAACTGCTGTCACCACCATCAACTAGGGATGTGACTGTTTCCATCTAGGGATGATACCCAGGACCTGGACGACCACTTCCAAGTTCCCTACAGGCTTGGTTACACCTCAGAGTCCCTTTCTCTCTTCTCTCCTACTAACAGTCAACTTCTACTGATTCCTTTTTCACTCTGCCTATGATATAATACCTCTATATTCTCACCTCTTACCTCATAAACATCACACCCTACACCCCCAATTGAAACTGTAGACACTATTGCAAACCTACTGTTTATACTGTAGAGAATAATCAAACACATCAATTCTGTTTATTGTGACAAAATTTTAAACATATTAATAGGGCTAACTGGTTTAAAGCTGCATATTGTTTGCACTGGGTACTCTTAATACTGATCTCCCCATTAAAGGAGAGGCATTGGAAACCTGCAGGGACATTATAAATCTATAGGGTAGAATCCTTAGTACCTCAGATACACACTGCTAGAGGGGAAGAAACGTGAATGCCATGAAAAAACAAGGGAAGAAAGCACCCATACAAACCAAGATGTCACAGTGAAATAATTCATTGACAGCACAGTAGAAGAAATGTCAGAGGAAATTCAGAATATACATAATTAAAGTAATCTGTGAAGTAAAGGATGTTGTAAGAGAGCAAATACAGGCAGCAAAATATCCCTTCAATAAAGAGATGAGAGAGCAAGTGCAAGAAACAAAAGATTATTTCAATAAAGAGGTTGAAATAATGAAAAAACAAACAAACAAACAGAAATCCTTGAAATGAAGGAAACAATCAACCAAATTAAAAAGTCAATAGAAAGCATCACCAACAGACTTGGAAGATAGAACCTCAATGAAGACAAAATATATAATCTAGAAAATAACGTTGACCATACAGAGAAGATGGTAAGGAACCATCAACAGAACCTCCAAGAAATATGGGATAACATGAGAAAACCAAATTTATGAATTATTAGGATAGAGGAAGGCACAGAGACACAAACCAAAGGAATAAACAATCTATTCAATGAAATAATATCAGAAAACTTCCAAAACCTGAAGAATGAAATGGAAAATCAAATACAAGAGGCTGAGAAGACACCACATGTACAAAATTACAACAGACCCACACCAAGGCACATTATAATGAACCTGCCTAGCATACAAAATAAAGATAGAATCTTAAAGGCTGCAAGAGAAAAATATCAGATTACATATAGGGGAAACCAACCAGATCTCAGCAGATTTTTCAATCCAGATTCTCAAAGCTAGGAGGTCCTAGAACAACATATACCAAGCTCTGAAAGATAATGAATACCAACCAAGAATCTTATATCCAGCAAAATTAAGCTTCAGATTTGATACTGAGATAAAAACCTACCCTGATAAACAAAAGTTAAAAGAATATACAAATAGAAACCCTGCACTAGAGAATATTCTCAGCAAAATATTCTATGAGGAGGAAATAAAAAACAACAATGAAAGACAACAAAGGGAGGAACTAACCTGAAGGAAAAATCAATCAAAGGAAAATCAAATCAACTTAAAAACCAAAAAGAAACCAAAATGACTGGGAACACAAATCATATCTCAATAATAACCCTGAATGTTAACAGTTTAAACTCATTAATCAAGACACATAGACTGGCAGATTGAATTAAAAAAAAAAAGACCCAACAATATGCTGCCTTCAAAAGACCCATCTCATAGGAAAAACATCCACAGACTAAAAGTGAAAGAATGGGAAAAACATCACTAATGGTTTGCATAAAAAACTAGGGGTTTATATCCTCATATCAGATAAAGTGGATTTCAAGCCAAAGTTAGAAGAGATAAAGAAGGACATTTCATACTGTTTTAAGGGAATTATACATCAACAAGATATAACAATCCTAAATATTTATGCCCCAAACAATGGAGCATCTACATACACCAAACAAACCCTTCTCAATTTCAGGAATCAAAGAGACCACAGCACAATAATATTGGGTGACTTTAACACACCTCTCTCACCATTGGATAGATCTTCCAAACAAAAACTAAAAAAAGAAACTATAGAACTCAATAACACAATCAATAATTTAGACTTAACAGATATATATAGAATATTTCATCCATCAATGAGTGAATATCCTCATTTCTCAGCAGCACATGGATCCTTCTCTAAAACAGACCATATGTTGGCCACAAAGTAACTCTTAGCAAATACAAAAAAAATAGAGCTACTACCTTGTATTCTATCAGATTATAACTGAATGAAATTAGAAATCAATGATAAAATAAAAAATAGAAACTACTCCAACACCTGAAAACTAAATAATATGCTATTGAATGATTCATGGATAGAAGACATCAGGGAGGAGATTAAAAAAAATTCTTAGAGGTTAATGAGAACAATGATACAAAGTATTGAAACCTCTGGAACACTATGAAAGCAGTACTAAGAGGAAAATTCATTACACGGAACACATTCAATAAAAGAATAAAAAATCAACAAATAAATGACCTAACATTATACCTCAAAGCCCTAAAAGTAGAACAGATCCACACCAAAAGTAGTAGAAGACAGGAAATAATTAAAAGCAGAGCTGAAATCAATGAAATTGAAACAAAAGAAACAACTGAACAAATTGACAAAACACAGTTGGTTCTTTGAAAAAGTAAACAAAGTTGATAAACCCTTAGCCACACTAACAAAGAGAAGGACAGAGAAAATGCAAATAAGTAAAATTCATGAAAAAAGGAAATATCATGACAGAAACTATTGAAATACAAAACATAATTAGAAGCTAATTTGAAAATCTATACTCCAAAAAAATAGAAAAATCTTGAAGACATCAACAAATTTCTAGTTCTTATGAACTACCCAGGAGGACATACACAATTTAAACAGGTCAATTTCAAGCAATGAAATAGAAGAAGCCATCAAAAGCCTACCAACCAAGAAAAGTCTGGGAATAGACAGATTCTCAGCCTAGTTCTACAAGAACTTCAAAGAAGAACTAATACCAATACTCCTCAAAGTATTCCATGAAATGGAAAAGGAGGGAACCCTTCCAAGTTCATTCTATGAAGCTAGTTTTATTGTGATACCAAAACCAGACAAAGACACATCAAGGAAAGGAAATTCAGACCAATATCCCTGATGAACATTGATGCAAAAATTCTTAATAAAGTTCTGGCAAATCACATACAAAAACATGTTAAAAAGATAGTGCACTACTATCTAGTGGGTTTTATCCCAGGGATGCAAGGTTGGTTCAACATATGAAAATCAATAAATGTAATTCATTATATCCTAAGAGACATTACAGAACATTTCATCCAACTGCTACAGCATACACATTCTTCTCATCAGCACTTGCAACATTATCCAGGATAATCATGTTAAGTCACAAATCAAGAAAAAGATAGTGCACCATGATCAAGTGGGTTTCATCCCAGGGATGCAAGGTTGGTTCAACATCAGGAAATCAATAAATGTAATTCACCATATCAATAGACTTAAAGTCAAGAATCACATGATTATTTCAATAGATGCAGAAAAAGCATTTGATAAAATACAGCACCTCTTCATGCTCAAAACACTAGAAAAAATAGGGAAAGTGGGAACATTCCTTAACATTGTAAAGGCCATCTATGCTAAGCCCATGGCTAATATCATTCTAAATGGTGAAAAACTGAAAGCATTCCCCCTAAAAACTGGAACAAGGCAGGGATGCCCTCTTTCACCACTTCTTTTCAATATCATCCTTGAAACTCTAGCCAGAGCAATTAGACAGACCAAAGAAATTAAAGAGGTACGAATAGGAAAAGAAGAACTCAAACTATCCCTATTTACTGATGATATGATTATATACTTAGAGGAACCAGGAAATTCCACCAGAAAACTTTTAGATCTCATAAGTGAATTCAGTAAAGTAGCGGGATATAAGATCAATGCACATAAATCTAAGGCATTTTTATACATAAGTGATGAATCTTCAGAAAGAGAAATTAGGAAAACTACCCCATTCATAATAGCATCAAAAATAAAATACTTGGGAATCAATCTCACAAAAGAGGTGAAAGACCTCTACAATGAGAACTACAGAACACTAAAGAAAGAAATTAAAGAAAACCTTAGAAGATGGAAAGATCTCCCATGTTCTTGGATAGAAAGAATTAATATTGTCAAAATGGCCATACTACCAAAAGTGCTATACAGATTCAAAGCAATTCCAATTAAAATCTCAATGACGTACCTTACAGAAATAGAGCAAGCAATTATGAAATTCAATTGGAAGAATAAGAAACCCAGAATAGCTAAAGAAATCCTTAGCAGAAAGAGTAAAGCAGGGGGTATCGCAATACCAGATCTTCAACTCTACTACAAAGCAATAGTAACAAAAACGGCATGGTATTGGTACCAAAATAGAAAGGTGGATCAATGGTACAGAATAGAGGACACGGACACAAACCCAAATAAATACAATTTTCTCATACTAGACAAAGGGGCCAAAAATATGCAATGGAGAAAAGATAGCCTCTTCAACAAATGGTGCTGGGAGAATTGGAAATCCATATGCAACAGAATGAAACTAAACCCATATCTCTCACCATGCACGAAACTAAACTCAAAATGGATTAAGGACCTCGGAATCAGACCAGAGACCTTGCATCTTATAGAAGAAAAAGTAGGTCCAGAGCTTCAACATGTTGGCTTAGGACCAGACTTCCTCAACAGGACTCCCATAGCACAAGAAATAAAAGCAAGAATCAATAACTGGGATAGATTCAAACTAAAAAGCTTTCTCTCAGCAAAGGAAACTATCAGCAACGCGAAGAAAGAGCCTACAGAGTGGGAGAAAATCTTTGCCAATCATACTTCAGATAGAGCACTAATCTCCAGAATCTATAAAGAACTCAAAAACTCTACACCAAGAATGCAAATAGTCCAATTGACAAATGGGCTAAGGAAATGAATAGACACTTCACAGAAGAAGAATCTATAAAGAACTCAAAAAACTCTACACCAAGAATGCAAATAGTCCAATCGACAAATGGGCTAAGGAAATGAATAGACACTTCACAGAAGAAGATCTACAAGCAATCAACAAACTTATGGAAAAATGTTCAACATCTCTAGTAATAAGAGAAATGCAAATCAAAACTACCCTAAGATTCCATCTCACCCCAATTAGAATGGCGATTATCAAGAATACAAGCAACAACAGGTGTTGGTGAGTATGTGGGGAGAAAGATACACTCATACATTGCTGGTGGGGCTGCAAATTAGTGCAGCCACTCTGGAAAGCAGTGTGGAGACTCCTTAGAAAACTTGGAATGGAACCACCATTTGACCCAGCTATCCCACTCTTCGGCCTATACCCAAAGGACTTAAAATCAGCATATTACAGAGATACAGCCACATCAATGTTCATAGCTGCTCAGTTCACAGTAGCCAGACTGTGGAAGCAACCTAGATGTCCTTCAATTGATGAATGGATAAAGAAACTGTGGTGTATATATATACAATGGAATATTACTCAGCCATAAAGAATGATAAAACTATGGCATTTGCAGGCAAATGGATGAAAGTGGAGAATATCATGCTAAGTGAGATAAGCCAATCTCAAAAAACCAAAGGACGAATGATCTCGCTAATAAATGGATGATGACACATAATGGGGGGTGCGAGGGGTTAGTGTTAGGGTTAGAGTGAGGGTTAGGGAGGGGGGCAAGAATGGAGGAAGGAAGGACTGTATAGAGGGAAAAGAGGGGTGGGAGGGGTGAGGGGAATGGGAAAAAATAACAGAATGAATCAAACAACATTACCCTATGTAAATTTATGATTACACAAATTGTATGCCTTTACGCGATGTACAAACAGAGAAACAACATGTAGCCCATTTGTTTACAATAAAAAAAAAGATTTGACTAATTCAAAAAATTGAAATCATAGCATGTATTTTCTTATACCACAATGAAACAAAACTAGAAACCAACAAGAAATTTAGAAATTGTACAAGCACATGGAATTTAGACAATATTTTCTTGAATAAGCAATAAGACAATGGAGAAATTAAAAAGTTTCTTAAAACAAACAAAAATAAAAACACAACATACCAGAATCTATGGGATACAGCAAAAGAAATACTAGGATTAAAGTTTGTAGCAATAACAGCCTATATTTAAAAATGTACAATTTCAAATAAATAACCTAACAATGGGACTCAAACAACTGGAAAAGCAAGAACAAACCAAACCTCAAATTAGTAGAAGGAAATAAATAACAAAGAGAAGAGAAGAATTAAGTAAAATAGCAACTGAAAACAAATAATGAAAAGGAAACAAAAACAAGAAACAAAAGATTCAAAATATAAAGTGTTGGTTGGAATGAAACCCCCATTTGACCCAGCTATCCCACTCCTCGGCCTATACCCAAAGGACTTAAAATCAGCATACTACAGAGATACAGCCACATCAATGTTCATAGCTGCTTAATTCACAATAGCCAGATTGTGGAACCAACCTAGATATCCTTCAATTGATGAAAGGATAAGGAAACTGTGGTATATATACACAATGGAATATTACTCACCCTTAAGGAAGAATAAAATTATGGCATTTGTATGTAAATGGATAGAGCTGGAGAATATGCTATGTGAAATAAGTCAGTCCCAAAAAACCAAAGGCCAAATGTTTTCTCTGATAAGTGGATACTGACCCATAATGGGGTGGGGGTGGTGGTAAAGGAAGAATGGAGGAGCTTTGGATTGTATAGAGGAAAATGAGGGGAGGGGAAAGGGCAGTGGGTAGGAAAGATGGTGGAATGAGACAAACATCATTACCTTACGTACACGTATGGTTTCACGAATAGTGTGACTCCGCATTGTGTACCATCAAAGAAATGAAAAGTTGTACTTCATTTGTGTTCAGTGAATCAAAATACATTCTACTGTCATGTAAAACTAAATAGAACAAACTAAAAAAATGAAGAGTTGACTTTTCAAAAAGATAAAATTAACAAAGTAGATATACTAGTCAAGAGAAAAAGAGGGAATACTCGAACAAATAAAATCAGAAATGAAAAAGGGAGATTACAATTGATGCCACAGAATTAGAAAGGATCAGCCAAGTCCATTATGAACAATTATATGCTATCAAATTGAAAAATCTGGATGAAATGAATAAATCTTTAGGCACATACAACATGCCAAAATCTAACCACGAGACATGGAAAATCTAAGCAGACTAATAACAAGTAATGAGTTTGAGTTAATAATTAAATCTCCCAACAAATAAAGGTTCAGTATCACATGGCTTCACTGTTGAAGTTTACCAAACCTTTAAAGAAGAAAGAACATCTTATACCAAAACCAAACAAGGATACCCTCTCCACACACACACATGCAAAAAAAACCTACAGGTCAATATCCCTGATGAACATAATGCAAAAATTCTCAAAAATCAAACCAAACTGAAACATCTAATTGAATTCAACAGCACACAGAAAAGATTATATACCACAATCAAGTGAAAATTATCCCAGAGATGCAAGGATAATGACAATATGCAAATAAGTAAACATAATACATCACATCAACAGAATGATGGATAAGACCATATAATCATCTCAGTATATGCAGAAAAACATTCAGTGAAATTCAGCATTACTTCATTATGAAAAACCTGTTAAAAGCAGGTATAGAAAGAACACGCCTCAACAAAATAAAGGCTACATATGCAAATCCACGGTCTGCATCATACTGAATGAAGGAGAGGTGACGTTGTCTTGTAAGATCAGGAGCAGGAGAAGGGTGTCTACTTTCACCATTCTTATTCAGTATATCGTTGGAAGTCTTAGAGCAGTAAGCAAGAGAAAAGAAGTAGAGATTCGAGAAGGCAGGGTGGAGGAAGGTTGCATTCCTAGTTGCTCCAGGGCCAGGATTCAAGCAGCAGAAGTAATGCTCACCAGAGAGGTGGGTGAAAGAGGATCTTACTAAATTCAATATGGGACAGTCAGATGGTCTTAGGGACTTAGAAATCTGGGTATGTTAAACAAAGAAGAGAGTGAACGTTGGAGGGAGCCAGTTGTGACGGTGGCAGCAGTAGTGACTCTGGTTCACCAGGAGGAGGAGAACCCAGAAAGAAACACAGACCTGGAATGGAGAAATCTAAGACCAGAGAAGAGACCGGAAATGAGCTGACCCAGAGGCTGCACTCTGCCCCGGAACTCGAAAAGCTCTCGCTATTGCCCAATTGGTCAGGGAAGGCTAAGGTGAAGCCATCGTGAGGCAGCCACGCTGCGGCTGCTGGGGAGCCAGGAGAGCACAGCAACGCTGCTGCACTTCCTGGCAAGCACTGTCCACGCGTCCTGGGGTGCGCTTAGCAGAACAGGAATGAGACCAGTACAGGGAAGATTGTGCCCAGGGCATTCCATTTGGAAAAGTGAAGGGGAGACCAACTCGCTTCTCCTTTGGGTCTGGTGGCTCACATGACCAGCTGACGTGGGGTGGGAAGCTGAACAGGCAGGTGTGAACACTCTCAGGGAAAAGCTGGGAAGGCTGTGTTCATGGTCAATCCAGTGTGTGGGGGATTGGCTCCCCTGCCCCATGAGTAGAATTTTGGGGAGGCTCCTGATATCCAGACCCCCAACAGAGGTTGGCAATTGCCAGGCCCTAGGGGTGTGTTGATATACTCTTTCCAGAGCAGACACCAACAAAACCCCTAAGTCCTAATTAAGCCTAAGCCCCAGCCAGGAGGTTCTCCCATTGAACTCTGTAGTGGCCCCATCCTATCTAGTCTGTGGGGACAGAACTCCAGCTGACAGTACTTCCCACTCCATTCTACCTTATTCTGGTGAGAAGGAAAGCTGAGACTTATTTCAACCAGCCTCTGTTTTTGGCCACTCTAACTGGCAGCTTAGTGAGCAACACAAAAAGAGGAAGGTTTAACAACCCCCAGCTCTTGCTCTCAGTACATAGCGCAGGAAGAAATGGAGATAAAGGCAGTTGGGCATAGAAAGTGACCATACATTCTTGGTGACTATTTTGACTATCTCAGGGGAGACAGTTCCATCATTTTTCATTAAGAATCTGTTTCTCTTTTTTTCTGATTCTTTGCACGTGTGTGTGTGTGTGTGTGTGTGTGTGTGTGTGAATGTGTGTGTGTGTGTGTGTGTGTGAGAGAGAGAGAGAGAGAGAGAGAGAGAGAGAGAGAGAGAGATTTCTTGCTGTGCCGATTAGTTCAGGGACATATATACACATACGTATTTGTTTCTTTTTCTCATTTAAAAAAATTTTAATGTAGTTATTTTTCCTTGTCTTGTCTTTTGAGGGTTAGTTTTTTTGATTTATATATTTATATATTTTGGTTTTAGTTTTATATTGTTTTCACTTGTTTCTCTTGTTTATCTTTCTTTCTTCTCCTACTAACAGCCAAATTCTGTTGTTCTCTCTTCCTCTTTCTTATGATTTTATTTCTTCCTTCCTTGTAACCATCACATTCTACATCTTTTCTGCATTCCCTGTTCATTTATGAAATTGTAAACTATTTTTTTACCTTCTCGGAATATTTTCTCACTGTATTTTTACCATCTTTTAGAACTAATTGGATTATATAACTACTTCCACCACCATTAATGCTGAGGCAATTATTAGTGCTGTGGGTGACATAATTGACACCTGCTGTTTGCTTTAACAGATCCAGTTCATGGTTTTTTTTTTTTTTTTTTTTTTTTTTTTTGCTGTTGACAATTGCTGACCCTACCATTATTTTTTTGTGTGTGTGTATGGTAATTAATGTTTTAGATGTCATAGTACCAACTGGGTATTTATTTTAATGCTATTTATCATTTGTATTGGTTGTTGCTATTGTTTGTTTTGCCCTATTCTGTGAGGTGCTGGGAACCTACAGAGACACTACAAGTTCACAAGATAGAGACTCTTTTGTTGAACTAACCTCAACCAAAAGAGAGTGCACCTTTCTCCACACACAAGTTAATAACATGAAGTTGTCAACTACACTTTAATACAAAGAATAGAAGAGAAAAAATTCTAAACTAAAAACTAGTCCACAAGTAGAGATGAATAGGGGCAGGTCCCCATATTCTACCTACAGACATCTACTGCTACAGCAAAAGCAGAATTAATACAAAGGTTATGGATAGCACACCTACAAGAGGGTCTCAATCTAGATGAGAACACATTGGCAAGTGAAGACCATGGCCTGAAAAGGCCCACACACAAGGGAAGAAGAGAAATATCTACCAAAAAATGCATAAAACCTAACATGGGAATATAAGAATATGAAAGAATAAGGTAACCCAAATTCTCAGAAAGTTCATAATTCACCAGCAACTGACTCCAAAAGTATTGAGGATGATGAAGTATCAGGTAAAGAATTCAAATGAATGATGATAAAAATGATCAATGAATTTCAAGAGAACACATTAAAAAGCAATGAATTAAGGAAATGAGTATAGAATATGAATAAGAAATTCAATAAGGGGATAGAAATATTGAAAAGGAGCAAAACAGAAATCTTGGAAATGAAAGACAATAAATCAAATAAAATGTTCAGTTGAAAGTATATCTAATAGAACATGCTGGACTCAGAGTCTCAAAGCTGGAAGACAAAGTGGCAAGTCTTAAATATTCAAACAGCATTAAAGAAAAGAAAATAAATAACCATGACTACAATCTACATTGGGTGACAACATTAAGAATCACTGGAATAGTGAAGGGTTATCAGATGCAGGGTAAGTGAATTGATGACCTCTTCAGGAAAATAATGATAGAAAAAATTCCAAACATTGAGAATAAGATGGAAATCCAGATACAGGATGCATTCAGAGTGGTGATTAGAGAAATAAGAAAATCCTCTCCATGACACATTATAATTAAAATATCTAACATTCAGAACAAGAATAGAATTTTAAAAGGTTCAAGAGAAAATCTTCAGGTCACATGTAGAGACAAACCAATAAGAATCACTTTCTATTTCTTAGCATAAACTCTAAAAACCAGAAGGACTAGGGTGATATGTTCCAAGTCCTGAAAGAAAATAACTGTAAACCAAGACTGCTGTATCCAACAAAGCTATCTTTCAAAATTGACCAGGAAATTCAAACATTCTAAGATAAGCAAAAAATAAAAGAATTCATGACAACTAAACTGGCACTCTTTGCTTAATAAAATACTCCAAACAGAAGAAATAAAAAACAAACACCAGAGCACACAAATGAACAAATCTCATTTGAAGAGTAGCTAAGCAAATGAGAAATAGGACCAAATTAAACATTAAAAATAAATCAAAATGGCAGTAATTAATAAATGTCTTTCTGTAATAACAATGTAAGTGGTCTTGACTCTCCAATTAAAAGATATAGACTGGCAGAATGGATCCAACTACATGTTGTTTGCAACAGATGCACCTTGTAGGCAATGACAGGCACAGAATGAAAGTGAAAGGACAGATATTGATATATAGTGTTTATGGAACCTGAAAACAAATAGGAAGAGCTAATCTCATATCTGACAAAGCAGACTTCAAATCAATACTAATCAGAAGAGACCAAGAATGCCACTTCATACTGGTAAATAGAACAATCAAAAAAGAAGATATAACAATTATAATATTTATGCTCCAAATATGGGTGCAACTATATAAGAGACACTACTCAAGTTGAAGCCTCAGATAGACCCCAGTATAATAGTACTGGGTGATCTCACCATTGCTCACCATTAGATAGGTCATCCAGACATAACTCAGTAAAGATATTTTGAACCTGAAAGACATAAATCAAATGAACTTAACAGATATCCATAGACTATTTCAAACAGCAACACCTGAATTCACTTTCTTCTCAGTGGCTCATGAAAGCTTCTCCAAAATAGACCATATTTGAGGCCACAGTGCAATCTTTAGCAAATAAAAAAAATTTGGATAGAATTTCTTGCATCTCATCAGACCAAAATGGAATAGCATTAGAAGTCAGCATGAAAAAATCCCTACAGAAACTGGATAAACACATGGAGATAGAACAATGCATTTTTGAAAGATAAATGAGTGATGGGAGAAATCAAGGAAGAAATTAAAAGAATTCTTAGACTCAAATGAGAATAATGACATAATGTAACAGAACCTCTCAGACACTATGAATGCAGTTCTAAGAGGCAAGCTTATAGTTATGAGTGCCTACATAAGAAAATTAGAAAGATCCCAAATAAACAACCTAATGATGCATTTCAGGATCCTTAAAAAAGAAGGACAAACTAATTCAAAAACTGGTATAATAAAGGAAATAATTAAGATCAGAGCAAAAATCAATGAAATTGAGAATAACATGAAATTGTAGAAAAGATCAATGAAACAATTGTTCTTTGAAATGACAAAAAAATTAATAAGCCCTTAGCCAAATTAAACAAAAGAAAAAGAAAGAAAACCCAAATGAATACAATTAGAGATGAAAAAAGGAGAAATCACCACAGACATCACAGAAATCCAGCAGATCATTAGGGACTATTTTGAAAATTTATGCTCCAGCAAGTTGGAAAACCTAGAAGTGAATACATGTCTAGACAAATGTGATCTGCCAAAACTGAATAAAGAGGACATAGAAAACCTAAGTAGAAAAAATTTCCAGAAGAAGAGAGAGACAATGGAAGCATGAGGGATAGAAAGATTTGGAAGAAGAGGCTAACTTCTTCCACTGGAACAGGAAAGAACACAGAACTTGTGTAGAGGGCCGCTGCTGGCACTGCTGGAAGTCCATTCTCAGGGGGCTGCCACCACCTCCACCACCCGCAGGACTATTGCCAGAGTGCCTCCAGGTTTGGTTGTATGTGGCCACCTCCATCTTGGGACACTGGCTAGGGACTGGAGGGCCAGGGTGCTTGCAGGTTTGCTTCCACTGCCATCTTGGGGCACAGCCAATTCTGTGGACACCAGCCAGGGCCTGGAGTTCTAGTGTTGGGGTGCCTGAGGGTTTGACTGCACTTGAGGTCTTCCTGCTGGGAGTGCTAGCAACTGCCATCTTACTCTTCTTTGCAGGATTGCTCCTTGGCGTGAGTGCATCCCTGGTGGTCTCTCTACAAGTTGGAATGGCATTGAGATCTTGGGACTGCAACGTGACTGAGCCTAGGGTATCTGGAGCCCAGATCCATCAGATAGTGACTGGGTCTGCATGGGCTGGTGAAAGTCAGAGATGGGGACATTTTGCCCCAGGAGAGCACAGGTTGGAGAGACAGAAGAGAGCTGGGTTCTCCCCCACTCCATGAATCCTGAAGTGCATAGGGCAGATGGGGCTTGGCTACATCAGGTTGGAAAGTTGGAAGGGGTGTGTGAGGGCATCTTGCTATCAGCTCACCCAGTCAGTTTGTCCAGAACCCACTGGACTGGAACTACTGGACTGGATCTACCATCAAACTTGAGACGATTCAACCTATCTGTGGAGAAGGGAAGCTGAGAAACATCTGAAGGCCAATGGAAACAAATTTTCAATTTTCAATCAAGGATTTTCCCCCTCTCATATCTCTACCATATTTAAAACCAAATAATTTTCATGCATCTGTTAATTGAGGACTGAATATATGAATAGTATCTGATAGTTTTGTTGCATATCCTTACATTTGTATATTTTTTCTTTTTCATTTTGATTTTTTTATACTAGTATATATTTTTACTCTGTTTCCCTGGATTCTCTTTTTCTTTTTTTCTCCTGCTAATAGCAAACCTCTATCAATTCCTCTTTCACTCATCCTATAACTTTTTACTATTTTCTCTCCTCCTCCCTCATGAACATTGCACTCTACACCATGTCTGTTCTCTCTTTATCTACCATTTGAAATTGTAAACCCTTTTAGAAAACTTACTATTTATATTACAGACAATAATTGAACACGTTGTTTCTGTTTATTGTGAACAAAGCTGTAGACATTTTAATAGGAGTAATTAGGCTTAAGGCTGTATATTGTTTACATTGGGTGATGTTAATATTGGTTTCCCCATTGAAGACAAGGTACTAGAAACCTTCAGGGACTCTATAAGCCTGCAGTGTAGAAACTGCAATGCCTCAGATACATACTGCTAGAAAGGGAAACACACACAAAAAACATGAAAGAACAAGGGAAAAAAGTACCCTGAACAAACCAAGATGCTCCAGTGACAGAATCCATTGACAACACAGTAGAAGAAATGTCAGAGAAGGAGTTTATAATGTACATAGTTAAACTGATCTGCAAAGTAAATTACAGTATAAGGAGTGAAATCAGAGAGAAAATACAGGAAGTGAAGGAACATGTCAATAAAAAAGTAGAGATTCTGAAAAAAAGCTAACAGAAATCCTCAAAATGAAGGAATCAATAAATCAAGTTAAAAATTCAATGGAAATTATCACCAACACACTAGACCACTTGGAAGACAGAACTTCAGGCAATGAAGACAAATATATATAATCTTGAAAATAAAGTTGACCGTGCAGAGAAAATGTTAAGAAACCATGAACAGAACTTCCAAGAATTATGGGATAACATGAAAAGAACAAATTTAAGATTTATCAGGATAGATGAAGGTGCATAGATACAAACCAAAGAGATGCACAATCTTTTCAATGATATAATATCATAAAACTTCCCAAACCTAAAGGATGAAATGGAAAACCAAATACAAGGGGCTTACAGGACACCAAATGTGCAAAATTACTGCAGGTCCACCCCAAGGCACATTATAATGAAAATGCCTAGCATAGAGAATAAGGATAGATTTTTAAAGACTGCAAGAAAAAAGTCAAATTACATATAGGGGAAATCAATTAAGTTCTCAGCTGATTTCTCAACCCAAACCCTCAAAGCTAGGAGGTCCTGGAATAATATATTTCAAGCTCTGAAAGAAAATGGATGCTAACCAAGAATAGTATACCCAGCAAAATTAAGCTTCAGATTTGAAGATGAAATAAAACCTTCCATGATAAACAGAAGATAAAAATATTACAACTAGAAAGCCTGCACTAAAGAACATTATCAACAAAATATTCAATGAGGAGGAAATGAAAAAAAGTGAAAACCAGCAAAGGGAGGAACTACACTAAAGGAACAGTCAATCAAAATAGAAACTAATTCAAATTAAAAAAACACAAATAGGCAGATTGCTCACTGTCAGGTGCCTATCATCCACCATTTGCCAGCCTCTCACCTGTCCATCACCTGCCTTACACCTATCCATCACCCAACACACAAGGTTCACCTCCAGATCGTCCGACAACAGTCAGCAAACTGATAGCCGACCGCGAGTGGAGCACCAGCTGCCTGCTGTTGCCTGGAAGTTCACTGTTACAGTACCTGCAGGTTTGATCACACGTGGCTGCTGCCATTTTGAGACAACAGCCAGGCCCTGTAGGACCCCTGGCCAGACTGACTGAGCCCTATCTCTAGGATCCCTCAGCCCAACCGATCACTCCCTGCCTCTGGGGCCCTCACATCGACTGACTACTCCCTGCCACCAGGATCCCCAGACCAACTGACTGTGCCCTATCACCGGGACCCCAGACCAACTGATTGCACCTGGCCTCTAGGATCCCACAATGACACTAAATACACCCAACCTCCAGGACCCCTGCCTGACCAACCGCATCCCGCCTCTAGGACCTCCAGCTGATAATGGCCACACCCTGAGCTGCAGCTCCCCATTTGCCAACACATTTTGAAGCCAGAGTGGCCATCTTGGATAATCCTGGAAGCCTTAGCTCTGATCTTTAGGTGGAGCAAAACCCATCCTGAGACACCTGCTGGAGGCTTGAAGCTCATTGTCAGGTACCTCTCATGCATCAGGCTACTGAACTCTGGGAGGTTTCATTACTATATGACTGTTACACTGTAGATTTTCTTTATTCTCCTTATTGAAAAAATTTAAGTTTTTATTTCTTTACTTTTCTTGTTCTCTTTTCCTTTTGTTTATCTGTTCCCTCAGAGTCTCTTTCTCCCTTTTTGCATGCTAACTTCCGATTTCTTTTGATTACACTCTCACCCTTTCTATTATCTAGAACTTCTGTATAATCTTTTCTTATCCCATTAACAGCCAGTTCTACATCCCTCTGTATCCTCTTTGTCCTCCATTTGAAACTGCAGACCTTATTGCAAATCTGTTTGTTTTACTGAAGATAATATTTGAATTCATTCTGTTTATTAAGACAATTTTGTTATTGTCCTCATAGGGGCTATTTAGTCTAGGATTGCATAGTGTCTGAATTGGGCACTGCTAATACTGATCTCCCCTTAAAGAAAGGGCCACTATAAGCCTACAGGGGGAAATATGCAATACCCCAGATCTGCACTGCTAGAGGGGAAGATACATGAACAACATGAAAAAACAAGGGAAGAAAATGATCCAAACAAATCTAGATTCTATATTAATAGAATCCAATGACAGTTTGTTAGAAGAAATGTCAGAAAAGAACTTCAGATTATACATGATTAAGATGATTCACGAAGCAAAGGATGAGATGAGAGAGCAAATGCAGGCAATGAATGATAATACCGATAAGCTGAAAGAGCACCTGCAGGAAGCGAAAGATCATTTCAACAAAGAGATGGAGATTCTAAAAAAAAAAAAAAAAAAAAAATGGAAATCCTTGAAAAGAAGGAAACAATAAACCAAATAAAAAACTCAATGGAAAGCATCACCAAAAGACTAGACCACTTGGAAGACAGAACCTCAGACAATGAAGACAAAATATTTAATCTTGAAAATAAAGTTGTCCAAATAGAGAAGGTGGTAAGAAATCATGAACAGAATCTCCAAGAACTATGGAACATCATGAAAAGACCAAATTTAAGAATTATTGGGTTTGAGGAAGGCACAGAGATACAAACCAAAGAATGAAAAATCTATTCAATGAAATAATACCAGAAAATTTCCTAACCTGAAGAATGAAATGGAAAATCAAGTTCAAGAGGCTTACAGAACACCAAATGCACAAAATCACAGCAGATTCACACCAAGGCACATTATAATGAAAATGCCTAACATTCAAAATAAAGATAGGATTCTGAAGGCCGTGAGAGAAAAGCATCAGATTACATATAGGGGGAGACCAATATGGAGAGCAGCCAACATCTCAACCCAGACTCTAAAAGCTAGAAGGGCCTGGACCAACATATTTCAAGCTCTGAAAGAACATGGTTACCAACCAAGAATCCTATACCAAGCAAAACTAACCTTCAGACTTGAAGATGAAATAAAATCCTTCCATGATAAACAAAAGTTAAAAGAATTTACAAATAGAAAGCCTGCACTACAGAATGTTCTCAACAAAATATTCCATGAGGAGGAAATAAAAAACAACAATGGAGGTCAGCAAAGGGAGGAACTATCTTAGAGAAAAACCACTCAAAGGAAAAACCAAGCCAACTTAAAAACCAAAAATAAGCCAAATGACTGGGAATACAAATCATCTCTCAATAATAACCCTGAATGTTAATGGCCTAAACTCATCAATCAAAAGACATAGACTGGCAGAATGGATTAAAAAGAAAGACCCAACAATATGCTGCCTGCAAGAGACTCATCTCATAGGAAAAGACATCCACAGACTAAAGGTGAAAGGATGGGAGAAAACCTTTCATGCACATGGACTCAGTAAAAAAGTGGGGGTGTCCATCCTTATATTAGATAAAGTGGACTTCAAGCCAAAGTTAGTCAGAAGGGATAAAAAAAGACATTTCATACTGCTTAAGGGAACCATAAATCAGGAAGACATAATGATAGTAAATATTTATGCCCCAAAGAATGGTGTATCCCTGTACATCAAACAAATGCTTCTCAATTTCAGGAATCACATAGACCACAACACAATAATTCTGGGTGACTTTAACACACCGCTGTCACCACTAGATAGATCTTCCAAACACAAACCAACCAAAGAAACCATAGCACTCAATAACACAATCAATAACCTAAACTTAATAGACATATATAGAATATTCCATCCATCAATGAGTGGATTCACTTTCTTCTCAGCAGCACATGGAACCTTCTTGAAAATAGACTATATGTTATGCCACAAAGCAGCCTTTAGGAAATGCAAAAAAATAGAGATACTGCCTTGTGTTCTATCAGATCATAATGGACTGAGAGTAGAAATCAATGACAAAATAAAAAAGGGAAATTACTCCAACACCTGGAGACTAAATAATATGCTATTGAATGAAACATGGATAACAGAAAACATCAGGGAGGAGATAAAAAAATTCTTAGAGGTCAATGAGAATGATGATACAACATATCAAAATCTCTGGGACACTATGAAAGTTGTACTAAGAGGAAAATTCATTGCATGGAGCACATTCCAGAAAAGAATCAAAAGTCAACAACTAAATGACCTAACATTACAGCTCAAAGCCCTAGAAAAAGAAGAACAGAATAACAGCAAAAGTAGTAGAAGACAGGAAATAATTAAAATCAGAGCTGAAATCAATGAAACTGAAACAAAAGAAACAATTCAAAAAATTGACAAAACAAAAAGTTGGTTCTTTGAGAAAGTAAACAAAATAGACAAACCCTTAGCCACAAAGAGGAGAGAGAAAACTCAAATTACTAAAATTTGTGATGAAAAAGGAAATATCACGACAGACACCACTGAGACACAGAACATAATGAGAAGCTACTTTGAAAATCTGTATTCCAACAAAATAGAAACTACTTAAGACATTGACAAATTTCTAGAGACATATGCTCCTCCCAAACTGAACCAGGAGGACATACACAATTTAAACAGATCAATATCAAGCAATGAAATAGAAGAAGCCAATAAAAACCTACCATCCAAGAAAAGCCCAGGACCAGATGGATTCTCAGCCGAGTTCTACAAGACCTTCAAAGAAGAACTCATTCCAGTACTTCTCAAAGTATTCCAGGAAATAGAAAAGGAGGGAACCCTACCAAACTCATTCTATGAAGCTAATATCACCCTCATACACAAACCAGACAAAGACCCATCAAGGAAAGAAAAGTTTAGACCAATATCCTTGATGAATATAGATGCAAAGATCCTTAACAAAATACTGGCAAACCGTATCCAAAAACATATTAAGAAAATTGTGCACCACGATCAAGTGGGGTTCATCCCTGGAATGCAAGGATGGTTCAACATCTGTAAATCAATAAACGTAATCCATCATATCAATAGACTTAAGGATAAGAATCATATGGTTATTTCCATTGATGCAGAAAAAGCGTTTGACAAAATACAACACCCCTTCATGCTCAAAACACCTGAAAAAATAGGGACAGAAGGAACATACCTGAACATTGTAAAGGCTATTTATGCTAAGCCTAGAGCCAACATCATTCTTAATGGAGAAAAACTGAAACCATTCCCTTTAAAAATGGGAACAAGACAGGGATGTCCTTCTTCACCACTTCTATTCAACATTGTCCTCGAAACTCTAGCCAGAGCAATTAGGCAGATCAAAGAAATTAAAGGGATAGGAATAGGAAAAGAGGAACTTAAGCTGTCACTATTTGCTGATGACATGATTCTATATTTAGAGGATCCAAAAACCTCCTCCAGAAAACTTCTAGACCTCATCAATGAATTCAGCAAAATAGCAGGCTATAAAATCAACATGCATAAATCTAAAGCATTTTTATATGCAAGCGATGAAACAACTGAAAGGGAAATGAGGAAAACAACTCCATTTGCAATAGCCTCAAAAACAAAAAAAAAAAACAAAAAAAAAAACAAAAAAAAACTTGGGAATCAATCTAACCAAAGAGGTAAAAGATCTCTACAACGAAAACTACAAAACATTGAAGAAAGAAATTGAGGAAGATCTTAGAAGATGGAAAGATCTCCCATGTTCTTGGATAGGCAGAATTAATATTGTCAAAATGGCCATACCACTAAAAGTGCTATACAGATTCAATGCAATTCCAATTAAAATCCCAATGACAACGTACCTTACAGAAATAGAGCAAGCAATCGTGAAATTCATCTTGAAGAATAAGAAACCCAGAATAGCTAAAGCAATCCTTAGCAGGAACAATGAAACAGGGGGTATCACAATACCAGAACTTCAACTCTACTACAAAGCAATAGTAACAAAAACGGCATGGTATTGGCACCAAAATAGACAGGTAAGTCAATGGTACAAAATAGAAAACACGGATAGAAACCCAAATAAATTTAATTTTCTCATACTAGACAAAGGGGCCAAAAATATGCAATGGAGAAAAGATAACCTCTTCAACAAATGGTGCTGGGAAAACTGGAAATCCATATGCAACAGAATGAAACTAAACCCCTATCTCTCACCCTGCACAAAACTCAACTCACAATGGATCAAGAACCTTGAAATCAGAGCAGAGACTCTGCATCTTATAGAAGAAAAAGTAGGTCCAAATCTTCAACATGTCAGTTTAGGATTAGACTTCCTTAACAGGACTCCCATAGCACAAGAAATAAAAGCAAGAATCAATAACTGGGACAGATTCAAACTAAAAAAACTTTCTCTCAGCAAAGGAAACTATCAGCAATGTGAAGAGAGAGCCTACAGAGTGGGAGAATATCTTTGCCACTCATACTTCAGATAAAGCACTAATTTCCAGAATATATAAAGAACTCAAAAAACTATACACCAAGAATACAAATAACCCAATCAACAAATGGGCTAAGGATATGAACAGATGCTTCACAGAAGATCTACAAGCAATCAACAAACATATGAAAAAATGTTCACCATCTTTAGTAATAAGAGAAATGCAAATCAAAACTACTCTAAGATTCCATCTCACTCTAATTAGAATGGTGATTATCAAGAATACAAGCAACAACAGGTGTTGGAGAGGATGTGGGAAAAAGGTACACTCATGCATTGCTGGTGGGGCTGCAAATTAGTGCAGCCACTCTGGAAAGCAGTGTGGAGGTTCCTTAGAAAACTTGGAATGGACCCACCATTTGGCCCAGCTATCCCACTCCTTGGCCTATACCCAAAGGACTTAAAATCAGCATACTACAGTGATGCAGCCACATCAATGTTCATAGCTGGTCAATTCACAATAGCCAGACTGTGGAACCAACCTAGATGTCCTTCAACTGATGAATGGATAAAGAAACTGTGGTATATATATATACAATGGAATATTACTCAGCCATAAAGAATAATAAACTTATGGCAATTGCAGGCAAATGGATGAAATTGGAGAATATCATGCTGAGTGAGATAAGCCAATCTCAAAAATCCAAAAGGTGAATGATCTCACTGATAAGCGGATGATGACACATAATGGGGGGGTGGGAGAGGGGCAAGAATGGAGGAAGGAGGGACTGCATAGAGGGAACAGAGGGGTGGGAGGGGTGGGGGGAAGGAAAAAATAACAGAATGAATCAAACATCATTACCCTTTGTAAATGTATGATTATGCAAATGGTATGCTGTTACTCCATGTACAAACAGAACAACATGTATCCCATTTGTTTACAATAAAAATAAATTAAAAAAAAACACAAATAAACCAAAATGATTGGGAATACAAATCCTATCTCAATAATACCATTGAATATTAATGGCCTTAATTCATCAATCAAAAGATAGATTGGCAGATGGGATTAACAACAATGTGCCATTTCCAAGAAACTCATCTTATGGGCAAAAATATCCACAGATTGAAGGTTAAAGAATGGGAAAAAACATATCACTCACATGGATCATGTAAAGAAGCAGGGGTTTCCATCCTCATATCAGATAAAGTGGGCTTCAAGTCACAGTTAATCAGAAGGTACAAAGAAGGAAATTTCATACTGTTATGGGAATTATACATCGACAAGACATAACAATCATAAATATTTATGTCCTTCCAAATGGGGCATCTACATATATCAAACAAATCCCTCTCATTTTCAAGAATCAAATCGACCAGAAAACAATAATAATCAGTGACTTTAACACACCTCCTTAACTATAGGAAAGATTCTCCAAACAAAAACCAAGTAAAGAAACTACAGAACTAAATTATACAATCAATAATTTAGATTTAACCAACATATATAGAATATTTGATCCATCAATGAGCAAATACACTTTCTTCTCATGGCACATAAATCTTTCTCTAAAATAGACCACCTCTTATGCCACAAAGTAACTCCTAGCAAATACAAAAAAATGGAGATAATATCCTGCATCCTATCAGATCATAATGGAATGGAATTAGAAATCAGTGATAAAATAAAAAAAATAGAAGCTATTCTAACACCTGGATACAAAGTGATACACTATTGAATGACAAATGGATAGGAAAAGAAATCAAAGATGAAATAAGAAAATGCTTAGAGGTAACTGAGAATACTGATACAACATATCAAAATCTCTGGGACACTATGAAGACAGTAGTAAGAGGAAAGTTCATTGCATTGAGCTCATTCATTAAAAGAATAAAAAGTCAATGAATAAATGTCCTAGCATTACATCTCAAAGCCCTAAAAAAGAGGAACAATTAAACACAAATAGCAGTAGAAGAAAGGAAATAATTAAAATCAGAACTGAAATAAATGAAATTGAAACAAAAGAAACAATTGAAAAAATTGACAAAACAAAAAATTGGTTTTTTGAAAAAATAAATAAAATTGGTAAGTTCCTAGCCATGCTAATGAAGAGAAAGAGAGAGAAAACTTATATTACTAAAATACATGATGAAAAAGGAAATAGCATGATGGATACTATTGAAATACAGAAGAAAATTAGAAACTATTTTGAAAATTAATGCTGCAATAAAATAGAAAATCTTGAAGACATCAACGTATTTCTAAAGACATATGACCTACCCAAACTGAATCAGAAGGACATACATGATTTAGATATTTATTTTAAAAATGCATTTATTTATTTATTTAAAAATTTTTCATACATTTATGTAGGGTAATAATGTCTGTCACATCTACCATCCTTCCCAACTCCACTGCCTCACCCTTCCCCTTTCTTCCTTCTGCATAATCCAAATTTCCTTCATTTTTCCCTACCCAACCCCAACTATGGATCAGCATCTGCTTATCACAGAAAATATTCAGTCTTTGGTTTTTGGGGATTGGCTTATTTTGATTAGCATGATTATCTCCACCTCCATCCACTTACCTGCAAATGCCATAATTTCATTCTTCATTAAGGCTGAGTAATATTCCATTGTGTATATGTACCATATTTTCTTTATCCATTCATCTGTTGAAGTGTATCTAGGTTGGTTCTATAGTTTAACTATTGTGAATTGAGCTGCTATAAACATTGATGTGGCTGCATCACCGTAGTGTGCTGGTTTTTAAGTCCTTTGGGTACAAACCGAGGAGTGGGATAGCTAGGTCAAACGGTGGTTCCATTCCCAGTTTTCTTAGGAATCTCCATACTGTCTTCCAAAGTGGTTGCACCAATCTGCAGTCACACCAACATTGTACCAGTGTATCTTTTCCCCCACATCCTCACCAACATTCATTGTTGCTTGTATTCTTGATAATTGCCATTCTGACTGTGTGAGATAAAACCTTAGAGTCGTTTTGACTTGCATTTCTCTAATTGCTAGAGATGATAAACATTTTTTTTTCATTTGTTTGTTGATCTATTTTATTTCTTCTTCTGTGAGGTGTCTGTTCAGTTCTTTAGCCCATTTATTGATTGGGTTATTTGGGTTTTTGGTGTTAAATTTTTTGAGTTCTTTGTATATCCTGGAGATTAGTGCTCTATCTGAGGTATCATGGGGTAAAGATTTTTTCCCATTCTGTAGGCTTTCTTTCACATTATTGTTTCCTTTGCTGCAAAGAAGCTTGTTTTGTTTGAACCCATTCCATTTATCGATTCTTAATTTTACTTCCTGTGCTTTAGGAGTCTTGTTAAGGAAGTCAGGTCCTAAGCTGACATGATGAAATTTTGGGCCTACTTTTTCTTCTATGAGGCACAGAGTCTCTGTTCTAGTGCCTAAATCTTTGATCCACAGTGAGTTGAGTTTTGTGCAGGGTGAGAGACAGAGGTTTAATTCTATTTTTTTAACATATGAATTTCCAGTTTTCCCGGCATCATTTGTTGAAGAGGCTATCTTTTCTCCAATGCATGTTTTCGGCACCTTTGTCTAGTATGAGATAACTATATTTATGTGGGTTTATTGCTGTGTCTTCTATTTGTACCATTGGCCTACATTGTCTATTTTGGTGCCAATTCCATGCTATTTTTGTTACTATTGCTCCATAATATAGTTTAAGGTCCACTATTGTGATATCTCCTGCTTCACTCTTCTTACTAAGGATTTATTTGGCTATTCTGGGTCTTTTATTTTTCCAAATGAATTTCATGACTGCTTTTTCTAGTTTTATGAAGAATGTCATTGGGATTGTAATAGGAATTACATTGAATTTGCATTTGCATAACACTTTTGGTAGTATGGCCATTTTGACAATATTAATTCTACCTATCCAACAGCATGGGAGATCTTTCCTTCTTCAAAGGTCTTCTTTAATTTCTTTCTTCAGTATTCTGTGGTTTTCATTGTAAAGATCTTTCACCTTTTTTGTTAGATTGATTTCCACATTTTTTTGAGGCTATTGTGAATGGGGGTAGTTTTCTTAATTTCTCTTGGAGTGGATTTGTTGCTTATGTATAGAAATATCTTTTATTTATGAGTATTGAGTTTATATTCTGCTACTTTGCTGAATTTATTTGTAAGTTCTAAAAGTTTTCTGGTGGAATTTTTTTGGGTCCTCTAGATATAGAATCATGTTGTTGGCAAATAGTGATAGTTCAAGGTCTTCTTTTTCTATTCGTATTCCTTTAATTTCTTTTTTCTGTCTGGTTTCCCTGGCTAGAGTTTCCAGGACAATGTTGAATAGAAGTGGTGAAAAAGGGCATCCCTGTCTTGTTCCAGTTTTTAGAAGGAATGCTTTAAATTTTTCTCCACTTTGAATGATGTGGGCCTTGGGTTTAGCATAGATAGCTTTTACAATGTTGAGGTATGTTCCCACTATCCCTAGTTTCTCAGTAGAAAAACATGAAGAGGTTTTGTATTTTGTCAAACTTTTCCTGCATCTATTGAGATGATCATATGATTCTTGTCTTTAGGTCTATTGATGTGATGTATTATGTTTATTGATTTCCATATGTTGAACCAACCTTGCATCCCAGGGATAAACCCTACTTGATCGTGGTGTGCTATCTTTTTATTATGTTTGTGTATGGGATATACCACAATTTTATTGAGAATTTTTACATCTGTGTTCATCAGGGATGTTGGTCTGAAGTTTTCTTTCCTTGATGTGTCTTTGTCTGGTTTTGGTATAAGGGTGATACTAGCCTCAAAGTATGAGTTTGGAAGGGTTATCTACTTTTCTATTTCATGGAATAATTTGAGGACAATTGATCTTAATTCTTCTTTGAAGGTCTTGTAGAACTCAGTTGAGAATTTGTCTGATTTTGGGCTTTTCTTGGTTGGTAGGCTTTTGATGATTTCTTCTATTTCATTGCTTGAAGTTGATCTGTTTAATTTGCATATGCCCTCCTGCATCAGTTTGGGTAGGTCATATGTGTCTAGAAATTTGTCAATGTCTTCAAGTTTTTCTATTTTATTTGAGTACAAATTTTCAAAATAGTTCCTGATTATCTTCTGTATTTCAGTATGATCCTTGAGATATTTCCTTTTTCATCATGAATTTTAGTAATTTGAGTTTTCTCTCTCCTTCTCTTTGTTAGCATGGCTAAGGGTTTATCAATTTTATTGATTTTTTCAAAGAACCAAGTTTTTGTTTTTTTTTCAATTATTTCTTTTGCTTCAATTTCATTGATTTCAGATCTGATTTTAATTATTTCCTGTCATCTGTTGCTTTGGGTGTTGATTTGTTCTTCTTTTTCTAAGATTTTGAGATGTAATTTTGGATCATTTATCCTTTGAGTTTTCATTCTTTTAATGTATGAGCTCAATGCAATGAACTTTCCTCTTAACACTGCCTTCATAGCATTCCAGAGACTTTGATATGTTGTATTGGTGTTCTCATAAACCTCTAAATATTTTAAAAATTTTCTTCTTGATTTCTTCTTTTATCCACTCATCATTCAATCACATGTTATTTAGTCTGTAGGTGTTGGGGTAGCTTCTATTTTTAATTTTATCTTTGATTTCTAGTTTCATTCTGTTTTCATCTGATAGAATTGTTGTATTTCTTTCTTCTTTTTTATTTGCTGAGAGTTGCTTTGTGGCATAAGTTGTGGTCTGTTTTAGAAAAGGAACCATGTGCTGCTGAGAAGAAAGTGTATTCAATCCATGATGGATGAAATACTCTATATATGTCCCTTAAGTCTAAATTATTGATTGTATCACTTAATTCTACAGTTTCATTGTTTAGTTTTTGTTTGGAAGAACTGTTAAATGGTGAGATAGGTGTGTTAAAGTCACCCAGTATTGTTGTGTTGTGTCTATTTGATTCCTGACATTGTGAAGGGTTTGTTTGATGTACACAGATGCTCCATTGTTTGGGGCATAAGTATTTAGGATTGTTTTGTCTTGTTGGTGTCTGATTCCCTTAAGCAGTATGAAATGTCCTTCTTTATCCCTTCTGACTAACTTTGGTTTGAAGTCCACTTTGTCTGATATGAGAATGGAAAGCCCTGCTTGTTTATATAGTTCATGTGGGTGATATATTTTTTCCCGACCTTTCACTGTCAGTCTGTGAATGTCTTTTCCCAGCATATGAGCCTCTTGAAGACAGCATACTGTTGGGTCTTTTTTCAAAATCCAATCTGCAAGTCTGTATCTTTTCATTGATGAGTTTAGGCCATTAACATTCAGTGTTATTATTTAGATATGATTTGTATTCCCAGTCATTTTTGTTTATTTTTATTTTTTAACTTGACTTAGTTTCTCCTTTGATTGACCTTTCCTTTAGTGTAGTTCCTCCCTTTGCTGGTTTTCATTACTTTTTAAAAATTTCCTCCTCATGGAATAGTTTGCTGAGAATATTTGGTAGTCCAGGCTTTCTAGTTGTGAATTCTTTTAACTTTTGTTTATCATGGGAGTTTAAAATTTCATTTTCAAATCTGAAGCTTAATTTTGCTGGATATAAAATTCTTTGTTGGCATCTTTTCTTTCAGAGTTTGATATATGTTATTCCAGGACCTCCTGGCATTGAGGATCTGGGTTGAGAAATCAACTGAGATCTGAATTGGTTTCCCCCATATGTAATTTGATTTTTTTCTCTTGCATTCTTTAAAATTGTATCTTTGTTCTGCAGGTTAGTCATTCTCATTATAATGTGCCTTGGTGTGGGTCTGCTGTAATTTTGCACATTTGGGGTCCTGTAATCCTCTTGTAGTTGTTTTTCTATCACATTCTTTAGATTTAGGAAGTTTTCTGATATTATATCATTGAAAAGATTGTGCATCCCTTTGGTTTGTATGTTCATGCCTTCCTCTATTCCAATAAGTCTTAAATTTGTTCTCATGTTATTCCATAGTTCTTGGAAGTTCTGTTCATGGTTTCTTTTCATCTTCTCTGTGTGGTCAACTTTATTTTCAAGAATATATATTTTGTCTTTAGTGTCTGAGGTTTTGTCTTCCAAGTGATCTAGTCTGTTGGTGATATTTTCCATTGAATTTTTATTTTGGTTTATTATTTCCTTCATTTCGAGGATTTCTGATTGATTCTTTTTATAATCTCTGCCTCTTTATTGATGTATTCTTTTACTTCACATATTTTCTCTCTAATATCATTCTTTATTTTGAAGATCAATGTACCTATATATTTTCTAAACTCCTTCTCTGACATTTCTTCTACTGTGTTGCCTATGGTTTTTATTGTTGGATCATCTTGGTTTGTTTGAGGCACTTTGTTCCTTTGTTTTTTTTTTTTTTTTTTTTTTTTTTTTTTTTTTGTGGTGCTGGGGAACAAACCCAGGGCCTTGTGCTTGCAAATCTGTACCAATTTTTTTTTTAAAAAATGAATATATAAGAATACACAACAAAACTGTCATATACTATTCAGACATCCCTTTCCTCAATAAATTGATGCATAAAAAATATTTGGATTGAAAGATGGTAGAGGTGTGAGGGGGAGGGCAAAAAAGAAAAAAGGAGGAAAGTCTCAGTGGAAAATTGAATGATTGCTTCCATTGGCTTTCAAGAAATTTCTCAGCTTCCTGTCTCCACCAATAGGTAGGGTTGTCTAAAGGTGATGTTAGCTCCAGTCAGGTGGGTGGCTGGAGCAGTTGAGTGGGTGAGCTGATAGCAAGATGCCCTCACTCTCTCTTACAGTCTTCCCACCCATTGTAGCTGGCCCCCTCCATTCCTGCACACTTCAGGACTCACTGAGCTGGAGAGAGCCTAGTTTTTTCCAGTTTCTCCAACCTGTGCTCCCCCCAGGGAACTGCCCCTAGTCTATGGCTTTCCTTAAGAAAATGGTAAATTTATTCTTTCCACAAGAAATGGTAAACACTTTTACCAAACTTACTGTTTATATTGTAGACAATAATTGAATACTTCACTTCTGTCTATTATGACAAAACTGTAAATGCCTTAATAGGAGCCTTTCGGTTTAAGGTGGTGTATCATTTGCATTGGTGCTATTAATATTGGTCTCCCCATTAAAGGTGTTACTAGAAGCCTTCAGAGACACTATAAGACTACAGGGTAGAAACTGTACTGCTAGACCCAGAGTGGCCCACACGAACCCAGCTGCAATCTGATGGACCTGGGCTTCAGCTTCCCCAGGCCCTGTTTTGCTGCAGTCCTGCCCTTTCTTCTTGCAGAGAGACCACCAGTGATGTGTTCATGCAAAGGAGGGACCCTGCAAAGAGGCAGCCAGATGGCAGCCACTACAATCCAGGTAGAAAGACTCAGGTGCAACAAGACCTGCAGGTTCCCCAATGTATCTTCAGGTCCTGGTCTGCATCCCCAGACTGAGGTGGCCATGCCCTGAGACAGTGGTGGCTGTGGCAGGAAAGCTGCAGGCCCTGGATGTTGTCCCAAGATGGTGGCAACTGCATGTAACCAAACCTGAGGATACTGTGGCTATGGACTTCCAGGCAACAGCAGACAGCAGGTGATTCGCTGGTGGTCTGTGTGCAGTCTGCAGGTTAACAGCAGATGATGTGTGGATGGATGTCAGGTGGTGGGTGATGAAAGGTGGGTGATGGGCAGGCAAGAGGTGGGCAAAGGGACAAATGGCAGCTAGGTGGTGGTCAGTGAGTTATCCATACTCAAAAGGAAGGTGATATGCTGGCAGACAGCAGGTGATAGTGGTGAATGAATGGGGCAGAGAACAAGGGATTGGTGGGCAGCGAACACTACCTTGTAAAGAAAGAGTATTTCCTCTGCTTGAATCCTGAGTTTCAGAGATGCAACCTCTGTCTAGTCCACCATCTTGGATCTGGAGTCAGATCCATACATTATTATTTTTTTTATTTTTTATTTTTATTTTTTTATTTTATTGTAAACAAATGGGATACATGTTGTTTCTCTGTTTGTACATGGCGTAAAGGCATACCTTGTGTAATCATAAATTTACATAGGGTAATGCTGTTTGATTCATTCTGTTATTTTTCCCCTTCCCCCCCCACCCCTCGCACCCCTCTTTTCCCTCTATACAGTCCTTCCTTCCTCCATTCTTGCCCCCCTCCCTAACCCTAACTCTAACCCTAACACTAACCCCTCCCACCCCCCATTATGTGTCATCATCCACTTATTAGCGACATCATTGGTCCTTTGTTTTTTTGAGATTGGCTTATCTCACTTAGCATGATATTCTCCAATTTCATCCATTTGCCTGCAAATGCCATAATTTTATCATTCTTTATGGCTGAGTAATATTCCATTATATATATATATATATATATATATATATATACCACAGTTTCTTTATCCATTCATCAATTGAAGGACATCTAGGTTGGTTCCACAATCTGGCTATTGTGAACTGAGTAGCTATGAACATTGATGTGGCTGTATCTCTGTAATATGCTGATTTTAAGTCCTTTGGGTATAGGCCAAGGAGTGGGATAGCTGGGTCAAATGGTGGTTCCATTCCAAGTTTTCTAAGGAGTCTCCACACTACTTTCCAGAGTGGCTGCACTAATTTGCAGCCCCACCAGCAATGTATGAGTGTACCTTTCTCCCCACATCCTCGCCAACACCTGTTGTTGCTTGTATTCTTGATAATCGCCATTCTAATTGGGGTGAGATGGAATCTAAGGGTGGTTTTGATTTGCATTTCTCTCATTACTAGAGATGTTGAACATTTTTCCATATGTTTGTTGATTGCTTGTAGATCTTCTTCTGTGAAGTGTCTATTCATTTCCTTAGCCCATTTGTCGATTGGATTATTTGCATTCTTGGTGTAGACTTTTTTGAGTTCTTTATAGATTCTGGAGATTAGTGCTCTATCTGAAGTATGATTGGCAAAGATTTTCTCCCACTCTGTAGGCTCTTACCTTGCATTGCTGATAGTTTCCTTTGCTGAGAGAAAGCTTTTTAGTTTGAATCTATCCCAGTTATTGATTCTTGCTTTTATTTCTTGTGCTATGGGAGTCCTGTTGAGGAAGTCTGGTCCTAAGCTGACATGTTGAAGCTCTGGACCTACTTTTTCTTCTATAAGATGCACAGTCTCTGGTCTGATTCTGAGGTCCTTAATCCATTTTGAGTTTAGTTTCGTGCATGGTGAGAGATATGGGTTTAGTTTCATTCTGTTGCATATGGATTTCCAATTCTCCCAGCACCATTTGTTGAAGAGGCTATCTTTTCTCCATTGCATATTTTTGGCTTCTTTGTCTAGTATGAGAAAATTGTATTTATTTGGGTTTGTGTCCGTGTCCTCTATTCTGTACCATTGATCCACCTATCTATTTTGGTACCAATACCGTGCCGTTTTTGTTACTATTGCTTTGTAGTAGAGTTGAAGATCTGGTATTGCAATATCCCCTGCTTCACTCTTTCTATTGAGGATTGCTTTAGCTATTCTGGGTTTTTTATTCTTCCAGATGAATTTCATAATTTCTTGCTCTATTTCTGTAAGGTACATCATTGGGATTTCAATTGGAATTGCATTGAATCTGTATAGCACTTTTGGTAGTATGGCCATTTTGACAATATTAATTCTTCCTATCCAAGAACATGGGAGATCTTTCCATCTTCTGAGGTTTTCTTTAATTTCTTTCTTTAGTGTTCTGTAGTTCTCACTGTAGAGGTCTTTCACCTCTTTTGTGAGATTGATTCCCAAGTATTTTATTTTTTTCGATGCTATTGTGAATGGGGTAGTTTTCCTAATTTCTCTTTCTGAAGATTCATCACTTATGTATAAAAATGCCTTAGATTTATGTGCATTGATCTTATATCCTGCTACTTTACTGAATTCACTTATGAGATCTAAAAGTTTTCTAGTGGAATTTCCTGGTTCCTCTAAGTATATAATCATATCATCAGTAAATAGGGATAGTTTGAGTTCTTCTTTTCCTATTTGTATCCCTTTAATTTCTTTGGTCTGTCTAATTGCTCTGGCTAGAGTTTCAAGGATGATATTGAAAAGAAGTGGTGAAAGAGGGCATCCCTGCCTTGTTCCAGGTTTAAGGGGGAATGCTTTCAGTTTTTCACCATTTAGAATGATATTAGCCATGGGCTTAGCATAGATGGCCTTTACAATGTTAAGGAATGTTCCCACTTTCCCTATTTTTTCTAGTGTTTTGAGCATGAAGGGGTGCTGTATTTTATCAAATGCTTTTTCTGCATCTATCGAAATAATCATGTGATTCTTGACTTTAAGTCTGTTGATATGGTGAATTACATTTATTGATTTCCTGATGTTGAACCAACCTTGCATCCCTGGGATGAAACCCACTTGATCATGGTGCACTATATTTTTAATATGTTTTTGTATGCGATTTGCTAAAATTTTGTTGAGAATTTTTGCGTCGATGTTCATTAAGGATATTGGCCTGAAATTTTCTTTCCTCGATGTGTCTCTGTCTGGTTTAGGTATCAGGGTGATACTGGCTTCATAGAGTGCGTTTGGGAGGGTTCCCTCCTCTTGTATTTTATGGAATACTTTGAGAAGTATTGGAATGAGCTCTTCTTTAAAGGTTTTGTAGAACTCGGCTAAAAACCCATCTGGTCCTGGACTTTTCTTTGTTGGTAGGTTTTTGATGACTTCATCTATTTCATTACTTGAAATTGGTCTATTTAAATTGTGTATGTCCTCCTCGTTCAGTTTAGGCAATTCATATGTCTCTAGAAACCTGTTGATGTCTTCAAAATTTTCTATTTTGTTGGAGTATAGATTTTCAAAATATGTTCTTCTAATTATGTTTTGTATTTCAGTCGTGTCTTTTGTGATATTTCCTTGTTCATTTCGAATTTTATTGTTTTGGGCTTTCTCTCATCTTCTCTTTGTTAGTGTGGCTAAAGGTTTATCAATTTTGTTTATTTTTTCGAAGAACCAACTATTTATTTTGTCAATTTTTTGTATTGTTTCTTTTGTTTCAATTTCGTTGATTTCAGCTCTGAGTTTAACTATTTCCTGTCTTCTACTACTTTTGGTGTTGGTCTGTTCTTCTTTTTCTAGGACTTTGAGCTGTAGTGTTAGGTTGTTTATTTGTTGAGTTTTACTTCTTTTATTAAATGCGCTCCATGAAATAAATTTTCCTCTAAGTACTGCTTTCATAGTGTCCCAGAGATTTTGATATGATGTTTCTTTGTTCTCATTTACCTCTAAGAATTTTTTAATTTCCTTCCTAATATCTTCTGTTATCCATTCATCATATAATAGAATGTTGTTTAATCTCCAGGTGTTGGAGTAGTTTGTGTTTTTTACTCTTTCATTTATTTCTAACTTCAATCCATTATGATCTGATAGAATACAAGGTAGTGTCTCTATCTTCTTGTATTTGCTAACATTAGCTTTGTGGCATAATATATGGTCTATTTTAGAGAAGGATCCATGTACTGCTGAGAAGAAAGTGTATTCGCTCTTGGTTGGATGGTATATTCTATAAAAGTCTGTTAAGTCTAAATTATTGATTGTGTTATTGAGATCTATGGTTTCTTTGTTCAATTTTTGTTTGGAAGATCTGTCCAGTAGTGAGAGAGGTGTGTTAAAATCACCTAGTATTATTGTGTTATGGTCTATTTGGTTTCTAAAATTGAGAAGGATTTGTTTGACATACATGGATGAGCCACTGTTTGGGGCATAGATGTTTATGATTGTTATATCTTGCTGATTTATGCTTCCCTTAAGCAGTATGAAATGTCCTTCTTTATCCCTTCTGACTAACTTTGGCTTGAAGTCCACATTATCTGAAATGAGGATGGATACTCCAGCTTTTTTGCTGAGTCCATGTGCATGGTATGTTTTTCCCCATCCTTTCACCTTTAGTCTATGGGTATCTCTTTCTTGAGGTGAGTCTCTTGCAGGCAACATATTGTTGGATCTTTCTTTTTAATCCAATTTGCCAGTCTATGTCTTTTGATTGATGAATTCAGGCCATTAACATTCAGGGTTATTATTGAGATATGATTTGTATTCCCGGTCATTTGGTTCATTTTTTAAATTTTATTTATTTATTTATTTTTTTGACACAACTTGGTTCCTCCTTTATTTGACAGTTTCTTTAGGATAATTTCTCCCTTTGCTGATTTGCATCGTTGTTTTTTATCTCTTCCTCATGGAATATTTTGCTGATAATGTTCTGTAATGCTGGCTTTCTTTTTGTAAATTCTTTTAGCTTTTTTTATCTTGGAATAATTTTATTTCATCGTCAAATTTGAAGGTAAGTTTTACTGGGTATAAGATTCTTGGTTGGCATCCATTTTCTTTCAGAGCTTGAAAAATGTTGTTCCAGGCCCTTCTAGCTTTTAGGGTCTGGATTGAAAAATCTGCTGATATCTGTATTGGTTCCCCCTGAATGTAATTTGGTTCTTTTCTCTCACAGCCTTTAAAATTCTGTCTTTATTTTGTATGTTAGGTATTTTCATTATAATGTGCCTTGGTGTGGGTCTGTTGTAATTTTGTGTATTTGGAGTCCTATAAGCCTCTTGAACTTGATTTTCCATTTCATTCATCAGATTTGGGAAATTTTCTGATATTACTTCATTGAATAGATTGTTTGTTCCTTTGGTTTATTTCTCTAAGCCTTCCTCAATCCCAATAATTCTCAAATTTGACCTTTTCATGATATCCCATAGTTCTTGGAGATTCTGTTCATGATTTCTTACCATCTTCTCTCTTTGGTCAACTTTGTTTTCAAGGTTAAATATTTTGTCCTCAATATCTGAGGTTCTGTCTTCCAGGTGTTCTATCCTATTGGTTGTGCTTTCTATGGAGTTCTTAATTTGGTTTATTGTTTCCTTCATTTCAAGGATTTATGTTTTTTTTTTTTCAATATCTCTAACTCTTTATTGAAATGATCTTTTGCTTCCTGTATTTGCTCTTTTAACTGTCAATTGGTGCTATCATTCAATGCCTGCATTTGCTCTTTCATTCAATGCCTGCATTTGCTTTTTCATCTCATCATTCAATGCCTGCATTTGCTCTTTCATCTCATTGTTTGCTTCTCTGATCATTTTAATTATGTACATTCTGAACTCCCTTTCTGTCATTTCTTCTGCCATGCTGTCGTTGGATTTTATTGATGTAACATCTAGATTTGTTTGGGGCATTTTCTTCCCTTGTTTTCTCATATTGTTCAGGAATCAGTGGGTCATTAAGATATTGCAGATTTCCTCTATTGACTTATAATGTCCCTGAAGATTGCTAGTATATCCCCTCTTATCCTTCAGTAGCCTGTAGTCTTGGAGGAAGTTGATAATGCAGTGCTCCACAAGGAAGCTGCCTCTCTAGGGTTGGTGACCCTCAGGTGGAGTATATTCCCTGATAGTGGGCAGAGGTGCCTCCACTTGTTGACCAATGGCCATCCAAAGGGGAACTAGGCTGCGGGCTGAGGCAAGGCCTGTTTGTTCCTGTGTCTCTGGTTTTACCGACCTTGTGGGAAAACCTCACCTGGTGGGGAAGACTCACCTGGTGGGGAGATCTCGCTGGTCAGTTCCCCTCCTAGAGGTTCCCCTCAACCTACAACTACCACCTGGACTGGGCTGCCTTCCTCTGCAACGTTCCCAGGGGCCCGGACCTACCTCCTGGGCCTGGGAGCCTCACCCTCCGCAGATGAGTCTCCTTAGGCTACCTCTCCTCAGAGAATCTGCCCACAGTCCTGGGAACTTCGCTGCACCCCTAGGCGTGTCTCTGTGCGGCTCTTCCACCAAGAAGCCGCCTAGGTCCTGGGACCCTGCTCTGCACCTAATCTCCTGGCTATGCAGCCCCTCCTCTGAGTCGCCACCTGGAGCCCCGTACAATAGCTCTGAGACCCAGAGACCCACCACACACCTCCTCCTTCAGACAGCCGCCCAGTTTCTGACGCAGTCACTAGGAGTCCAAGCAACTCACTTCGCGTCTCCTCTTCCCGCCAACTGCCCATAGCCCTAGGCAGTCACTCCGAGTCCAAGTGACCCACCCTATTCCTCCTCCTCCTCGGGGTAGCCCCCCGGGTGTTCAGGAGTGGTCGCTCGGAGACCAAGGGACCCACCGCGCTCCTCCTCCAGGCAGTGTTCAGAAGTGGTCGCTTTGAGTCCAAACAACTCACCACTCACCTCCTCCTCTGGCAACCGCCTGTGGCTCTGATGCAGTCACTCCTAGACCAAGTGACCCGCTGTGCTTCTCCTCTTCCTCCGGGCAACCCCCCAGTGTTCGGAAGCAGTCGTTCTGAGTTCAAATAGCTCGCCACACAGCTCCTCCTCAGGCAGCCGCCTGTAGCTCTGATGCAGTCACTCCTAGACCAAGGGACCCGCCGCGCTTCTCCTCTTCCTCCGGGCAACCCCCCGGTGTTCAGAAGCGGTCGTTCTGAGTCTAAACAGCTCGCGACGCTGCTCCTCCTCAGGCAGCCGCCCGGAGCCCCAGTCCATACATTATTTAAACACATCAATTTAAAACAATGAAATAGAAGAAGCCATCAAAAGCCTACCAACAAAGAAAATCTTAGGACCAGATGAATTCTCAATCAAGTTCTACAAGACCTTCAAAGAAGAAATAGGACCAACACTCTTCAAATTATTCTATGAAATATGAAATGAGGCAACCCTTCCAAACTCATTCTATGAGGCTAATATCACCCTGATACCAAAACCAGACAAAGACATATCAAGGAAAGAAGACTTCAGACCCACATCCCTCATGAACATACATGCAAAAATTCTCAATAAAATTGTGGCATATCACATATAAAACTATATTAAAAATATAGTGCATCACGATCAAGTGGGGTTCATCCCTGGGATGCAAGGTTGGTTCAACATATGGAAATCAATAAACATAATACATCACATCAATAGACTTAAAGACAAGACTCATATGAGCATCTTAATAGATGTGGAAAAAGCATTTGAAAAAACACAGCGCTGCTTCAAGCTGAATACATTAGAAAAACTAGGGATAGTAGGAACATACCTCAACATTGTAAAAGCTATCTATGCTAAACCCAAGGCCCACATCATTCTAAGTGGAGAAAAATTGAAAGCATTCCTTCTAAAAACTGGAACAAGAAAAGGATGCCCCTTTCACCACTTCTATTCAACATGATCCTTGAGATTCTATCCAGAGCAATTAGAAGAAATTAAAGAGATATGAATAAGAAGACCTCAAACTATCACTCTTTGTCAATAACATGACCCTATATTTAGAAGATCCAAAAAAATTCCATGAGAAAACTTTTAGTACTCATGAATGAATTCAGCAATGTAGCAGGAAATAAAATCAACACCCATAAATCAAATGCATTTGTATACATCAGTGATGAATCTACTGAAAGAGAAATTAGGAAAAATGCCTCATTTACAATAGCCTCAAAAGAATAAAAAACTTGGGAATCATCCTAAAAAAAAGAAGTGAAAAATTTCTACAGTGAAAACCACAGAACTCTGAAGAAAGAAATTAAAGAAGAACTTAGAAGATACAAAGAACTCCCATGCTCCTGGATAGGCAGAATTAACATTGTCAATATTGCCATACTACCAAAGTGTTATATGAATTCAATGCAATCTGTACAAAACTCCCAATGATATTCTTCATAGAAATAGAAAAATCAATCATGAAATTCTTTTGGAAAAATAAGAGACCCAGAATAGATAAAGCAATCCTTGGCAAGAAGAGTGAAACATAAGGCATCAAAATACCAGACCTTAAACTATACTACAGAGCCATAATAACAAAACAGCATGGTATCGGCACCAAAACAGATAGGTAGACCAATGCCACAGAATATGAGACACAGAACAAACCCACATAAACACAGTTATCTTGTACTAGATAAAGGCACCAAAAAATACATTGGAGAAAATGTAGCCTGTTCAACAAATTGTGTTGGGAAAATTGGAAATTCATATGTAACACAATGAAATTAAACCTCTTTCTCTCAATATTCATGACATTAAACTCAAAGTGGATCAAATACTTATACACTAGATTGTATCTAATAGAAGATAAAGTAGACTCAAATCTTCACCAGGTCAGTTTAGGATCTGACTTTCTTAACAAAAAGGAAAGTACAAGAAGTAAAATCAAGAATCAATAAATGGGATGGGATCAAACTAAAAAGCTTTTTCTCAGCAAAAGATGCAATCAATGATGTGAAAAAAGAGCATACAGATTGGGAGAAAATCTTTACCACATGCACCTTAGGTATAGCATTAATCTCTGGGATATATAAAGAACTCAAAAAATTTAATATCAAAAAACAAATAACCCAGTCAATAAATGGGCTAAGGAATTGAACAGACACTTCACAGAAGAAATACAATAGATCAACAAATATATGAAAAAGTGTTTAACATCTCTAGCAATTACAGAAATGCAAATCAAAATTGTACTGAGATTCCATCTCACTCCAGTCAGAATGGCAATTATCAAGAATACAAGCAATGACAAAAGTTGGTGAGGAATATGGGGGAAAAGTTTCACTAATACATTGCTGCTGGAGTCGCTAATTGGTGCAACCATTATGGAAAGCAATATGAAGATTCCTCAGAAAACTTGGAATGGAACCATCATTTGACCCAGCTATCCCACTCCTCGGCCTATACCCAAAGGACTTAAAATCAGAATATTACAGAGATACAGCCACATCAATGTTCATAGCTGCTCAATTCACAATAGCCAGATTGTGGAACCAACCTAGATGTCCTTCAATTGATGAATGGATAAGGAAACTGTGGCATATATACACAATGGAATATTACTCACCGTTAAGGAAGAATAAAATTATGGCATTTGTATGTAAATGGATAGAACTGGAGAATATCATGTGAAGGGAAATAAGCCAATCCCCCAAACCAAAGGCCAAATGTTTTCTCTGATATCTGGATGCTAATTCACAATGGGGGGAGCTAGGGAAGAATAGAGATACTTTGGATTAGGCAGAGAGGACTGATGAAAGGGGAGGGGTGTGTAGAGGTAGTAAGGATAGTAGAATGAATTGGACATTATTACCCTATGTCCATATAACTACACAACTAGTGTGATTCTTCATCACGTACACCAGATGAATGAGAAGTTTTACTCCATTTATGAACAATGCGTCGAAGTGCATTCTGCTGTCATGTATAACTAACTAGAACAACAACAACAAAAAAGAAATTGGATAGAAGTGCAAAAAGAAAAAAAAATAGAAATGGAAAGAAAACCTAAATAGACAAAAGACTATCAATGAGATAAAAGCAGTGATAAAAAGCCTTCCAATGAAGAAAAGCCCAGGACCAAATTGATTCTCAGTTGAATTCAATCAAGCCTTAAGAAATAAGGCCAATACTCCTCAAATTTTTCAATGAAATAGGAAGGCACAGAACACATGCAAATTTGTTTTAGGAAACCAGTATCATAGACATACCAAAACCAGATAAAGACACATCAAGGAAAGGAAATTGCATACCTGATGAACATAGATGCAAAAAACTTAATGAAATATTAGCAAATTGTGTTCACAACATATTAAGAAGATTGCACACCACAACTGTGTTGGTTTTATTCCATAGATACAAGGATGGTTTAATATACACAAATCAATATATATAATTTATCACATAAATAGAATTAGGTGAAAAATCACTTAGTCATTTCTATAGATGCAGAAAAGAACTTTGACTTCAATTCGGCACCCATTCATGATAACACTGATCATGACATTGAAGAAACTAGGGATAGAAGGAACCCATCTCAACATTGTAAAGGCTACCTGTGAAAAATCCAAAGCCAATCTCATCACAAATGGGGAAAATCCGGAAAGCACTTCCTTTAAAATCTGGGACAAGACAAGGATGTCTATTTAATATAGTGCTAGAAATTCTAGCCAGAGCAATCAGGCAAGAGAATAAAGTAAAAGGGACAATAATAGGAAAGAAATAAATCAAATTATCAGTTTGCAAATGATATGATCCTACACCTAGGAGGTCCAAAAAACTCCACCAAAATTCTACTAGAGCTAATAAACAAATTTGGCAAAGTAAGAAGTTACAAAACCAACATACAAAATTCAATATCTTTCCTATACTCTAATAACAAATCTGCTGATAAAGAAAACAGAACAATTCCTTTCACAATATCCTAAGGGGGAAAAAAGTCCTACGAATAAATCTAACCAAGGAGGTAAAAGACCACTGTAATGAAAATTTTCAAACATCAAGAAAAGAGGGCTTGGGATATAGCTGAGTGGTAGAGTGCATGCATGAGGCCCTGGGTTTGATCCCCAATGCCCCACAAGAAAAAGAAATTGAAAAGAACCTCAGAAGATGTAAAGACCTCCCAAGTTCATGGACAGACAGAATTAATATTAAATGGTCATACTACTAAAGGCAATATAGAGATTCAGTGCAACTCCATTAAACTACCAATGACATTCTTCAAATGTCACATTTTAGAAAAAAAGTTCTAAAATTCATTTGTTTTATGGTTGGATGGGAGGTGTCCCTCAAAAGCTCATGTGTGAGGCAATGCAAGAAGATTAGGGGAGAAATGATTGGGCTATGACAGCCTTAACCTAATCAGTGAACTAATCCCCTGATGGGATTAACTGAATGGTAACTAAAGGAGAGCAGGGAGTGGCTGGAGGAGGAGGGTCCCTGGGGGCAAGCCTTTGCAGGATGTATTTGGTATCTGGTGAGTAGAGTCTTTCTCTGCTTCCTGATCCTCACGTGAGCTGCTTCCTTCAGCCACGATCTTTCACCATGATGTTCTGCCTCACCTTGAGCCTGAGGATCGAAACCCAGCTGTCTGTGGACTGAGACTCTGGAACTGTGAGTCCCTCAAAAAACTTTTCTCCCTCCACAATTGTTCTGATCAGATCTTTTAGTCACAGCAGTGAAAAAAATTGACTAAAACAATGTGGAAAAATAAAAGACCCACAATATTCAAAGGAAGTTTAAGCCAAAAAAGCAAAAGAGGTGAAAGACCTCTACAATGAGAACTACAGAACACTAAAGAAAGAAATTAAAGAAAACCTCAGAAGATGGAAAGATCTCCCATGTTCTTGGATAGGAAGAATTAATATTGTCAAAATGGCCATACTACCAAAAGTGCTATACAGATTCAATGCAATTCCAATTAAAATCCCAATGATGTACCTTACAGAAATAGAGCAAGAAATTATGAAATTCATCTGGAAGAATAAAAAACCCAGAATAGCTAAAGCAAACCTTGGCAGAAAGAGTAAAGCAGGGGGTATCGCAATACCAGATCTTCAACTCTACTACAAAGCAATAGTAACAAAAACGGCATGGTATTGGTACCAAAATAGAAAGGTGGATCAATGGTACAGAATAGAGGACACGGACACAAACCCAAATAAATACAATTTTCTCATACTAGACAAAGGGGCCAAAAATATGCAATGGAGAAAAGACAGCCTCTTCAACAAATGGTGCTGGGAGAATTGGAAATCCATATGCAACAGAATGAAACTAAACCCATATCTCTCACCATGCACGAAACTAAACTCAAAATGAATTAAGGATCTCGGAATCAGACCAGAGACCTTGCATCTCATAGAAGAAAAAGTAGGTCCAAAGCTTCAACATGTCGGCTTAGGACCAGACGTCCTCAACAGGACTCCAATAGCACAAGAAATAAAAGCAAGAATTAATAACTGGGATAGATTCAAACTAAAAAGCTTTCTCTCAGCAAAGGAAACTATCAGCAATGCAAAGAAAGAGCCTACAGAGTGGGAGAAAATCTTTGCCAATCATTCTTCAGATAGAGCACTAATCTCCAGAATCTATAAAGAACTCAAAAAACTCTACACCAAGAATGCAAGTAATCCAATTGACAAATGGGCTAAGGAAATGAATAGACACTTCACAGAAGAAGATCTACAAGCAATCAACAAACATATGGAAAAATGTTCAACATCTCTAGTAATGAGAGAAATGCAAATCAAAACCACCCTAAGATTCCATCTCACCCCAATTAGAATGGCGATTATCAAGAATACAAGCAACAACAGGTGTTGGCGAGGATGTGGGGAGAAAGGTACACTCATACATTGCTGGTGGGGCTGCAAATTAGTGCAGCCACTCTGGAAAGCAGTGTGGAGACTCCTTAGAAAACTTGGAATGGAACCACCATTTGACCCAGCTATCCCACTCCTTGGCCTATACCCAAAGGATTTAAAATCAGCATATTACAGAGATACAGCCACATCAGTGTTCATAGCTGCTCAGTTCACAATAGCCAGATTGTGGAACCAACACAATTGAAGATGCCCTTCAATTGATGAATGGATAAAGAAACTGTGGTATATATATACAATGGAATATTACTCTGCCATAAAGAATGATAAAATTATGGCATTTGCAGGCAAATGGATGAAAGTGGAGAATATCATGCTAAATGAGATAAGCCAATCTCACTTCACAAAGGAAGAATGATATCACTAATAAGTAGATGAGGACACATAATGGGGGGTGGGAAGAGTTAGTGTTAGGGTTAGAGTTAGGTTTAGGGAGGGGGGCAAGAATGGAGGAAGGAAGGACTGTATAGAGGGAAAAGAGGGATGGGAGGGGTGGGGGGAAGGGAAAAAAATAACAGAATGAATCAAACATTACCCTATGTAAATTTATGATTACACAAATGTAAATTTATGATTACACAAATGGTATGCCTTTACGCCATGTACAAATAGAGAAACAACATGTATCCCATTTGTGTACAATAATAAAAAGATAAAAAAAAAAAAGCAATGGTGAAGGCATCACAATATCTGACTTCAAATATAGTGACGAAAACTGTGTGGTACTGGCATAAAAACAGACATGTAGACCAGTGGTGCAGAATAGAAGACACAGAGACGAACCCACATGGATACGCTCATCTGGTGCTTGACAAATGTGCCAAAAACATACATTGGAGAAAAGACTGCCTTTTAAACAAGTGGTGCTGGGACAACTGGTTATCCATATGTAGAAGAATAAAACCAGACCCTTATCTCTCACCCTGCACAAAAATCAAAAGGGGATCAAAGACTTCAGAATTAGACCAGAAACTACAACTTCTAGAAGAAAATGTAGGATCCACTCTTTAGCTCTTATGCACACACAACGTATTCCCAACAGGACCCCTAAAGCTCAGGAAATAATGCCAAGAGTTAATAAATGGGGATGACTCAAATTACAAAGTGTCTTGACAGCAAAGGAAACAATTAGCAATGTGAAGAGAGAACCCACAGAATGGGAGAAAAATATTTGCTTGTTATTCTCTGACAAAGAATTAATATCTAGAATATAAAATGAACTAAAACTTTATACCAAAAAATAAATAACCCAATTAATAAACGGGCAAACAAATTAAACAAACACTTCTCAAAAGAAGAAACACAAATGGCTTAAAGTATATAAAAAAATGTCCAACATCATTAGCAATTAAGGAAATGCAAATCCAAAGTACATTGAGATTTTTATCTCAACCAGTTAGAGTGGCAGTCAACAAGAATACAAATAATAAATGTTGGAGAGAATGTAGAGAAAAAGGAACACTTTTGCACTATTGGTGGGATTGCAAATTAGTTTAATCACTATGGAAATCAGTATAGAGTTTCCACCATATGACAGTTATACCACTCCTTGGTGTTTATCCTTAAGAATTAAAGTCATCTTACTACAGTGATACATGCATAGCCATGTTTATAGCAGCACAATTCAAAATAGCCAAACTGTGGAACCAGCGTAAGTGTCCATCAGCAGATGAATGGCTAAAGAAAAAGTGGTATATATACACAATGGAATTTTATTCAGCCATGAAGAAAAATGAAATTTTGTCATTTGAAAAAAAAATGGATGGAACTAGAGACCATATATTAAGTGAAATAAGTCAAAATCAGTTGGTTAAGGGTTGGATGTTCTCTCTCATTTGTGAAAGCTAAAGAGGAGAAAGGAAAAGAAAGATAAGGGTGGATCTCATGATAATCAAAGGGAGAGCAGCAGAGGAAAAGGACAAGGGATGGAATGTGGGTGGGAGGGAGTATTGGAGAGTGATATTGACCAAATTATTGTGTATTGTGTGCATGTAGGATATATAACAACAAGTCCCACCAGTATGTATGCACCAATAAAAAATGTGGGGGAAAATCTTGGAGCAAATATGAAAAATATTAACAGTTATAAATTCTATGTCAAAGATTTATTATTAAAAAAAACCCTGCTGTTCTTGTACCTATACCATTAAACTTTTTTAAAAAAGAGAGAGGAAAAGGAAAAAAGTATTCAGATAGGAAGGGAAAAGCTTAAATTATTTCTGTTTGCAGACAACATGATTTTATGACTAGAAAAACCTAAAACCTCTATCAAAAAACTGTAGAACTGATAAAAAATTTAAGAAGTTTGTAGGACAAAAAATCAACATACAAAAAAAGCAAACACTTTTTAGTATACCAATAACAAAATTGCTGAGAAAGAAATTGAGAAAGCAATTCTATTCATAATAGCTATAAAAAAAAAAAAAAAACCAACCAACAAAACTCTAGGAATCAATTTAGCCAGGAAAGTGTCTACATTAAACTTTCTACTATGAAAATTATAAAGCACTCATGAAAGAAATTGAAGAATGCACAAAAATATGAAAACACAGTCCATGTTCATGGATTGGGAGAATTTCTATTGTTAATGAAATACCAAAGACATTTTTCACAGAAACAGAAACAATAATTCTATTTACCTTTTTTTTTGAACCTTGAAAGACCCTTAATAATCAAAGAAATTCTGAGGAAAAAGGACAAATTTGTAGAGTTAAAGTGACTGACTAGAAGCATTTAATCCTTACTGCTCCTTCCCCCAATTAAATCAATAGGTATGAGGCTGCATGGTGAGGGGGAGGGGTAGGGCTATGGGAAGGCATGGGTGTGCATCTTGAGAGGGTGAGTGGTCAGATAGAACTCAAAAGTACTTTCTAATACTTTGTTTTTTGTAATAGTAAGAAAAGTAATAAAAGAAATAGACTGTACCAGCACTGGGCAAATGGCTCAGTGGGGGAGGGGGATCGTCTGTGAGCTGAGAGAGATAATTCCAGGGATCTTAAGGAATGCAGACGCCCTTATTTGGCAAATGTACAGCCTGAGAAGCGAGTAAATGTGGATTCTTCATAGTGAACTGACACAAGAGCAGAGGTTCCCTGCAGTTCCCCGTGGAGTAAGATAATTCTGTGATGGAATCATTTTGAGAAGTCCTCCATCGTTAGACTTGCAGCATAGGAGATCAGAAACCCTGTGTTATTTTTCTCTCCAAGACTCAATAGGAACTTTTGTCACCCTGGGAATCAGTATCTGCTGAGAACTCAGGGTGGTAGGATGTGAGGCATGTCAGTCTGTGGCTCTGCTGAGAAAAGGAAGTGGAGGGCCTTTCCATTTAAACTTGTCGGGTTGAGATTTTTCACAGGGACGGAGACCAGCTGTGTGTGGGGTAGAGAGGGGGCTGGATCGGACAGCACAGGGTGGGGACTGGAGGAAAGCTTGATGTGGCTGCTGCCCACCACAGCACAGATTCTATGGACTCAGACACTTCTGCCAGCTCAGAGGAACTGGGAAGTTTCCACACCCCAAAGTTAATGATTGAGGATCTCAGAACTTGTGGTGCGGAGTCCAGATCAATTCACAGTCTCTGTGGTTGAGGGTTGGCAGGTGGCTCCTACTTCATCTGCACCCCCTCCGTGGGTACCAAAAAAGTAAACAAATAAACAACAACAACAAAAAACAAGTATCGAGTGGGAATCTAGTTCTGCAGCAGACAACTGTCCCTCAGCATTCGATGGGGGGCAGGTGGAGCTCAGACTACAGATTCCCTTAACAGTTCTGGTTTATTTGGGCTGGATCTGAGATGGAACTAATCAAACTGTAGATATGTCCCAAAAAACCCCTGATAGTTGGGGGATTCTAAAATTAGAAGTTCTGGTAAGAAGTGTCTCTATGTTAAATAGCTCAGTAAGGGGAAATCAAACCACCCCTTTTTTGAAAATTGTTTTGTTTTCCCTCATTCTTGTTTTTCATATTTTAACCTAATTTAATTTTAACTGGATTTTCTTTGTGTATTTTTTTAGGCCACCAGTTCTTTGACTTTTATTTTTGTCTTTGTACAACTTTATTGTAATTACTTATACATGACAGTACAATGCATTCTGACACATCACACGTAAATGGAGTATGATTCTCATTCTGGTTGGACATGATGTAGAGTTACACCAGTGGTGTAATGATATATACATATTGGGTAATAATGTCCTATTAATTCTACTATCATTTCTATCAGCTTTCAGTTCATTCTGTTTAATCCAAAGTACCTCTAATTTTCCCCAACCACCCTCATTATACAAACAACATATCAGAGAAAACATTCAGCCTTTGATTTTTTGGGATTGGCTTATTTTGCATAGCATAATATTCCTTAGCTCCATCAATTTATTGGCAAATACCACCATCCTCCTTCTTTAAGGTTGAGTAATATTCCATTGTTTTTACATACCACATTTTCTTTATCCATTCATCTGTTGAAGGGTGCCTAGGTTGGTTCCATATTTTAGCTATTGTGATTGGTTGAGCTGCTATAAATGTTGATGTGGTTGCATCACTGTATCATGCTGATTTTAAGTCCTTTGAAATAAACTGAGGAGTGGGATAACTGGGTAAAATGGTGGTTCTATTCCAAGTTTTCTGAGGAATTTCTATACTGCTTTCCATAGCATTTGCACCAATTTGCAATTCCAACAGCAATGTATGAGTGTACATTTGTACCCATATATCTTGTCAATATTTATTTTGATTGTATTCTTGATGATTGTCATTCAGACTGGAGTGAGATGAAATCACAGTGTAGTTTTGATTTGCATTTCTATAATTGATATGGTATTGAACATTTTAAAATATCGGTTCATTGATCGTATTTCTTCTTCTGTGAAGAGTCTGTTCAGATACTTAACCCATTTACTGATTGGGTTATTTGTTTTTTGGTGTTAACTTTTTTGAGTTTTTGTATTTCATGGAGCTCAATGCTGTATCTGAGGTGTGTGTGATAAAGACTTTTCCCCATTCTGTAGGTTCTCTGTTTGCAGTCTTGATTGTTTCCTTTGCTGTGAAGAAGCTTTTTAGTTTGATTCAATCACACTTATTGAATCTTGATTTTACTTCTTGTGCTTTAGGAGTCTTGTTAAGGAAGTGACTTCCTAGGCTGACATGGGAGAGATTTGGTTCTATTCTTTGTTCTATTAGGCACAGGGTCTCTGTTCTAATGCCTAAGTCCTTGACCCACTTTGAGTCGATTTTTGTGCAGGGAGAGAGATAGGGGTTTAATTCACTTTGCTACATATGGATTTTCAGTTTTCCCAGCACCATTGGTTGAAAAGGCTTTTTCTGCAAATAAGTGTTTGGTGCCTTTGTCTAGTGTGAGATAACTGTATTAATGTGGGTTTGTTTCCATGTCTTCTATTCTGCACCTTTGGCCTACCTGTCTGTTTTTGTGCCAATGCGATGCCATTATTGTTACTATGGCTGTGTTGTATACTTTAAGGTCTGATAGTGTGATGCCTCCTGCTTCACTCTTCTTTCTAAGGATCGCTTTGGCCACTCTGGGTCTCTTATTTTTCCAAACGAATTGCATGATTTCTTTCTCTTTCTATGAAGAATGTCACTGGGATTGTTATAGGGATCGCATTAAATCTGTGTAGCACTTCTGGCAGTATGACCAATATGGCTATGTTACTTCTGCCTGTCCAAGAGTACGGAACACCTTTGCATCTTCTAAGGTCTCCTCCAATTTCTCTCTGTGGTGTTCTGTAAGTTTCTCTGTAGTAGTCATTCACTTATTCTGTTAGATTGATTCCCAAAATTTAATTCTTGAGGCTATTGTGAATGGGGTAGTTTTCATCATTTCTCTTTCAGCAGATTCATCACTGAAGTATGGAAACACATTTGATTTAGGGGTGTTGATTATATATCCTGCTACATTGCTGAATTTATTTACTAGTTCTAGAAGTTTTCTCATGGAGTTTTTTTGGATCATCTAAATAGAGAATCATGTCATTGGCAAATAGTGATAATTCAAGTCTTATTTTCTTATTCATATCCCTTTGATTTCTTTCTAATTTCCCTGGCTAGAGTTTCAAGGATGGTGTTGAATAAAGTGGTGGTAGAGGGCATCCTTATCTTGTTCCAGTTTGTAGAGGGAATGCTTTCAATTTTTCTCCACTTGGAATGATGTGGGCCTTGGGTTTAGCATAGATAGCCTTTACAATGTTGAGGTATGCTCCCACTGTCGCTAGTTTTTCTAGTGTTTTGAACATGATGAGGTGCTGTATTTTGTCAAATGCTTTTTCTGCATCTGTTGAGATGATCGTATGGTTCTTGTCTTTAAGTCTATTGATGTGATGAATTACATTTATTGGTATCTGTATATGGACACACCAAACATCCCTGGGACAAACCCCACTTGATCATGGTGCACTATCATTTTAACATGTTTTTGTATGCCATTTGCCATAATTTTTTTGAGATTTTTTGCATGTATGTTCATCAGGTATGAACAGGGATATTGGTCTGAAGTTTTCTTTCCTTGATGTGTCTTTCTTTGGTTTTGGTCTCAGGGTGATGCTAGTAGCTTCATAGAACGAATTTGGAAGGGTTTCCTCATTTTGTATTTCATGGACTAATTTGAGGAGTAGTGGTCTTAATTCTTCTTTGAAGGTCTTGTAGAACTTGGCTGAGAATCCCTATGTTCCTGGACTTTTCTTGATTGGTAGGCTTTTGATGGCATCTTCTACTTCATTGTTCGAAATTGATCTGTTTAAAGCTTGTATGTCCTTCTGATTCAGTTTGGGTAGGTCATATGTCTCTAGAACTTTGTTGATGTCTTCAAGATTTTCTATTTTATTGAAGCATAGATTTTCAAAATAGTATCTGATTATCTTCTGAATTTCAGTAGTGTCCAACCATGGTATTCCCTTTTTCATAACAGACTTTAGAATTTGAGTTTTCTCTCTCTCTCTCTCTTTGTTACTATGGCTAAGGGCTTATCAATTTTATTTATTTTTTCAAAGAACCAACTTTTTGCTTTGGCAATGTTTTCAATTATTTCTTTTGTTTCAATTCATCGATTTCAGTTCTGATTTTAATTATTTCCTGTCTTCTACTACTTTTAGGGTTGTCTTGTTCTTCTTTTTCTAGGGTTTTGAGATGGACTGTTAGGTCATTTATCCTTTGACTTTCTACTCTTTTAATGAATGAGCTCAACGCAATAAACTTTACTATTATGTCTGCCTTCATGGTGTCCCAGAGATTTTAATATGTTGTATCAGTATTCTCACTTACCACTAAGTATTTTTTTCATCCCTGATTTCTTCCATCCATTGTCATTCAATAGTGTATTACTTAGTCTCCAGTTGTTAGAGTAGCTTTGATTTTTTATTTTATCATTGATTTCTAATTTCATTCCCTTATGACCTGATAGAATGCAGGTATTATCATTTTTTGTATTTGCTGAGAGTTACTTTGTGCCATAAGACATGGTCTATTTTAGAGAAGGATCCATGTGCTAGAGAGAAGAATGAGTATTCACTCACTGATGCATGAAATATTCCACTTATGTCTGTTAAGTCTAAAGTACTGATTGCATTATTTAGTTCCACAGTTTCTTTGTTTAATTTTTGTTTGGCAGATCTATCCATCAGTGGGAGAGGTGTGTTAATGTCACCCATTATTATTGTGTTGTGTTCTTTTTGATTCTTAAAATTGCTTTGTTGTTTGTGGCATAAATATTTACAATTGTTATGACTTGTTGTTTTATAATTCCATTAAGTGGTGTGAAGTGTCCTTTGTCCCTTCTGATTAGCTGTGGCTCGAAGTCCACTGTATCTGATATGAGGTTAGAAACCCCCGCTTGTTTATGCGATCCACGTGAGTGATGTTTTTCCCCATCCTTTCACCTTTAGTCTGTGGACGACTTTGCCTATGAGGTGAATCTCTTGGAGGCAGCATGTTGTAGGGTCTTGAATTTAATCCAATCTGCCAGTCTATGACTTTTGATTGATGAATTTATGCCATTAATGTTCAAGGTTATCACTGAGATATGATCTGCATTCCTGATCATTTTGGTTTACTTCATTTTAGTTTGAATAGTTTCTTTGTCGATTGACTATTCCTTTAGTGTAGTTCCTCCCTTTGCTGGTTTTCACTGTTTTTTTTTTTCCACTTCATCTTCATGGAATATTTTGTTGAGAATGTTCTCTAGTGTGGACTTTGTAGTTCTGAGTTCCTTTAAATTTTGTTTGTTATGGAAGGTTTTTATTTCATCTTCAAATCTGAAGCTTAATTTTGCTGAGTATAGTATTCTTGGTTGGCATCCATTTTCTTTCAGAGCTTGTTATATGTTATTCCAGGACCTCCTAACTTTGATGGTCTGTGTTGAGAAATCGACTGAGATCCATATTGGTTTCTCCCTTTATGTCATCTGATATTTTTCTCTTGCAACCTTTACAAATCTATCCTTATTCTGTATGCTATGCATTTTTACTTATAAAGTGCCCTGATGTTGGTCTGTTGTAATTTCACACATTTGTTGTCCTTTCTGCCTCTTGCGTTTTCTTTTCCATTTCATTCTTTAGGTTTGGAAATTTTCTGTTTAGTTAACTTTTTCATTGCTGTGACTCAAATATATATATATATATATATATATATATATATATATATATATATATATATTGTATCTGGATAGTGAAGACTCTAGCGCTCTCACTCTCTTTCTCTCTCTCTCTCTCTCTCTCTCTCTGCTTCCTGATGATGCAAGCTGTTTCCCTCTACCACACTCTTCCACTATGATGTTCAACCTCACCTTGAGCCCTGAGGAATGGAGCCAGCTAAGAATTGAGACCTTTGAAACCGTGAGTGCTCAAATCAATGCTTCCTTCTCTACAGTTGTACTGGTCAGATATTTGAGTCACTTTATAAGTAAAAATGCATAGCATACAGAATAAGGATAGATTTGTAAAGGTTGCAAGAGAAAAATATCAGATGACATAAAGGGAGAAACCAATATGGATCTCAGTCGATTTCTCAACACAGACCATCAAAGTTAGGAGGTCCTGGAATAACATATAACAAGCTCTGAAAGAAAATGGATGCCAACCAAGAATACTATACTCAGCAAAATTAAGCTTCAGATTTGAAGATGAAATAAAAACCTTCCATAACAAACAAAATTTAAAGGAACTCAGAACTACAAAGTCCACACTAGAGAACATTCTCAACAAAATATTCCATGAAGATGAAGTGGAAAAAAAAAAACAGTGAAAACCAGCAAAGGGAGGAACTACACTAAAGGAATAGTCAATCGACAAAGAAACTATTCAAACTAAAATGAAGTAAACCAAAATGATCAGGAATGCAGATCATATCTCAGTGATAACCTTGAACATTAATGGCATAAATTCATCAATCAAAAGTCATAGACTGGCAGATTGGATTAAATTCAAGACCCTACAACATGCTGCCTCCAAGAGATTCACCTCATAGGCAAAGTCGTCCACAGACTAAAGGTGAAAGGATGGGGAAAAACATCACTCACGTGGATCGCATAAACAAGCGGGGGTTTCTAACCTCATATCAGATACAGTGGACTTCGAGCCACAGCTAATCAGAAGGGACAAAGGACACTTCACACCACTTAATGGAATTATAAAACAACAAGTCATAACAATTGTAAATATTTATGCCACAAACAACAAAGCAATTTTAAGAATCAAAAAGAACACAACACAATAATAATGGGTGACATTAACACACCTCTCCCACTGATGGATAGATCTGCCAAACAAAAATTAAACAAAGAAACTGTGGAACTAAATAATGCAATCAGTACTTTAGACTTAACAGACATAAGTGGAATATTTCATGCATCAGTGAGTGAATACTCATTCTTCTCTCTAGCACATGGATCCTTCTCTAAAATAGACCATGTCTTATGGCACAAAGTAACTCTCAGCAAATACAAAAAATGATAATACCTGCATTCTATCAGGTCATAAGGGAATGAAATTAGAAATCAATGATAAAATAAAAAATCAAAGCTACTCTAACAACTGGAGACTAAGTAATACACTATTGAATGACAATGGATGGAAGAAATCAGGGATGAAAAAAATACTTAGTGGTAAGTGAGAATACTGATACAACATATTAAAATCTCTGGGACACCATGAAGGCAGACATAATAGTAAAGTTTATTGCGTTGAGCTCATTCATTAAAAGAGTAGAAAGTCAAAGGATAAATGACCTAACAGTCCATCTCAAAACCCTAGAAAAAGAAGAACAAGACAACCCTAAAAGTAGTAGAAGACAGGAAATAATTAAAATCAGAACTGAAATCGATGAATTGAAACAAAAGAAATAATTGAAAACATTGCCAAAGCAAAAAGTTGGTTCTTTGAAAAAATAAATAAAATTGATAAGCCCTTAGCCATAGTAACAAAGAGAGAGAGAGAGAGAAAACTCAAATTCTAAAGTCTGTTATGAAAAAGGGAATACCATGGTTGGACACTACTGAAATTCAGAAGATAATCAGATACTATTTTGAAAATCTATGCTTCAATAAAATAGAAAATCTTGAAGACATCAACAAAGTTCTAGAGACATATGACCTACCCAAACTGAATCAGAAGGACATACAAGCTTTAAACAGATCAATTTCGAACAATGAAGTAGAAGATGCCATCAAAAGCCTACCAATCAAGAAAAGTCCAGGAACATAGGGATTCTCAGCCAAGTTCTACAAGACCTTCAAAGAAGAATTAAGACCACTACTCCTCAAATTAGTCCATGAAATACAAAATGAGGAAACCCTTCCAAATTCGTTCTATGAAGCTACTAGCATCACCCTGAGACCAAAACCAAAGAAAGACACATCAAGGAAAGAAAACTTCAGACCAATATCCCTGTTCATACCTGATGAACATACATGCAAAAAATCTCAAAAAAATTATGGCAAATGGCATACAAAAACATGTTAAAATGATAGTGCACCATGATCAAGTGGGGTTTGTCCCAGGGATGTTTGGTGTGTCCATATACAGATACCAATAAATGTAATTCATCACATCAATAGACTTAAAGACAAGAACCATACGATCATCTCAACAGATGCAGAAAAAGCATTTGACAAAATACAGCACCTCATCATGTTCAAAACACTAGAAAAACTAGCGACAGTGGGAGCATACCTCAACATTGTAAAGGCTATCTATGCTAAACCCAAGGCCCACATCATTCCAAGTGGAGAAAAATTGAAAGCATTCCCTCTACAAACTGGAACAAGATAAGGATGCCCTCTACCACCACTTTATTCAACACCATCCTTGAAACTCTAGCCAGGGAAATTAGAAAGAAATCAAAGGGATATGAATAAGAAAATAAGACTTGAATTATCACTATTTGCCAATGACATGATTCTCTATTTAGATGATCCAAAAAAACTCCATGAGAAAACTTCTAGAACTAGTAAATAAATTCAGCAATGTAGCAGGATATATAATCAACACCCCTAAATCAAATGTGTTTCCATACTTCAGTGATGAATCTGCTGAAAGAGAAATGATGAAAACTACCCCATTCACAATAGCCTCAAGAATTAAATTTTGGGAATCAATCTAACAGAATAAGTGAATGACTACTACAGAGAAACTTACAGAACACCACAGAGAGAAATTGGAGGAGACCTTAGAAGATGCAAAGGTGTTCCGTACTCTTGGACAGGCAGAAGTAACATAGCCATATTGGTCATACTGCCAGAAGTGCTACACAGATTTAATGCGATCCCTATAACAATCCCAGTGACATTCTTCATAGAAAGAGAAAGAAATCATGCAATTCGTTTGGAAAAATAAGAGACCCAGAGTGGCCAAAGCGATCCTTAGAAAGAAGAGTGAAGCAGGAGGCATCACACTATCAGACCTTAAAGTATACAACACAGCCATAGTAACAATAATGGCATCGCATTGGCACAAAAACAGACAGGTAGGCCAAAGGTGCAGAATAGAAGACATGGAAACAAACCCACATTAATACAGTTATCTCACACTAGACAAAGGCACCAAACACTTATTTGCAGAAAAAGCCTTTTCAACCAATGGTGCTGGGAAAACTGAAAATCCATATGTAGCAAAGTGAATTAAACCCCTATCTCTCTCCCTGCACAAAAATCGACTCAAAGTGGGTCAAGGACTTAGGCATTAGAACAGAGACCCTGTGCCTAATAGAACAAAGAATAGAACCAAATCTCCCCCATGTCAGCCTAGGAAGTCACTTCCTTAACAAGACTCCTAAAGCACAAGAAGTAAAATCAAGATTCAATAAGTGTGATTGAATCAAACTAAAAAGCTTCTTCACAGCAAAGGAAACAATCAAGACTGCAAACAGAGAACCTACAGAATGGGGAAAAGTCTTTATCACACACACCTCAGATACAGCATTGAGCTCCATGAAATACAAAAACTCAAAAAAGTTAACACCAAAAAACAAATAACCCAATCAGTAAATGGGTTAAGTATCTGAACAGACTCTTCACAGAAGAAGAAATACGATCAATGAACCGATATTTTAAAATGTTCAATACCATATCAATTATAGAAATGCAAATCAAAACTACACTGAGATTTCATCTCACTCCAGTCTGAATGACAATCATCAAGAATACAAGCAAAATAAATATTGGCAAGGAATACCACGGAAAAGGTACACTCATACGTTGCTGTTGGGACTGCAATTTGGTGCAACCACTATGGAAAGCAGTATACAAATTCCTCAGAAAACTTGGAATTGAACTAGTATTTGACCCAGGTATCCCAGTCATTAAAATCACCATAATAGTATGGTATAGTCGCTTCAATGTTTATTGCTGCTCAATTCACAAGAAACCTTGGTGTTCCTTAACAGATGAATGGATAAAGAAAATGTGGTATACATACACAATGGAATATTACGCAATCATAAAGAAGAGTGAAATTATGGTATTTGGCAATAAATGAATGGAATGGATGGAACTGGAGTCTCTCATGCTGTGAAATAAGCCAATGCCAAAAACCAGACAAATGTTATCTGTGTCATGTGGCTGCTAACACACAATAAGTGGTTAGGAAGGAAGAACAGAAGTTCACTGGATTAGACAAAGGGGAATGTAGGGAAGGGAGGGGATGGAAATATGAAAGACCATAGAATGAATCAGACATAACTTTCCTATGTTCATATATGAATACCTGACCAGTGTAACTCCATATCCTGTGCAACCACAAGAATGGGAATTCATACTCCTTGTATGTATAATATATCCTAATACACTTTACTGTCATGTATAATTGAAAAGAACAAATAAAAAAGCAGGGTTGGGGTTGTAGCTCAGTGGTAAGATGCCTTCCTAGCTTGTATGAGGCACTGGATTTGATCCTCAGTACCACATAAAAATAAATAAATAAAGTGAAGCTCTTGTGTCCATCTACAACTATTAAAAATTTTAAAACAAAGAAAGATGGAAAAACTGAAAAAAAAGAAAATATCAATAAGCCAAATGAAGAAAACACAGTTGAACAACTTGTTGGTTGTCTACATCACATAGAAGCCAGAATTTCATGACTTGAAGAAAAGGTGGATGAACTAGAACACTTTCATGACTTGAAGAAAAGGTGGATGAACTAGAACACTTTCATGACTTGAAGAAAAGGTGGATGAACTAGAACATTCAGACAATGACAAAGAAAAAATGAAAACTATGAACAAAATATAGAAGATCTCTGGGATAATATTCAAAGATCTACCTTAAGTCTCCTAATCTTGAGGATGGATTATAGATAGGGGCTACTGGCATAGAAAACCTACTCAGAGAAATAATAACATAAATTCTCCAAATCTTGGGAATGAGATGAATATTCAGAAACAGGATGCATGCAGAACCTCTAATAGAGAGGACCAGAAAATAAACTCTCCATGATACATTGTTGTTAAAATGCCAAAAATTTAGAACAGGGAAATGCTAAGTCACTTATAAAGGCAAACCCATCAAGATAACAGATTTCCCAGTATAAACTCTAATGTTCAAGTTGGTGTGGAATGATGTATTTTAAGCCCATAACAAAAATAATTGTCAGCCTAGATTACTATGTCCAGTAAATATATCCCTCAGAATCAATTAAAAAAATAAAGCCCATTTGAGATAAGCATAAACATTAAAGGAATTCATGACCAATTCAATCTTGCATAAAATATTTGAAGGAATCCTACACAATGAGGAGGAAGAAAAGCACAACCATGATAACCCAGAAAAGAATAAATCTCATTAAAAGAGTGAATATGCAATGAGAATTAGAAACAATCAGACATTAGAAAAACAACAAAATGACAGAAATTAGTACAAATATGTTAATAATAACTCTGAGTGTAAATGACTTTAATTCACCAATCAAAAGGCACACACTGCCAAATTATACTTAAAAACAAGATCTGACTCTTCTCACTGGTAAAGACATACACAAATTTAAAATTAAAGGATGGAAAATGATATTTTATGCAAATGGAATCTATACACAAGCAGAAGTAGCTACACTCATATTCGACAAAGTAGATTTCAAACCAAAATTAGTCAGAAGAGACAAAGGTCACAACATATTAGTAAAGCAAATGATCATCCAAGAAGATATAAAAATGGTTAATACATACGACCTGAACCTAATTTCATAAAACAAACAGTACTCAACATAAAAGGACAGATACAATAAAAGTGAGTGACTTCAATATCTAGTTGTTCTCAATAGACAGGTCATCCAGACAAATAAGCAACACAGAAGCAACATAGTTAAACTATACTACAGATAAAATGAACTTAATAGACATCTACAGAATATTCTCTCCAACATCAGAATACACATTATTTTTAGCAACTCACGCAACTTTCTCTAAGATAGGTCATATTTTAGTCCACAAAGCATGTCTTGGACAAAACAAACGTTAAAATGATTTCCTGTATCTTATCAGATCAGAATTTAATGAAATTAGAAATTGACACAAGAGAGACTACAGAAACTAAACAAACACATGGAGATTTGCTTGACCAGCACAGCCATTAATTCAGAAACCAGAGGTGTGATGGGGGATGAAGAAAAGACAAAAAAACACACATAGAAGAAGAGCTTGGGCCAGGTGGCTCAGGAAACCCCTCGTGGGGAAGACTGACCCAGAGCCAGCTCAGCACATATATTATATAGGATTTTTATCAAAATGTTATTTGTGAGTAAGTTTTAGTAAAGTAGGCAATCTGAAGGGTGTAAGAAAAGTTGCAAGACATTGAGGTCATCTTGTTATGTCCAGAATTCTCTGCCCCTGGGAATTGGTGTCTAAATCCAAGCTTCCAATCGATAGAGCTGGTTCCTTTGCACAAAGCCTCCTCTGACCAGCATCACCATAGCAACTGGACCATCTTGGTCTACACTTTTGCACAAGGAGTTCCCAACCCAACACAAGCCACGAGGGAAGCAGGTACCATGGTTCAGTTCACGATTCTTCACATCTCCCCCTTTTTTATTTTTTAAGCATAAATGATGAGATATTATTTGGAGTTGTCAGAATTCTTTTTGGAAGATGCAACATCCTACTGTTATAAAAGAGTATTAGTAGCAAACACATAATTAAAAAATGTACCATACTCTGTGTTTAACATTCCAAGGTTTAAAAGCATTTACATAATCAAGTATTTGTTTAGCAAGCCATGCAGGATCCACAAGATCATTCCTGCTCTTTTGAATATCCTGGATATGATGATGTAACTCCATAAGGTCTTGCCTGTTATTTTTCCTCTGCCAAATGTCCATCAACTGATTTTTAATTTTTTCCCAATGTATTACACTTTGCTGCTGTAACACAAACATATTTGTAGTCGGCATGGCAACGAAGCCACAGTCTGAACTTACGAGCAGTAAGTACATTTCCTGTATTTATGACTGTAGCTTCAAGGATATTTAATTTAGTTTCTATCTTGTCATCAATATTTACCTGACTCTGTAGGCTTTGGAAGTGTTTGGAGCCAAATCATTAAGAAAATGAGCATTTTGAATGCTTTTGGACAAGGCTGTGGCAGATGTCACAGCAGAGACCAAAATAGATATTAAAGTGACTACTCCAAATACAACAAGACCAAGAGCATGCTGTGTCTATTCAGAGGGTATAAATCTGTCGTAGGACTTGAACTCCAGCTTACAAATACCAGGACAATGAAATGTTAGCTGGGATCATAACAAACGAGTGTTGGTTCAACACAAACACTTCTTGTCGTTTATTATACCTACTGATGCAATTAGTTAGATTGCAAATTTGACAAGTCACAAGGTATTTTTCTCCTGCCTGTTTACTTAAATATTCCCAGAAATTAAAACAGAAGGAGATTCTACACAGACCTGCAGGCCATAGCAGGAAGTCACTGGATATCTCTTGTTCATAAGTTCAGCTTGGGAGTTGCCAGTATGTTTGATAAAATCTAAGGCAGCTATCAAATGTCACAGATCACTGACATGATCACCGTCACCAAAAGTCAAAATATTACTAAAAAATCTTCCAGGAGTCATACATTTTTGATGTGGGTGCCTCTTATCAAATCTATGGCACCAGTCCAGAATAAATCCACTACTTCAGGGGCATTAGGCTGCACTGGCGTAATATTGGCACACTCCACCCAGTTAGGAAAGGCACCCAACTCTACTTTAATATAATTAGGGCAGCAACGTATTGGTGAATGCTCCGTGGGAAACATGGTTATGTCACTGGGGAATCCCATTTTTGTAACTGCCTGAATATACTTTTTTAAATCCCAGGGGCCAGTGATATTGGCTTCCCTGGATCCCACATATGCCATCTTTATTTCTGGCACCACTACCAACATATAGATAGATGCCCACTATATCCAGTATAATTAAATCCAACTGTTTAAATGGGGGTAATATGTTTATCTGAAAAACATCCCATCATGTGTGTATGATTAGGAAATACTGGCATGGATTCTCCAGTCCACACAGCTAGATGCATTAAAGGAAGATCTGAGAAATAGGTCCAATAGATTTCCCCGTGAACCCAACTTGTCTAACAACTCAATAGGGCTAGCATAGCCACAAACCTGGTGGCTGGAGATTTAATACCTCCCTGCTGTTTGACCCTCTGTTCAGCCTGATGTGTCAGGCTATTCATTTGTTTGAACTGGGGTGATGATGAATAACATGTTCAGGTACATGGATAGGGTGAGTTGCACCTTCTGGAAAGACACAAGCATGGCCTCTACCCCATATTATACTGGATCTGGTCCATTCCATTGTCTTGTTGTAAATGTCTCCCCCAGACTAGGCCTGGTGGGCCTACTGATGCACTATATGTCACTCAGTAGAAGTGCAACCCTCAGCATCACAATTCAAAAAATTTAAAACAAAAAACATAATTCAACAATTTTGAAACAATGATATGGGATTCTGTCTCCCCATTTTTTATATTTTATTTATTCATTTTTAAATTGTAACTTAAGGGACAAGTGAGTCTGTTCTACAATATCCTGGCCTTGGGGATTATAAGGAATACCAGTTCAGTGATCACTATGATATTGATCACAACTTTAAAAGAAGAACTGGTATAAGCTGGAGCATTATCAGTTTTAATTTGTAGAGGATGGCCCAGGACGGCAAGAGGAGCCAAATGGTGGCAAATGACTTGGTGTGTATCTTCTCCTTGGCCAAGAAAATTATCAAAATCACCTGTCAGGCATGTGAGGATTGTCAAAGCCAATGTTGTTGTTAAATTGAAAAGGACTCAGCTCCTACCAATTGTGTGACTTGATTTCTGTCTTTAATAATAAGCTGAGCAGTGAAATTATGAACCTTACATCTTGTCTGTCTTGTAGGTGAAGGCCTTATTATTTCCAGGTAACTTAGGCTGTTATATTGAAGGTTGTACTTTTGTAAGGCATTAGCAGACAATAATTATAAACTTTACAAGGAAAATAAAAGATGAAATTAACAAGAGTAAAAACATATTTAGTTTTTACAATAGCTATAAAACAAGAAACATAATTTTTTAATAATTTCAAACCTTTACTTAACTATATATTGTATTCCTTGTTTAAGATTACAGCAATTTTTATAACAAAAACTATCTTTTGAATTTAACTTTAAATGAACTTGAGTGTTTATCTTAACATGAAATTAGGTGAGAGCCAGAATCTTAACTCAGGTGAGGCGGCCTTTTGACAAACCTTAGGTAAGGTGTTTTAGTTTTGAAACTGATTCTGTCTCTTTCTCAATATTATTCTATAAATTTTTTATATATTATTTTTGAATCTATATAAATCAGTTAACATAATTTAACATTACATCTGAAATAAGAATCAAACAAGTTAAGAGAGCTTTTAACCCCCTTTTGTGGGAAAGTGGCAAAATGTCTTTCCATCCCATATTGTCAATCTTTAAATAAACCAGGCTCTCTTTGTCTTTCAAAAAGTTCCCATCCTGGTGTAAAGAATAACAAAAAATTTTACAACTCATGACAAATTGTTTTTATCTAATTACAAAATATTAAATGACATGAATAAATTTCCAACTAAATTTGTTTTTATATAAGTCTGTAAGAGACCATTGTTGTGGAGAACCTTAGTTTGGAGAACACCAGCTTGGTAAAGTGCTCTCCTAAACCTTATATTTTAAAGACTTTTATATGAATACTTTTAGAATACAAAGAAGCCAGTAACAGCACCACAATTATACTGATGTTTTTATATTAAGCAAGTTTAGCTTTTAAAGAAAAAGTTTGACTTAGTAATGTCGTGTAATACTCTAAAATGACAGTTGTTGTTTAACCAAAATTGTGCAAATCCCAATTCCTTTAAGACTAGTTTCTCTAAATAAAAAAAACTAAACAGACACAAGAAATTTTCTTGTTGGATAAGAGCAGATTAAGGTTTTAAGAAATTCTTATTACTTTAACACATAAAGGGTTAAACTTTGGTTTACATCAGTAAATTAATATTGGACTTATGTCTGGGGAAAGGGCCAGTTTTCCTTCCCTCTCTCAGCCCTTTTTTAGGAAGCCTAATTAGCCTCTTGAAATGTAACAGATGTCTGTGAAAAGAGCCGATTTTTATTATCTGTTTCTGCAAGCATGCTCCATGCCAGAGACCTTGCACAAGGCGGTGAGCCTCATAGATTAGGAATTTTAAAAGAGGAAAAAGCCTTAAATAACTTTAACCAATTGTACTGATTATATATAACCAATTTAGTTACACACAAACCTTTTGAAATTTACTCTCCATAAACTTCCTGTAACTTACTTAGACATTTTATAACTTTTGACTTTACCATACAAAAACCTTTTATCCACAGACATTTTCTTTTTATTTATTTTTATATTTTTATTAGTTCTGATTAGCTACTCATGATGGTAGAATGCATTTTGACACATTATACATGGAGTATAATTTCTCATTCTTCTGGTTGTACATGATGTAGAATCGCACTGGTCATGTAATCATACATGCACACAGGGCAATAATGTCCAGTTCATTCCACTGTCCTGACCACCCCCTTAGGCCTCCCCTCCCTTTGTTCCCCCTTGTCTAATCCAAAGTACCTCTATTCTTCCCTTTTTCACTACTTAATATGAATTAGCATCTACATATCAGAGAGAACATTTGGTCTTTGATTCTTTGGAATTGGCTTATTTCACTTAGCACGATATTTTCAAGATCCATCCATTGACTGGCAAATGCCATCATTTCATTATTCTTTAAGGCTGAGTAATATTCCACAACACTTTCTTTATCCATTCATCTGTTGAAGGGTACCTAGGTTGGCTCCATAGCTTAGCTATTGTGAATTGAGTTATTGTAAACATTGACGTGGCTGCATCATTGTAGTATGCTGATTTTAAGTCCTTGGGTATAAACCAAGGAGTGGGATAACTGGGTCAAATGGTGGTTCCATTCCAAGTTTTCTGAGGAATCTCCATATGGCTTTGCATAGTGGTGCACTGATTTGCATTCCCACCAGCAACATATGAGTGAACATTTTCCCCTACATTCTTGCCAATATTTATAGTTTTTTTATTTTTTAATTTAATTTTTTAATTTTTTAATTTTTACAGACTGCATTTTGATTCATTGTACACAAATGGGGTACAACTTTTCGTTTCTATGGTGGTGCATGATGTAGATTCACACCATTTGTGAAATCATACGTGTACATAGGGTAATGATGTCTGTCTCATTCCACCATTTTTCATATCCCCACCCCCTCCCTCTCATTTCCCTCTATGTAATCTAAGGTTCCTCAATTCTTCTCTCACACCCCACCCCCCAACCCCCATTATATATCATCCTCCACTTATCAGGAAGACAATCAGCCTTTGGTTTTGTGGGATTGGCTTATTTCACTTAGCATGATATTCTCCAATTCCATCCATTTATCTGCAAATGCCATAATATTATTCTTCTTTATGGCTGAAGAATATTCCTTTGTGTATATATACCACAGTTTCTTTATCCATTCATCTATTGAAGGACATCTAGGTTGGATCCACAATCTAGCTATTGTGAATTGAGCTGCTATAAACATTGATGTGGCTGCGTCACTGTAGTTATGATAATTTGAAGTCCCTTGGGTATAAACTGAGGAGTGGGATAACTGGGTCAAAAGTGGGTCCATTCCAAGTTTTCTGAGGAATCTCTACACTGCTCTCCAGGGTGACTGCACCAGTTTGAAAGTCCACCAGCAATGTAAGTAAATGTGTGCCTTTTTCCCCACATCAACGCCAACATCTATTATTGTTTGTGTTCTTGATGTGTTGCTTGTATTCTTGATGATTGCCATTCTGAATGGAGTGAGATGAAATCTCAGTGTAATTTTGAGTTGCATATCTATAATTGATAGGGATGTTGAACATTTATTTAATATTTTTTGATTGATTTTATTTCTTCTGTGAAGTGCTTATTCAGTTCCTTTGCCCATTTATTGATTGGGTTATTTGTGTTTTGGTGTTTTTTTGAGTTCTTTATATGTCCTGGAGATTAATGCTGTATCTGAGGTGCATGTGATAAAGACTTTTTCCCATTCTGTAAGTTTTCTCTTCACGTTCTTGATTTTTTCCTTTGCTTCGAAGATGCTTTTAGTGCTTTTAGTTTGATTCTATCCCATTTATTGATTCTTCATTTTACTTCTGTGCTTTAGGAGTCTTATTAAGGAAGTGACTTCCTAAACTGACATGGTGAGATTTGGCCCTGCTCTTTGTTCTTTTTTTTTTTATTATTATTTTTTGGGGATACCAGGGTTGAACTCAGGCACTCAATCACTGAGCCACATCTCCATCTTGGATCTATATTTTACTTAGAAACAGGGTCTCACTGAGTTGCTTAGTGCCTCACTGTTGCTCAGGCTGCCTTTGAACTCAAAGTTCTCCTGTCCTCAGCCTCCTGAGCTGCTGGAATTACAGGTGTGCACTACCGCACCTGTCCTACTCTTTGTTTTATTAGGTCTAGGGTCTCTGTTCTAATGCCTAAGTCCTTGGCCCACTTTGAGTCGATTTTTGCGTAGGGAGAGAGATAGGTTTAATTTCATTTTGCTACATATGGATTTTCAGTTTTCCCAGCATCGTTGGTTGAAAAGGCTTTTTCTCCAATAGATGTGTTTGGTGCCTTTGTCTAGTGTGAGATAACTGTATTAATGTGGGTTTGTTTCCATGTCTTCTATTCTGCACCTTTGGTCTACCTGTCTGTATGATGCCATTATTGTTACTATGGCTGTTTAAGGTCTGGTATTGTGACGCCTCCTGCTTCACTCTTCTTTCTAAGGATTGCTTTGGCTACTCTGGGTCTCTTATTTTTCCAAATGAATTTCATAATTGCATTCTCTATTTCCATGAGGAAAGACATTGGGATTTTAATTGGAATTGCATTGAATCTGTATAACACTTTTGTTATATGGCCATTTTGACAATATTAATTCTGCCTATCCAAGAGCATGGAAAATCTTTGCGTCTTCTATGGTCTTCTTCAATTTCTTTCTTTAGTGTTCTGTGGTTTTCATTATAGAGGTCTTTTACTTTTTTTATTAGATATATTCCCAAGTATTTTATTTTTATTTTTGAGGCCATACTGAATGGGGTAGTTCTCATAATTTCTCTTTTAGTGGATTCATTACTGAAGTATAAGAATGTATTTGATTTATGGGTGTTGATGTTTTTTCTCCTGCTAATTCATTATGAGTTGAATTTATGTTGAATTCATTTATGAGTTCTAGAAGTTTTCTCATGGAATGTTTTGGATCTTCTAAATATAGAATCATGTCATTGGCAAATAGTGATAGTTCAAGGTCGTCTTTTCTTATTTGTGGACCTTTAATTTCTTTCTTCTGTCTAATTGCTCTAGCTAAATTTTCCAGGGTGATGTTGAATAAAAGTGATGATAGAGGGCATCCTTATCTTGTTTCAGTTCTTAGGGGAATGCTTTCAATTTTTCTTCACTTGGAATGTTGTGGGCCTTGGGTTTAGCATAGATAGCTTTTATAATGTTGAGGTATGTTCCCACTATCCCTAGTTTTCTAGTGTTTTGAACATGAAGGGTGCTGTGTTTTGTCGAATGCTTTTTCTGCATCGATTGCGATGATCATATGATTCTTGTCTTTAAGTCTACTGATGTGATGAATCACATTTATTGATTTCTGTATGTTGAACCAACCTTCCATCCCTAGAATGAACTCCACTTGATCTTGGTGCACTATCTTTTTAACATGTTTTTGTATGTGATTTGCCATAATTTTATTGAGATTTTTTGTATGTACATTCATCAGGTATGAACAGGGATATTGATCTGAAGTTTTCTTTCCTTGATGTGTCTTTCTTTGGTTTTGGTCTCAGGGTGATGCTACCTCCATAGAATGAATTTGGAAGGGTTTCCTCATTTAATATTTAATGGAATAATTTGAGAAGTATTGGTCTTAATTCTTCTTTGAAGGTCTTGTAGAACTTGGCTGAGAATCCCTATGTTCCTGGACTTTTCTTGATTGGTAGGCTTTTGATGGCATCTTCTACTTCATTGTTCGAAATTGATCTGTTTAAAGCTTGTATGTCCTCCTGATTCAGTTTGGGTAGATCACTTGTCTCCAGAAATTTATTGATGTCTTCAAGATTTTCCATTTTATTGGAGTATACATTTTCAAAATAGTTTCTGATTATCTTCTGTGTTTCACTAGTGTCATCGTGGTATTTACACTTTCATCACAAATCTTTTTTTTTTTTTTCTGTAACATGCCACAATTTTTATTGCAACGTGGCCATTTTTGTGAGGGTGGGGAGTTTGATCTCAAAACAAAGTTCCATTTAAGGCTCTTTTATACAGAAATTGCCATCATGACTGATATTCAAAATATCTTTAGTGTTGGAAGACTCACATGGTAAACATAAAACACCTACATGTATTCAGTAGTGTACACTCAATGGAAAGGTGTTAATAACAGCTATTTCTTTTAAGAAGATATGCAGGTAATAGGAATGAACACTGAGGTACTAGGATAAATTGATGAGTTAATGAAACAATTGGCATTCCTTTTGGGGGATTAAACTCATTTTTTAAAAAGTGCTTTTAATGCATAGTGTTATATTCGTGCTGCCATGTCACAAAAGAAGGCTTGCCAAGGCAGGTGAGGTGTATGAATGCTCCAGCGCCTCACAGAACTACAATCAAGTGCAACTATAAATAATACTGAAAAAAGTTCATCATCTGACCAGTGGATAATACTTTCAAGGCATTCAATCTGCTTCCCCTTTGCAGTATTCTAGACTATTCACATTGATAATCACATTCATTTTAGGGCTTGCTGCAAGGGAGGCATATAACCAGTTGTTTTGGCTAAAATAAGATAGGAAGGCATTCCTTGGGTTCTACATAAAAGTAACCATATTAGAGTCTAATGGCAATCACTGACAGGCTGCTTAAATGAATGATATCTCCTTCATTCACTGTGTTGGAAGGGCCCAGTGGAAAGGGAAAAAACAAAAACAAAAAAACACCTAATGCTATTCCAATGGACTGAGCTGGAGAAATGAAACCCCCTTAAGATCCAGATGGCACTTGATGGTCACGTTATAACGGTTTTCCTTCAAGTGAAACTACTACATTGCCTCCCAATTTCTCTCCAAGTGTTGACCGGTCCTTAATATCACCCAAGCCATTTACTTGCCACTCGTGTTTAATACCTGTAAATTTCTTTTTAATGGCATCTTTAGAGCTAGCATAAATCATCTTGCTTTTTAAGGGTGCACTTTCAGGAGCCCAAGATCTGCTTTGCTTCCTCTACAATTATTTGTCTTTTGTCATCGCTTAAACAGAAGAGAACTGCTTTCTTTCTTTTTTGATCTCCTCTTGTGTAGATTTCCTTACTTTCATATCATTAAAAACTTTGATGACTTCATCATTCACTGTAACTCCAGATGCCAATTTTAGAGCGCGCGTTAAGAAAAATTAGGAAGCGAAGGGCAAACGCGGCACACGCGGGGTGGGACCCTTCCGCAGCCCGGGCAGCCCAGCCCCGACCCCTGCCTCGCCCTCCCCGCCCCCAAGAAGCCGGAGAGCAGCAGAGCTGGGCCTGACTGCGGAGGGCAGGCCAGCCGGTCGGAGCAGCCAGGTTGCAGCGGGGCTACAGCGCAGGAGCGCCCACCTCGAGGCCAAAATCGGGTTAAGATGGCGGCCCCACTTCCCGGGTAGTGCGCGCCGCGCTGGGGGCTTCCCCGCTGAGCCCCAGTCTCCCTGCGGCGCGCCCGCCTTACCATAGTCCATCACGAATCTTATAATCTGAGTTTTCTCTTTCCCTTCATTAGCACAGCTAAGGGTTCATCAATTTTATTTGTCTTTTCAAAGAAATAACTTTTTGTTTTGTCAATTTTTAAAGTCGTTTTGTATGTTTCAATTTCATTGATTTTAATTATATCCTGTCTTCTACTGCTTTCAGTGTTGATTTACTCTTCTTTTTCTGGGTCTTTGAGATGTCACGTAGCTCATTTATTCTTCGACTTTCAATTCTTTCAATGAAAGAGCTCAATGTAATGACTCTTCTTCTTAGTGTCCTCATAGTGTCCCAGAGATTTTAATATGTTTTATCAGTATTTTCATTTACTTCTAAATATTTTTTGTTTAATCCCTGATTTCTACTGTTATCCATTCATCATTTGATAGTGTATTCTTTAGTCTCCAGGTGTTAGTTTCTTTTTTTTTTAATTGTGAATTTCTAATTTTATTATCATGTAATAAAATGCAGGATATTATCTCTATTTTTGTATTTCCTACAAAAGAATTGCTTTGTGGTATAAGATATGCTCTATTTTAGAAAAGGATCTGTGTACTGTGAGAATAAAGTGTATTCATTCTTTGATAAATGAAATATTCTATATATGTCTGTGAAATCTACATTCTTTTTTTTTTTCCCTTTGGTACCAGGGATTGAACTCAGGAGCACTCAACCACTAAGCCACATCCCCAGTCCTATCTTGTATTTTATTTAGAGACAGGGACTCACTGAGTTGCTCAGTACCTCACTGTTGCTGAGACTGGCTTTGAACCCATGATTCTCCTGCCTCAGCTTCCTGAGGTACTGGGATTAAGGGGATGAACAACTCTGCCCAGCTAAATTATTGATTACATTTTTCAGTTCTATAGTTTCTTTAGTTTTTACTTGGAGGATCTATCTGGTACTGAGAGAGGTGTGTTAAAGTCACTTAATGTTTCTGTGTTTTGGTCTATTTGATTCTTGACATTGAGAAGGGTTTGATGTACCTAGATTCTTCATTGTTTGGGGTAGGTATTGGTTAGGTTCCCGAGAGGAACAGAATCAACAAGAAGTATGATTATAAAAGAGGATTTATTAGATTGGCTTACATGACCAGAAGCTGGATAGTCCAAAATGACCACCTGCAGCTGGAGAGCTGGAAGAGTGAGCAGCTGTGCAGTTCAAGACACAGAAGCCCCAGAACAAGAAAAATCAACAGTGCTACCCTCGTCTGAGATCCAGTCTTCTGGAAAGGACCTGTAGAATCACTGACAGAGTCCACTTTGGAAGAGTGAAGAAGCAAGAGTGCGATATCCTCAGACAATTGAAGCAGTGATCAAGAACCCATTCAAGCAAAGAAACCACATCTGGTATTGTAGCTGAAATTGGAGTCACCTGTTTAAGCTTACAATAATCAACTCTCATTCTCCAAGACCCATTTGTCTTCTGCACAGGCCAAATTATTCCTTGACAAGAAAAGCGAAGCAAGAGGCATCACAATACCAGACCTTAAACTATACTATAGAGCCATAGTAACAAAAATGGCATGGTATTGGCACCAAAACAGACATGTAGACCAATGATACAGAATAGAAGATACAGAGACAAACCCACAATATACAGTTACCTCATACTAGACAAAGGACCCAAAAACATATATTGGAGAAAAGATAACATATTCAATAAGTGATGATGAAAAAATTGGAAATCCATATGTAGCAAAATGAAATTAAACCCCTGTCTCTCACTCTGCACAAAACTCAAAGTGGATCAAAGACTTCGGCACTAAACTGGAGACCCTTTGCCTAATAGAAGAAAAAGTAGGCCCAAATCTTTACCATGTCATCTTAGAATCTGACTTTCTTAACAAGTCTCCTAAAGAACAAGAAGTAAAATCAAGTATCAATAAATGGGATGGATTCAAACTAAAAAGCTTTTTCTCAGCAAAGGAAACAATCAATAATGTGAAAAGAGAGCTTACAGAATGGGAGAAAAATCTTTGCCACATGTACCTCAGATATAGCGTTGATCTCCAGGATATATAAAAACTCAAAAAACTTAACACCAAAAAACAAGTAACCCAATCAATAAATGGGCTAAGGAACTGAACAGATACTTCAAAGAAGAAGAAATACAATCAATCAACAAATATAAGAAAAAAAGTTCAACATCTTCAGAAATTAAAGAAATGCAAATCAAAACTACTCATCTCACCCAGTCGGAATGATAGTTATCAAAAATACAAACAACAGGGGGTTTTCAAGATGGCGGACTAGAGGGTGGCTGCATTTCATGTTGCTCCAGGATGCAGAATTCAAAAGACGAGATAGTGAGAGACTTGGGACCAACTCAAAGCCGCCGGGTGAGTCTCTCCTGTTGGGGAGGCGTCCCAGATGGGGCGGTAATCCTGGAACACAGGGAACTTTGTGAAGTAGAGCTGCCCGGCGAGACGCCCCTTCCCCCGCTGGAGCGGTAAACACGGACAACTGGGAACATCGTAGAGGAGGCCGCTCAACACAGCGCTTGGACTCGGAGCAACCACTGGGGCTCCAGGCGGCTGCCTGTGGAAGAGCTGCGTGGCGAGCTGTTTGGACTCAGAGCAATTGCTTCTGAACACCAGGGGGCTGCCTGGAGGAAGAGGAGGAGCGCAGCGGGTCGCTTGGACTCGGAGGGACTACACCAGAGCTACAGGCAGTTGCCAGAGGAGGAGCTGCGTGATGAGCTGTTTAGACTCAGAGCAACTGCTTCTGAACACCGGGGGGCTGCCCGGAGGAAGAGGAGGAGGAGTGTGGCTGGTCACTTGGTCTAGGAGTGACTGCATCAGAGCTACAGGCGGTTGCCAGAGGAGGAGTTGCATGGCGAGCTGCTTGACTCAGAGCGACCGCTTCTGAACACTGGGGGGCTGCCCAGAGGAACAGAAGGAACGTGGCGGGTAGCTTGATCTAGGAGTGACTACATCAGAGCTCTGGGTGGCTGCTCAGAGGAGGAGGCAAGTGGTGAGTTGTTTAGACTCAAAGCGACCGCTCCTGAACACCGGTGGCCTGCCCGGAGGAGGAGCGTGGTGGGTCGCTTGGTCTCGGAGTGACCACTCCTGAATACCCAGGGGGGTACACCGAGTAGGAGGAGGAACAGGGTGGGTCACTTGGACTCGGAGTGACTGCCTAGGGCTATGAGTGGTTGGCGGGAGGAGGAGACGCGAAGTGAGTTGGTTGGACTCCTAGTGACTGCATCAGAACACTGGGTGACTGTCCAGAGGAAGAGGTGTATGGCGGGTCTCTGGGACTTGGAGCTATTGTACGAGGCTCCAGGTGGCAGTTCAGAGGAGGGGCTGCATAGCCAGGTGATTAGGTGCAGAGCAGGGTCGCAGGACCTAGGCGGCTTCTTGGTGGAAGAGCCGCACAGAGACACGCTTTGGGGCGGAGTGAAGGTTCCAGGACTGTGGGCAGATTCTCTGAGGAGAGGCAGCCTAAGGAGACTTGTCTGTGAAGGGTGAGGCTCCCAGGCCCAGGAGATAGGTCCGGGCCCCTGGGAACGTTGCAGAGGAAGGCAGCCCAGTCCAGGTGGTAGTTGTAGTTGAGGGGAACCTCTAGGAGGGGAACTGACCAGCGAGACCTCCCCACTGGGTGAGTCTTCCCTGCTGGGTGAGGTTTTCCCACAAGGATGGTAAAACCAGAGACACAGTAACAAACAGGCCTTGCCTCAGCCCGCAGCCTAGTTCCCCTTTGGATGACCATTGGTCAACAAGTGGAGGCACCTCTGCCCACTATCAGGAAATATACCCTACCTGAGGGTCACCACCCCTAGAGAGGCAGCTTCCTTGTGGAGCACTGCATTATCAACTTCCTCCAAGACTTCAGGCTACTGAAGGATAAGAGGGAATATATTAGCAATCTTCAGGGACATTTTAAGTCAATAAAGGAAATCTGTAATATCTTAATGCTCCACTGATTCCTGAACGATATGAGAAAACAAGGGAAGAAAATGCCCCAAACAAATCTAGATGTTACATCAATAAAATCCAATGACAGCATGGCAGAAGAAATGACAGAAAGGGAGTTCAGAATGTACATAATTAGAATGATCAGGGAAGCAAATGATGAGATGAAAGAGCAAATGCAGGCATTGAATGATGAGATGAAAGAGCAAATGCAGGCATTGAATGATCACACAAATCAACAGTTAAAAGAGCAAATACAGGAAGCAAAAGATCATTTCAATAAAGAATTAGAGATATTGAAAAAAAAAAACCAAACAGAAATCCTTGAAATGAAGGAAACAATAAACCAAATTAAGAACTCCATAGAAAGCATAACCAATAGGATAGAACACCTGGAAGACAGAAGCTCAGACACTGAAGACAAAATATTTAACCTTGAACACAAAGTTGACCAAAGAGAGAAGATGGTAAGAAATCATGAACAGAATCTCCAAGAACTATGGGATATCATGAAAAGGTCAAATTTGAGAATTATTGGGATTGAGGAAGGCTTAGAGAAACAAACCAAAGGAACGAACAATCTATTCAATGAAATAATATCAGAAAATTTCCCAAATCTGAAGAATGAAATGGAAAATCAAGTTCAAGAGGCTTATAGGACTCCAAATACACAAAATTACAACAGACCCACACCAAGGCACATTATAATGAAAATACCTAACATACAAAATAAAGACAGAATTTTAAAGGCTGTGAGAGAAAAGAACCAAATTACATTCAGGGGGAAACCAATACGGATATCAGCAGATTTTTCAATCCAGACCCTAAAAGCTAGAAGGACCTGGAACAACATTTTTCAAGCTCTGAAAGAAAATGGATGCCAACCAAGAATCTTATACCCAGCAAAACTTACCTTCAAATTTGACAATGAAATAAAATCCTTCCATGATAAACAAAAGCTAAAAGAATTTACAAAAAGAAAGCCAGCATTACAGAACATTCTCAGCAAAATATTCCATGAGGAGGAGATAAAAAACAACGATGCAAATCAGCAAAGGGAGGAATTATCCTAAAGGAATTGTCAAATAAAGGAGGAACCAAGTTGTGTCAAAAAAATAAATAAATAAATAAAATTTAAAAAATGAACCAAATGACCAGGAATACAAATCATATCTCAATAATAACCCTGAATGTTAATGGCCTGAATTCATCAATCAAAAGACATAGACTGGCAGATTGGATTAAAAAGAAAGATCCAACAATATGTTGCCTGTAAGAGACTCACCTCATAGAAAGAGATACCCATAGACTAAAGGTGAAAGGATGGGGAAAAACATACCATGCACATGGACTCAGCAAAAAAGCTGGAGTATCCATCCTCATTTCAGATAATGTGGACTTCAAGCCAAAGTTAGTCAGAAGGGATAAAGAAGGACATTTCATACTGCTTAAGGGAAGCATAAATCAGCAAGATATAACAATCATAAACATCTATGCCCCAAACAGTGGCTCATCCATGTATCTCAAACAAATCCTTCTCAATTTTAGAAACCAAATAGACCATAACACAATAATACTAGGTGATTCTAACACGCCTCTCTCACCACTGGACAGATCTCCCAAACAAAAATTGAACAAAGAAACCATAGATTACAATAACACAATCAATAATTTAGATTTAACAGACATTTATAGAATATACCATCCAACCAAGAGCGAATACACTTTCTTCTCAGCAGCACATGGATCCTTCTCTAAAATAGACCATATATTATGCCACAAAGCTAATGTTAGCAAATACAAGAAGATAGAGACACTACCTTGTATTCTATCAGATCATAATGGATTGAAGTTAGAAATAAATGAAAGAGTAAAAAACACAAACTACTCCAACACCTGGAGATTAAACAACATGCTATTATATGATGAATGGATAACAGAAGATATTAGGAAGGAAATTAAAAAATTCTTAGAGGTAAATGAGAACAAAGAAACATCATATCAAAATCTCTGGGACACTATGAAAGCAGTACTTAGAGGAAAATTTATTTCATGGAGCGCATTTAATAAAAGAAGTAAAACTCAACAAATAAACGACCTAACACTACAGCTCAAAGCCCTAGAAAAAGAAGAACAGACCAACACCAAAAGTAGTAGAAGACAGGAAATAGTTAAACTCAGAGCTGAAATCAATGAAATTGAAACAAAAGAAACAATACAAAAAATTGACAAAATAAATAGTTGATTCTTCGAAAAAATAAACAAAATCGATAAACCTTTAGCCACACTAACAAAGAGAAGACAAGAGAAAACCCAAATCAATAAAATTCGGAATGAACAAGGAAATATCACAACAGACATGATTGAAATACAAAACATAATTAGAAGCTATTTTGAAAATCTATTCTCCAACAAAACAGAAAACCTCGAAGACATCAACAGGTTTCTAGAGACATATGAATTGCCTAAACTGAACGAGGAGGACATACACAATTTAAATAGACCAATTTCAAGCAATGAAATAGAAGAAGTCATCAAAAGCCTACCAACAAAGAAAAGTCCAGGACCAGATGGGTTCTCAGCCGAGTTCTACAAAACCTTTAAAGAAGAGCTCATTCCAATACTTCTCAAAGTATTCCATAAAATAGAAGAGGAGGGAACCCTCCCAAACTCATTCTATGAAGCCAATATTACCCTGATACCTAAACCAGACAGAGACACATCGAGGAAAGAAAATTTAAGACCAATATCCTTAATGAACATCGACGCAAAAATTCTAAACAAAATTTTAGCAAATCACATACAAAAATGTATTAAAAAGATAGTGCACCATGATCAAGTGGGTTTCATCCCAGGGATGCAAGGTTGGTTCAACATCAGGATATCAATAAATGTAATTCACCATATCAATAAACTTAAAGTCAAGAATCACATGATTATTTCAATAGATGAAGAAAAAGCATTTGATAAAATACAGCATCCCTTCCTGCTCAAAACACTAGAAAAAAATAGGGATAGTGGGAACATTCCTTAACATTGTAAAGGCCATCTATGCTAAGCCCATGGCTAATATCATTCTAAATGGTGAAAAACTGAAAGCATTCCCCCTAAAAACTGGAACAAGGTAGGGATGCCCTCTTTCACCACTTCTATTCAATATCGTCCTTGAAACTCTAGCCAGAGCAATTAGACAGACCAAAGAAATTAAAGGGATACGAATAGGAAAAGAAGAACTCAACTATCCCTATTTACTGATGATATGATTATATACTTAGAGGAACCAGGAAATTCCACCAGAAAACTTTTAGATCTCATAAGTGAATTCAGTAAAGTAGCAGGTTACAAGATCAATGCTCATAAATCCAATGCATTTTTATACATAAGTGATGAATCCTCAGAAAGAGAAATTAGGAAAACTACCCCATTCACAATAGCATCGAAAAAAATAAAATACTTGAGAATCAATCTCACAAAAGAGGTGAAAGACCTCTACAATGAGAACTACAGAACACTAAAGAAAGAAATTAAAGAAAACCTTAGAAGATGGAAAGGTCTCCCATGTTCTTGGGTCTGAAGAATTAATATTGTCAAAATGGCCATACTACCAAAAGTGCTATACAGATTCAATGCAATTCCAATGAAATCCCAATGATGTACCTTACAGAAATAGAGCAAGAAATTATGAAATTCATCTGGAAGAATAAAAAACCCAGAATAGCTAAAGCAATCCTTGGCAGAAAGAGTGAAGGAGGGGGTATCGCAATACCAGATCTTCAACTCTACTACAAAGCAATAGTAACAAAAACGGCATGGTATTGGTACCAAAATAGAAAGGTGGATCAATGGTACAGAATAGAGGACACGGACACAAACCCAAATAAATACAATTTTCTCATACTAGACAAAGGGGCCAAAAATATGCAATGGAGAAAAGATAGCCTCTTCAACAAATGGTGCTGGGAGAATTGGAAATCCATATGCAACAGAATGAAACTAAACCCATATCTCTCACCATGCATGAAACTAAACTCAAAATGGATTAAGGACCTCGGAATCAGATCAGAGACCCTGCATCTTATAGAAGAAAAAGTAGGTCCAGAGCTTCAACATGTTGGCTTAGGACCGACATGTTCCTCAACAGGACTCCCGTAGCACAAGAAATAAAAGCAAGAATCAATAACTGGGATAGATTCAAACTAAAAAGCTTTCTTTCAGCAAAGGAAACTATCATCAATGCAAAGAAAGAGCCTACAGAGTGGGAGAAAATCTTTGCCAATCATACTTCAGATAGAGCACTAATTTCCAGAATATATAAAGAACTCAAAAAACTCTACACCAAGAATGCAAGTAATCCAATCGACAAATGGGCTAAGGAAATGAATAGACACTTCACAGAAGAAGATCTACAAGCAATCAACAAGCATATGGAAAAATGTTCAACATCTCTAGTAATGAGAGAAATGCAAATCAAAACCACCCTAAGATTCCATCTCACCCCAATTACAATGGCGATTATCAAGAATACAAGCAACAACAGGTGTTGGCGAGGATGTGGGGAGAAAGGTACACTCATATATTGCTGGTGGGGCTGCAAATTAGTGCAGCCACTCTGGAAAGCAGTGTGGAGACTCCTTAGAAAACTTGGAATGGAACCACCATTTGACCCAGCTATCCCACTCCTTGGCCTATACCCAAAGGACTTAAAATCAGCATATTACAGAGATACAGCCACATCAATGTTCATAGCTGCTCAGTTCACAGTAGCCAGACTGTGAACCAACCTAAATGTTCTTCAATTGATGAATGGATAAAGAAACTGTGGTATATATATATTTATATATGATGGAATATTACTCAGCCATAAAGAATGATAAAATTATGGCATTTGCAGGCAAATGGAGGAAATTGGAGAATATCATGCTAAGTGAGATAAGCCAATCTGAAAAAATAAAAGGACGAATGATATCACTAATAAGTGGATGATGACACATAATGGGGGGTGGGAGGGGTTAGTGTTAGGGTTAGAGTGAGGGTTAGGGAGGGGGGCATGAATGGAGGAAGGAAGGGCTGTATAGAGGGAAAAGAGGGGTGGGGGGAAGGGAAAAATAACAGAATGAATCTAACAACATTACCCTATGTAAATTTATGATTACACAAATGGTATGCCTTTACGCCATGTACAAACAGAGAAACAACATGTATGTCATTTGTTTACAATAAAAAAAATACAAACAACAATAAATGTTGGTGAGGATGTGTGGAAAAGGTACACTCATACACTGCTGGTGGGAATGCAAAATGGTGCAACCATTATGGAAAGCAATATGGAGATTCCTCAGAAAACTTGGAATGGAATCACTATGTGACTCAGCTATCCCACTTCTCAGATTATATCAAAAGGACATAAAATCAACATACTACAGTGATGCAGCCACATCAATATTCATAGCAGCTCAGTTCACAATAGCTGAACTATGGAACCAACGTAGGTGCCCTTCAGCAGATGAATGGATAAAAAAATGTGGTATATGAGGCATAAATATTTACAATTGTTAAGTCTTCTTGTTTTATAATTCCATTAAGTGGTATGAAATGTCCTTCTTTGTTCCTTCTGATTAACTTTGGCTTGAAGTTCACATTATCTGATTTGAGGATAGAAACCCCTGCTTGTTTAAGTGATCCATGTGAGTGATATGTTTTTCCCATCCTTTCACCTTTGGTCTGTGGATATCTTTGCCTATAAGGTGAATCTCTTAGCCAAGAGCATATTGATGGGTCTCATTTTTTAATCCAATCTACCAGTTTATGTTTTTTAATTGATGAGTTTACACCATTAATGTTCAAGGTTATTGCTGAGATATGATATGTATTTCTGGTCATTTTGGTTTATTTCTAGTTTTTAATTTGAATTAGTTTCACCTTTGATTGACTATTCCTTTAGTGCAGTTCCTCCTTTTGCTGATTTTCACTGTTTTTTTTTTTATTCCATCTTTATGGAATATTTTTTTGAGAATGTTCTGTAGCGCAGGCTCTCTAGTTGTGAATTCTTATAACTTTCATTTGTCATGGAAGGTTTTTATTTCATCTTAAATCTGAAGCTTAATTTTGCTGAGTATAGTATTCTTGGTTGGTATCCACTTTCTCTCAGAACTTAGTATACATTATTCAAGACCTCCTAGCTTTGAGGGTGTGGGTTGAGAGATCAGCTGTGATCTGGACTGGCTTTCCTCTAAATGTTACCTGTCATTTTTCTCTTGCAGTCTTTAAAATTTTATCCTTGTTCTGTATGTTCAGCATTTTCATTACAATGCAACTTGGTGTGGGTCTGTTGTAATTTTGTATATTTGGGGTCCTGTAAGCCTCTTTCATTTGACTTTCCATTTCATATTTTAGGTTTGGGAAATATTCTGATATTATTTTATTAAAAAGACTGCATTTTGGGCTGGGGAGATAGCTCAGTTGGTAGAGTGCTTGTCTTGCAAGCACAAGGCCCTGGGTTTGATCCCAAGTACCGCAAAAAAAAAAAAAAAAAAAAAAAAAAAAAAAAAAAAAAAGACTGCATTTTTCTCTTCTGTATCTCTGCACCTTCATCTATCCTGATAAATCTTAAATGTGTTCATTTCATGTTATCCATATGTCTTGGAAATTCTGTTCATGGTTTCTTAACATCTTCTCTGTGCGGTCAACTCTCTTTTTATAACACTATATATTTTGTTTTCACTGCCTGGGGTTCTGTTTTCCATGTGTCCAGGCTATCAGTGAAGTTTTGCATTGAATTTTTAATTTGGTTTATTTATTCTTTCATTTTGAAGATGTCTTCTTGGTTTCTTTTCAGAATCTCCATTTTTTTTATTGAAGTGATTTGTTTTTATCCTGTTTTATTGTTTTTTCTATTTAGTTATACATGGCAGCAGAATGCATTTTGATTCATTGTACACAAATGGGGCACAATTTTCATTTCTCTGGTTGTACACAATGTAGAGTCACACCATTAGTGTAATTATACGTGTACATAGGGTATGTCTGTCTCATTTCACTGTTTCCTTGCCTTACCCCTCCTGTCCCCTCATTTCCCTCTACACAATTCAACTTTCCTCCATTCTTCCCTTATCCCCCTTGCCCTCATTAAGTATCAGCATCCACTTATCAGAGAAAACACTTGACCTTTGGTTTTTTTGGAATTGGCTTATTTCACTTAGCATGATATTTCCAACTCCATCCATTTACCTGCAAATGCCATAATTTTATTCTTCTTTATGGCTGAGTAATATTCCATTGTGTAGATATACCACAGTTTCTTTTTCCATTCATCTAATAAAGGGCACATAGACCGGTTCCACAATCTAGCTATTGTGAATTAAGCTGCTATAAACATTCAAGTGGTTGCATCAATGTAGTATGCTGATTTTAATTCCTTTGGGTATAAACTGAGGAGTGGGATAGCTGGGTCAAATGGTGGGTCCATTCCAAGTTTTCTGAGGAATCTCCATAACTGCTTTCCAGAGTGGCTGCAACAACTTGCAATCCCACCAGCAACATAAGAGTGTACCCTTCCCCCCATATCCATGCCAAAACCTATTGTTGCTTGTATTCTTGATAATAACCATCTAATTGGGGTGAGATAAAATTTTGCATTTGCATTTCTCTAATTACAGGGATGTTGAAGATTTTTTCATATATGTATTGATTGCTTGTGTATCTTTTGAAGTGTCTATTCAGTTCCTTAGCCCATTTATTGATTAGGTGATTTGTATTTTTGGTATAAAGTTTTTTGAGTTCTTTATAGATTCTGGAGATTAGTGCTGTACCTAAAGTGCATGTGGTAAAGATTTTCTCCCACTTTGTAGACTCTCTTCACATTGTTGATGGTTTCCTTTGATGAGAAAAAACTTTTTAGTTTGAATCCATCCCATTTATTGATTCTTGCACGTTGGGAGTCTTGTTAAGGAAATTTGGTCCTAAGCTGACATGATGAAGGTTTGGACCTGCTTTTCCTTCTATTTGGTGCAGGGTCTCTGGTCAAATCCTAAGTACTTGATTCACTTTGAGTTGAGTTTTGTGCAGGGTGAGAGGTAAGGGTTTAATTTTATTTTGGTGCATATGGATTTTCAGTTTTCCCAGCATCATTTGTTGAGAGGTTATCTTTTCTCCAATGTATGTTTTTGCCACCTTTATCTAGTATGAGGTAACTGTATTTATGTGGGTTTGTCTCTACTTCTATTCTGTACCATTGGTCTGTGTATCTATTTTGGTGCCAATACCATGCCATTTTTGTTACTATAGCACTGTAGCATAGTTTGAAGTCTGGTAATGTGATACCTCCTGATTCTCTCCTTCTGCTAATGATTTCCTTGCCTATTCTTGGTCTCTTATTTTCTAAAAGAATTTCATGATTTCTTTCTCTATTTCTATGAGAAATGTCATAGGGATTTTAATTGGAATTGCATCCAATCTGTACAGTGCTTTTGGTAGTATGGCCGTTTTGACAATATTAATTCTGCCTATCCAAGAACATGGGAGATCTTTCCATCCTCTAAGGTCATGTTTAATTGCTTTAGTGTTCTGTAGTTTTCATTGTAGAGGTTTTTCATCTCTTTTTAAAGAATGATTCCCAAGTATTTTTTTAAGGCTACTGTGAATGGGGTAGTTTTTCTAATTTCTCTTTCAGAGGATTCATCACTAATGGATAGAAGTACTTTAGATTTATGAGTGTTGATTTTATATCCTGCTAATTTGATGAATTCATTTATTAGTTCTAGAAGTTTTCTGGTGGAATTTTTTGGATTCTCTAAATATATAATCATGTCTTCAGCAAATAGTGGTAGTTTGAGTTCTTCTTTTCCTATTTGTATCCCTTTAATTTCTTTGGTCTGTCTTATTGCTCTGGCTAGAGTTTCAAGGGTAATGTTGAATAGAAGTGATGAAA